>NC_054827.1:29978465-30316965 GCF_018345385.1 Vulpes lagopus | reverse complement strand
GATCGATCATACACTCAAGATCTTCCATTGTAGGTGGACTGACATGTGGAAAATCTATTCTATTCTCGAAGACCTATAGAATGAACCCTTATTCCGGCCCAGCCCAGCCCAGTCCAACTTTCTGCAGTCTTGAGGAAAGAACTTCCCAATTTTCATCTAATTTCATACTCAAAGACAAAATTTATGGTGCTACGATGTTTGTTACTAGTGCCTAAGCATCCTCCCACCCTCCCAAAGGAAGACTTACATTACACACAAAGACCATAGTCAGTATTATTAAATTAGACTTCCCTGATTGGGATCTGGAAGCAGTCTAGTATGGAAATCCAGTCTTTGACCTGGACATCCTATAACTGGGTTGGGAACTCTTGCTCCCCATTACTGGCTTTAACATCTGGGATAGGAAAGTTGACCTCTTTGAGAATGTTACATCATGCCAAGTTGTGACAGTATAGTATTGAATCCCCAGAGTTGGATAGTTATATGTGAAAACCCATGAAGTGGTACTGAAATAGAGTGGGTTTCAAAAGTTCTTAGTTTTCTGCTGACATATAAAATAACAGATTTGCCTAGAAATATGGCTTATTATCAAGAGATGGGGAAGCACTGGGCCAAATGCCAGCAGTAACACTTGAAGAAATTAATAAAATGATCCTTCTGGGGTCAAAAGGGGTTAATAAATCTCCAAAAATGTAGTAGCCTACTAACTGGATAGTGGTAGCCCAACAGTGAATAAAGATTATTCAGATGCTTGCCTTTTATTATCAAGACATATGGTGGTGTCCTCTTTTTCAAAGCATTTCAAAGTGTAAGCTTGCTAAGCATTAGACCAGGAAATGGAGAGTAAAGGGTAAGACTGTGCTTATTAGCTCATTTTCCTCCTGTTCACTTCAAAAATTTGCTTAAGTGGGGAGGATAGGTACCAGGCTATCTCAACTCCATCACAGTCCTTTTATATGGATTTCCTGTAATAGTAGGAGTTGGTCGTCACCATCTAAGTGCCTTAAAAAATAAAAACCTTTTAAACCTGGAATTGTTGTATTGATCTGTGATCAGACATTTAGGGAGTTTGCATCAGAGGTTATCTTTCCGTCCCACCTCTTCATGCTTGCTTCTGAATGCCAGAAGGAAAATCTGCTTGGATTTTCCTTTTGTATTTATTTTAAAACTTTCCTGCAATTTTTTATTTTACTTTGAAATGTATTGTGTTAAATATGCCATGACTTTTCAAGAAAGAGATGCTCAAAATATCCTACCCTATATTTCTGGATCTACCTTGCCCATCAAAACTAGTTTAGCATACAATGTTAATTGGCAATAATGAATGCAAATACTGTACAAACATGTCAGTTAAGACAGCTATCAATTTTGAGGCACAATCCTTTAGAAAGCCATCCACTCTTCAGAAAAACTATTTGGGGAATTAGCAATGCTCATTTTGCATAAACAATGAATTGAAATGAGAATGGAGTGAAGTGATAATGCTGTAAGACTACAAGTTTTCAAAGAAAATAACAAATTGAGTGGTATGTGTATAACATTTGTTAGGCCTTCTGCCAAGCCTGAATGAATAAATATACATTATTTATATATTTATACATAAATATGTATGTGTGTATGTCTGTACACATGCACGCACATGTACATATGCTACTGATGAGCAATAAAATGTGTTTTTCTACCCTAGCCAGGGATTACCTTGTCATTGCTCAACAAAAGCATCTCATGTCTCCCCTGATTCTACCCCTCAGCTGCTCTCTCTCCCTCCCTTTAATTTTTTTTAAAATCTTTTTAATTTTTATTTTATTTTATGAGAGAGAGAGAGAGAGGCAGAGACACAGGCAGAGGGAGAAGCAGGCTCCATGCACCGGGAGCCCGATGTGGGATTCGATCCCGGGTCTCCAGGATCGCGCCCTGGGCCAAAGGCAGGCGCTAAATCACTGCGCCACCCAGGGATACCCCTCTCTCCCTTTAAATAACCAGGCAGGTGGGAATGCCATTGTCTCCTTTCTAAGCCAAATACATAGCCATGATGAAGCCATTCGGTGGTTTAGGGCAAATCAGAGCCATGGCAGAAATTAGGTGTCTTTTTGCAAAAGTGAATTCTCCTCTGACTCCCATTCTAACTTTGCCCTTTAATAATGATATGACCTTGGACAGTATCCTCTCCCTCTCTGCACTTGCATTTCCTTACTTTGTAGAATGAGACTTCTGTCTACTTTGTCGTACATTATTGCATCGATGAATCTAGATTTAATGGAAACTGGGCTATGGGGGATATGAGACATTGTATGACAGCAGGGAACCAAGGTCCTGAAGATAACTTATGGAAAAATGGTCAGAACCAGTAGAAAAGCAGCCCAATGGTGACCTCGTGCCTCTTCCAGGTCTGTGTCTCAAATGTACCATCAGTCTACAAATGAACCACAGGTGATATTCCAAACCTACAAAGGACGATTAGATTGTTTGTAGTTCTGTGCATAAAACCAGTGCTTTCCCCTAAAATTTAGCTCTCCACAGAGCCTCATCTCTGATGGGTTGAGTTTCTCAGCCCAACAGGAAGCTCAGTTCAACCCTCAGCTTGAGGAAGAAGTTGATTTGCCCTTATCAGTAATGATGCTTAAGAGTGAGTACATTCTGAAGCTCTTTTAGAACCTGTGTAACACGACTGAAATAGGTACATTTATCTTCCTGTCCTGTAGAAATTGGGTCAAGTGGTCCTGCGGACTAAGGACTCACCTCTAGGATGGATGTCTGCACTTGGAGGATCTGTTCATGGCCTTTGAGCTGCCGGATGCAGATTTTGCAGGACAGCTGGGTGGTGGTGGGCGTGTAGCGCTCCAGGGAGAAGGCACAGTGCAAGGGTTGCCAGTTACTGCACCACACGCGGGAGAATGGGACTTCCTGCAGGAAAACAGGGGAGAGAAGAGGGGTCTGGTGTGCAGAGCCTGGCTGAGAGGAGAGGCTTAATAGCAATAATTATGATGATGATGACAATGATTGCAGCAGAGATAATTGCCTGAGCAACTTTGGTGAAACTGTTGTAGAAATAATGTTCCAGCATATGCCAAGCAGCACAAAAAGTAATTAATGTCAATTCCAATGGATAACATTTGAATTCCAAAACCACAGCGCAAGAACTCAGATTTCACTTGGTGACACACAGTTAGGATACCATCAAAAATTAATCCTCATGCTTTTCCACTAAAAAGAATATTCTTTAGAAGACTCCTCTGGTCCATCCTTCTCCCTAAGCCTGGGGTAGGATGATATCTTTTCACTTAAATGAAAATTTTGTGAAAGAACTCACTGATCAAGGGGCACCTGGGTGGGTCAGTCTGTTAACATCTGCCTTTGGCTCAGGTCATGATCTTGGGGTCCTGAGTTCAAGCCCCACATCAGGATCCCTGCTCAGTGGTGAGTCTGTTTCTCCTTATCCCTCTGTCCCTCTTCACTTGTGTTCTCATGCGCTCTCCCTCTAAAATAAATAAAATCTTAAAAAAAACCCAAACACCTGACCAGCACTTATCCCAACACCACAAACTTATATAGAATTGTGTAAAAGAACACACTATTGCTAGTGTATCCACCATAAAACATTATACATTCTGCCAATCACATGAGAACATACACACACATATACGCACACCAGAGAGGGACACAAACACTAGGCTGCCCAGAATAGTCTTGTTTGTCAACTCCTCATTCACTTAATTCATCTGTTCCACAATTATGTGCATGGTGCTTACTCATGACCATACGCTATACAAGATAAACAATAAGAAACTAGGTTCAGTCTGTACCATCATGGGACTCAGAGACAGTTGAGTGGCAAAAGGGGTTTTTACTATATGAGGGGGGGAAATAATAAAATCTATATACACCAGCCTTTTTTCCTATTACTAGTCAGTGTATGCCCGATCAGGCTGTGCTCAGGCATGTGGCTTTACAACAATGTGAACTAGAGGTCACTCATTGATATTCTTTCATCTACTAAAAAGTCTCTCCTTCCTACTTTAATCAGGCTGAGATTCTTGGCAATGACCATGTATGACCAGCCTCTAGTAACGTTCATTTTCACCTTTTTCTCTTTTTTTTCATTTCATTAATGTGTTCTTTTTTACCTTTCACTATAAATATCATTTTCTCCAATATTAACACTTGCAGGTGGCAGAAGATACATTGGGTTTGGAGGTTTGATATTCTGAAGTATGGCTGGCGATGAAGCCATCATGTGTTACAAGATCGGGGGCCATGATTAAAATTCAATCAACTCACTTTGAGGAACTAGGAGTTACCAGAATTCTTTGTTTTTCTTTTTAAGATTTTATTTATTCATTCATAGAGACAGAGACCGAGAGAGAGGGAGGCAGAGACACAGGCAGAGGGAGAAGCAGGCTCCACACAGGGAGCCGGACGTTGGACTCGATCCTGTGTCTCCAGGATCAGACCCCGGGCTGCAGGGGGCGCTAAACCGCTGCGCCACCAGGGCTGCCCTTCTTTCAGAATTCTTTTTTTTTTTTTAAACAACTTTATTTTTTTTTATTTATTTATGATAGGCACACAGTGAGAGAGAGAGAGAGGCAGAGACATAGGCAGAGGGAGAAGCAGGCTCCATGCACCGGGAGCCCGACGTGGGATTCGATCCTGGGTCTCCAGGGTCGCGCCCTGGGCCAAAGGCAGGCGCCAAACCGCTGCCCACCCCGGGATCCCTTCTTCCAGAATTCTAATGGGCACATTGCTTGTTTCTTAGTTTTCTCTACTGGAAGTCTCACAGACCCGGATTTTGGATGATTCACGGGGGGACCAGCAAGGAAGGACAGCCTTTGATTGTTGCCCACTTGAAGAGAGGAACACTAGCTGTAGGGAGTCTGAGAGAAGAAACTCATGCCCTAACCACTACCACACATCCCAGCAAGGAGTATAAGGCTTTGTGGTCTTGTTTCATTTGTTCTTAATCCTGAATCAAGGGAGAGGCAGTGGAATTTTCATCTCAAGATGCAGTCAGGGACTGAGAGAAGGTCTGGTTGGTGAGGTAGCCCAGCCATCTTTGGAGGAAGTCATTTTCCTGACAACACTCAAAAATGACTTTTCACATGCACCAAATTCTACACCGGATAAAAGAAATAATGACATGCATTTACAAGTTCTGTCATTTCTTCTTGTTGTCCAACCCAAATCTTTCTGTGCGTCTCCCCCTAAGGCTTCTCCCATGTTGGAGGCCATGGGTAACCCTTACTTCAACACTTCTGTCTGCTTGCTGACTCTTCAAGATCCTATCTGTTCACAGACTCCTTGCCACCTCTCTGTGGAGAACTCTCAATAGCTGAATCTTTGGAAGTTATCTCATTATCAATCACTAACATTATACTTGTAATCATTTTATTTGGCCTTTACTTTCTCCAACAACTCTACCTTTTCAAAACAGATTATCACCATTCACTGTCTGTCCTCCAATTTTCTTCTCTCCACTAATGATCCTCTTCTCTCCTCATTAGAGCTAACTGTGGTGACCTGCTCCCCAATCTCCTGCCTTCAGTCTCTATGATACGGAGCTAATGAGGGGGTTAGGGCTTGGCCAGAGAGGGAAACAGGAAGCAGCTTACTGGTCTTCTTTAGGAAATAACACTGCAGTGTCTCTTCTACCTCTAATCATGAGTAGGGGACACGGATGTGACCAGATCTCCTGGGAACTCTGTTTTCATTACAAGAATCCTTTGCATTGGGCCCAGTATGGCCCCCTGATACCTGCCACATTTAACAGAGTCTCCTGCCTGGCCCTCCGGGGCTTCCATCATCTGTTGTCCTATCTTCATTTTAATAGCCCTCAAATAAACTCTCCTTTAAGCAAGTATGTTGTTGTTGTTGTTTATATAGAGTTATTTTGCAACAACCTCCTTTCATGAAAGAAACTCTAAGATAGGGCTCCAAGGTTAACAGGTACTTTTGCCTAATTAAGACACCTGGGTGGCTCAGTTGGTTAAGTATCTGACTTGATTTCAGTTTAGGTCATGATCTCAGGGTTGTGAGACGGAGCCTTAACTCTAGAGCCTGCCTAAGATTCTCTCTCCCTCTCCCTCACCAACTCTAAAAAACAAAACAAAACAAATCAACAAACCCAACAACAACAACAAAAAACAAAAAGCTAAGGTTTTTGTGTTTTTAAATAGAAATTTGAGTCATTACAGTATAATATAAGTTCTTGAGGATCAAGGCCAGACAGAGCTGAATTCAAGGTGCCGCTCTTAAACTGACCTCCACGTTGTGCAGTGGATCTGAATCCTTGCTAATTCTTCCTTTCCTAAAAAACAAAATAATGCTACTGACCATTTATTGAAAAGTGTCCTCTCTGGTATACTTTGCTACATTTCTTATATTTTCTCCAGAGAATGCTGGCAGAAAGGTAAGAGAATCATGCTCACTGCAGAGATAATTTTCCCTTGCAGAAAGATATGAGAATCAGCACACACACACTCCTCTCTTTTCTTTTTACATTCCACAGCACACAATCGAAACATTTTAAAAATCTGATTTTAAGATCGTATCAAAAGAATATTCCTTTTTATTGTTGGGTTGAGTAGCAGCTGCCAAAAGTGCTCAACAAAACATTTAAAAGTAATAGAATTAGAAGCGCTGTGATTAGTGTGTTTTCAGGGCAACCATCTTTGCTTTCATTTATTAAAAAAAGAACAAACTATCAAGATGCTCACTGAGCGAGAGGAATGATGTGGCAAGTAATATGGGAGGACAAAGTGTAGCAAAGTTATGGGTGTTTAAAGAATTCCGGAAATGTTTTCATTTTGATTCCCATTATAATTAGGTTCCTAGCAGATGGAGAGAATGTAAATCACATCCTAGCAGGAGACAGACACAGGGTTCCCCAAGACACAAAGTATGCCGAAAAGAAAGCTGCTTTTATTCTAGGGAGGTGACAGCTCGTATTTGTGTTTTGTAGGATTTAAAACATATTTTATTGTATACTGTTTATTCTAGCTTCTCCACCCCATAGTCAGCAACAAATAGCAGAATGGGTGATTCTGTAGCACCCAGGTCCCAGTAACCTATGGGGAGCAGAGCTATTTATTTACCTCCTAGAAAGGTCTGCTAAATCTGTGGAGGGGATCTCTGACTGTGGTCAAGTCTTAAAAAGCCTGAGAAGAGAAGAAATACTTGTTTGTTTGTTTTTTTTTCAGGGGAGGGGAAAGGGAAGACCAGCACTATGGGTTGCAGCATAGCATTTTGTCAACTCTAATCCTCCAGAAGCTAACCTAACAAGATTTCAAAGCCAGCTGGTCTGACTCTGGATCTAACCTTGAATTTACACCATTCTAAAAACATTCCTTGTGCAGTTGGTTGGTGTCTCATGGGGCAAATATTCTAGGCAGTGGGTATCTCCTAGGCCTGAAAATTCCCGGTAAATGCCAGCTATCCCAGAAGAAGAAAGTAAGGTTTCTTAGGAGAGCAGGCTTTGGGTGCCAGCTGGAATATGTCGCCTCTCAGATTCCAAAATTAAAGTTAGAGAAAGAGGGAGAGGAAGACCAGAGTTCTTCCATGCATTGAGCTGGAAGATGACAGAAGATGACAGGAAGATTTACCAGTTGAAGGAGAGACCTATAAATGATGTCAGGAAGAGTGAGATTTTCTGTCTCTGCAATAGCTCTCGGTTAGTTCCCATCCACTAAGCCCTAATGAAAAGCCATTCTCTATTATCCACGCCAAGTTTATCAGTGCACATCATGTTCTACATGAAGTTCAAGCAGGATGAGCACAAACCCTCCCCAAAGGGCTTACATCTGATGCCTGGAGCAAACACAGCATGGCCATTAAGAGCAGCACAATACGCATTCATACAAGCTAGGGGATTTTAGTGATGACAGAGGCAAGAAAATTGGCGGCAAGGGCGGTGGTGGCGGGGGAAAGGAGGAATGGAGCAGAAAGCCATTTGTGGGTAAGAAAAATGAAGTGGAAATGAAACTCAGTGGCAAACCCCTGGTGCAGAGAAAATTAAATTATTTCTCAGCCTTCCAAGACTCTTTCAAATTATGCTCAATTACAGAAGGCAAATATTTATCCATGTTCACAACATCCATGCAATCCAAGCCATCCCAGCAGTAAAGCTTGTTGGGTTTCCTTGTGAGCCAATGCCCTTTTTCTTCGGTTGGCCTCTGTGGCATGTTTTGAGGTCCACAGGTTCTTAGGTCCCCACACCTTTCCTGCCCTGGACCCTCCTTGGAATTCCTGGTGCTGGAATTATTGTTTAAGTGCTAGGGCAAGGTTATGGTCCTTTCATCTGACTTTTTTTTTTTTTTTTTTATCTCTAAGCATTAAACTTAATAGTTACTTGGATTGAGGCACTTGCATTAAATCCAGTAGAAAGATGCCTTTAAGCCTATAAAGATTAATACAGAGGAATTTACGTGACTACCAGGATTTGTTTTAACAATGCCCTGAAGTTCAATTTGGACTGGGAACTTTGACTATGCTTTCCTGGAAACAGAGACACCTAGGTCTTAGAATATCATAAACGACCCATTTATTCATGGAAAATCTCTCAGCATAAGGAAATATGCTGAATGTGTCAAAAAAAATTGTTTGGGGCCATGAGAGATGCTCTTGTTGCTCTGAATGCTCTGAAAGAGTACACAAGGGGCAGTTCCAAAGGTAATGAGAAGTCTGAAAAGTAAACAGGAAAATACAACCTTGTCCACTCTGAAAAACATGAATTTTTGAAGGCAAAAGGGTTGGTGGTTCAACTTTTTTTTCTAACTCTCATGACTCAGGCAAGGTTTTTCTCTCTGTGATTTGGCTTGTTCCCATTCTGACAAGCTGGTTCATCTTGTGCATGTTTTTGGTTTTTGTTTTTAATAAATGTCACAAGAATGGAAAGGTTAAAACCCCACAAAGCTCCATAGGTTATGATAGAACTGAGACATCTGAAAGCCTTCTGTGATCCCAGATCAATCTGAGCCCACCAGAAGCTTTTCCAAAGCTAAGGAAATGTCCTGTCACCTGGTGACTTTGATTTAGGGAATGACTGTAGACCAGCCAGCTGCTTGTGATGACAGTACTTATCAGTGGGGATTTCTATAGAATTCGGTGGCAGAGTCACACATCGATGTGATCTTTCTATGCTAAGCAATTACTCAAATTCCCTAAAAGTGATCTGAGGAGACTCAAGTCATTTTGCAATGTTTTAAAATTTTTTGATAGAGGAAAAATAATACAGAAATATCTTTATATATTTGTAAAAGGGCCCTAAAAGGCATTATTCTTTCTCTGGCTCTCAGTTTATAATTTCCTCTTCCCATCTTACTCAGCTTACTTGGTGGCAAGCACTTCATGTTCAGAACAGAGTCTCTGGTGCCTATCTGGCTAGCCAGGGCTCTCCACAATTCAAAATTGTCACCCTTAAAGGATTGACATCAGGGGTGCCAGGGTGGCTAAGAGGCTAAGTGTCTGCCTTCGGCTCAGGTCGTGATCCCAGGGTCCTGGGATTGAGTCCTGCATCTTCTCCCTTTGCCTCTGGCTCTGCCTCTCTTTCTCTCTCTCTCTCTCTCTCTCTCTCTCTCTCTCTCTCTCTCTCATGAACTAAAAAAAAAAAAAAAAATCTAAACAACTGACATCCAGATCATTTGTTGTTGACCATGATTAAAATAGTGTCTCGTAATGAACTGGTTTTAATTAAAACAAACACCACACCAACCCTGCTCTAAGTTGTTAAATGACTATCTTGAACCTATACTGAGCAAGAGTGTAAGTGGGAGAGGAGAAATTTTACATCCCCTGACATCAAGCATCTTTTCCCCCTACCTGTAGAAACCTGTGAGCTGATGTCAATATGATTGATTCCCTGTGTGTCGTCTAAACTGCTACATTTCTGTGACAGTTCTGAAATTAAATCCATACTTTCAAAGGAGAAGGTAAGTCAAGAGTACCCTTGCTAGGGTTTAGTGACGTGCTTGCTGGTTAAAGCAAAGCTATTTCTGTTAGCAGCCCATTTGGCCAGTACCTGGCATGCAGTGAATGGTTTGATTCTCCAGAGGAATGGAGGGATATCCAGGACAGAGATCTGAAGACTGAAGGTGTTCCCTTTGAAATGCAGCAACTTTGGCTCTTCCAGTAGCTGTCCACCTTGATGTCTTTCATCTGAAACCACTTCCTTTAGGGCAGGAAAGAGAAAAGAGGCATAACAATGAAGTGTCTAATTTCCAACACGTTGCTTTCTATAGATAGGTATGCTCACTACCATGTGTCTTCTAGAAATAGACAAACAGCATCACAGACACACACTTCTTTGGTTCCCCCATATCCTTGTAAGGTCACGGCTCCTGACTCAAAGCTGCTGACTCGTAAGGACCTAGGCTGAAAGAAATAATTGCTCTTCATTATTTGCATTGCTTAGGCTTTTAAACCAACACCGTTCCTTTCTTTATTTTTTTTTTTTTCGCTCCTTTCTTTAAAGCTAAAAGACCTCCCCTACCCTAAGCAAACCGTTACACCATTGAGTTGCCACAACTGTGTGAATTTCATCTGCCACAACCATAATCAAGGGATGTATTCAGAGTTTACACTGAAAGTTGAATAGCACCCTCTCCACGCTCCCACGTGTTGTGAATACGGGCATTATACAATTACTTATTCTTTGGTTCAAAATAAATGTTATAGGGTGCATGGATACTATTTATTTGCAGTAATGTTCATAAAAGTAATGCCAAAAGGCCAAGCAAAAATAAGTTGTTTATCATGTTTTAGCTCAGAAAAAGGAAATCCGATTCCTGAAGATATATACCCGTGTATCTTTTGCTGAGAAATCTTTATAATTATATTTAAAATAAACAATTCACCTATATTCTTTTAAGCCAGCCATTTTAATTGGTTCCAAATTTGTGGTGTTTAGAATCCTATTGAAGAGATGATAAGTCAAATCAAATAACCGACATGAATTCTCCAAAAGGTTAAACTGCCGTTGGGGTGAGGCCGTCAGTGCTAGTGGAGATAAGAGAGCTCCCTAAATCCATTTCTTAAAATCACCATTAATTGACTTATAATTCCCCTGCAGAGTTACAATAAATAAGATAACTGAGATCCTTTAATTATGTCCTGTAATCTTCCCAGATTCTAAGAAAGATTGTGAGAAGGCAGGCAAGTGGGATTATAAATACAATAAAACTTACATTTCAATTATCAGCGAGTAAAAGCAGCTCCAGAGGTTATCTTACCAACTCTTGTCTATGTGCAGAATAACAGGA
Source organism: Vulpes lagopus (assembly GCF_018345385.1). Taxonomy (NCBI): domain Eukaryota; kingdom Metazoa; phylum Chordata; class Mammalia; order Carnivora; family Canidae; genus Vulpes; species Vulpes lagopus. The sequence continues at coordinate 30,305,716 of NC_054827.1, read as the reverse complement.
ATAAAAACATGTCTTACTAAGATGCAGCTGTCCAGCTTTTATCCGACACATACCCGTAATTGTTAATCGGTTGCTAGTATCTTTTCCCAGGACTAACTGATTCAATTCCAAGGTCATTTTCTACACTTCATTTAGCGAGAGGAGGTGTTTCTTGGGAGCTCTCAGGTCAGTGCTGAACTTTCTGTGATGTTGGAAATGTTCTAGATCTGTGCTGCTCCATGTGGTAGCCACTGGCCACAGAGGCTATTGAGTACTTGAAATGTGGCTAGAGAGAGTATGGAACTGAGGTTTTTTTCGCTTTAGTTAACTTAAATTTAAACATCCACATGTTGTCAGTAATTACTGAACACCACAGTGCTAGGTAGTCCCTAGCTTTGTAGGTCTAGCCGGCATCTGATGGGGGCTGCAAGAAGTGGAAGGATCATAGTAGGGTAGGGAGGAGAGAGAATGCAATCCAAATGCTGAGTTGAGGTTTTTTAATAGATGCTGATCAGTGGTTCTTTGGGGAGATTTAATAAGTGTCCATCAGAGCTATGCTCAAACTGGACTCTAAGTTTATACAATAAAACTGCCTTCTGCCACCAGAGAGCTCACAGTCTAGTAGGCATCTGACGTCATATCTAAGTATTACAAATACATGTATACCTAGGAGGTCAAGGCAAAGGCATAGGGTATAGCCTAACCCAGATGAGAGGACAGGCCAGGGAAGTAAGTGGGAAATTAATAGAAGAAGTAATATTTGAGCCTAACCTTAAATAGGAGGGCTAGCCACTGGAAAAGGCAGAGAAGCACGTGCTCAGGGCACTGAGCAGGGTATGTACAAAGGTGCCAGGTGAGGTAGAGCTGGGACAGGTAGGGTAGAAAGTAAGTGGCTGGAGGTGATGAAAATCCAATCATGAAGTCTCACTTGCTGTGCTAAGGGCTTTGTATTTAATTTTAGAGCATGGATACTCAGGTTTTAAGGTGTGTAAGAATCTTCTGGGGACTACATATACTCAAAAGAGGATGCATTTTATTAGCTGAAAATGGAGGCTCAGAATTTCAATCACATTTCGGTATGATTGGACCAGTTACTTATTTTCTGTAGGCTTCTGTTCCTTAGCTGGGCTTATTCATGGCCAAACAAAATCATCAACCTGATACTATATTAGCCTCTTTTTTTGCAATTTTAGTGTGACATTAGAAACACGTACAAAAAACGAATGCACTTATTAAAACCATGTTAAAGCCATACGCTAACAATAGTGTGGACTCTTCAAAGTATATTTGACTGGGTTGTCTAAAGCATACTCCTTGTCTTTAAGTCATCTACCTTACCTGAAAGTACAGAGAAGTAAACTGAGGTCAGAAGACAAAGCACCTTGGGCCAATGGCTCATTTCTTAGTGGAGAACTAGGCTATTTTAATATTTAGAAACCACACCGAGCACCATCACACTAGAAGAGAACTGAAGTTTTAAATCACCATGTACCTTTTTACAGATGAAAATTTGAAGCACACCACTACCCCCAAAGAAAGTCATCTTCCTAAAGTTACAGGGTTAGTGACAGAGCTAACTACAATGGGGCAACTTGACTGTAGCCTAGTATTTTTTTTTTATTTCCCTGCCTTTTTATATCCTATGCTTTCTTTTATTCTTTTCTTTTTTTATTTTTAGAGTCATGTGAAGGTCAGACTGTTATTAACTCTGTCCCATAAATAATTTTTCACTGGTGCACGATATATATAAAGGTGACATAAGTCAGTCCATATTTGCCCTATGGTCTAAGCAGTCCCTGAAATGCAGCATGGAGAATATTAAAAATTTTTAATAGATGTCCACTTATAATTATCACAGAGAAAAATGGTACCTTTTAGAAATTTCTGCTTTAGGGCCCCCAATTTAAATACAACCATGATTTATATTTGCTTTTTTTTTTTTTAGCTTACTTTCATCTCCACACATCGAACCAACTCTACACAATTAACAGTATCTCATAATCTTGTACAAAATATTAAGCAACCACAGTTACTCTGTAACAAAACAAGTACTTATTAAAATGAAGAAGCCAATCATGAACTTATCATTGTATTTAGAAATTGTAAAGGCATAACTGGATCCAGAGGTAGAAAAAAACAAGCAAATAAAACCTCCTGAATACAAGCCTTAAAACCCTATCTAAAAAGAAGAAATTATACTTAGTGCAGAATTTCCAGTTATGCTCACAACTTACTGCATTCTTTTCAGGGCTAGTCCTGGACATCTGTATTTTTGAAGGCTTTCCAGATGAATCTGATGCCCAGCTGGGTTTGAGAATCAGTCGTAGAAACAAACTCTGCTGAGCTAGTTCTGAGTTGCTCAGTGGATCTATCATCCCGAGTGTGAGGCCTGATACTCATTTCATTTTTCCTATCTGCCTCCTATGTGACAATGACCTTATGTTAAGTCTCCGGTTCTACTGTTAAATTGATATCTGCATTAATTAAACTAGAAAATAGGATCTGGCCAGTTTATTGTCTATAAAATGTACAAAAAGGCTATGTTTGGTGGTGGCTATAGTCTGTCTCCCTCCTCATTTCACACTGGGTGCTGCTAGCCATCCAGCTCCTGGAGTTGGCCAGGAGAAGCCTGGGCTTTGTGCCTCAGTGAGCTCTTTATGTTGATTTAACGAGACAGACAGCAATATTCAGGTGTGCTTCAGGGATACTAAAACAGGCAGGCTGAATTTACATATTTATGAGACAAAACTGTTTGAACTTAAGTGTGCACGTGCACGCATGTGCACGCACACACACACACAGAGAAATTATGTCGCTATGGTGTTTTCCTTTAAATGCTTTACGTGAACAATATTTCCCAAGGTTGCATTATTGATAAACACAAGAGCTACATCTGGAGGAAATCCTTTGAAATTAGATTCTAAATCCACATTAATGCCAAGTAAGTAATGAGTACCGAGAGGTACTGAATAGGAGGGCTGGGAGCAATGGAGAAAAAAACTAGTTGTTTTTCCTTTTTTCTTTTTAAGATGAGGCAAGTGCTTAATTCCTTGCTCCCCTGATCAAGGTTTGTTTGTGTGTGTGTGAGTGTGCATGCGTGTGCACACCCATGTGAGACACAGAAAGAAAGAAAACACAGACAAAAAGCTAGGTCTTAAATGTTAGTATTTTGTAAATATCTTACCATTCCTCAACCTTTGATTTGAATTCACCAAAGGAGATGATATCAAATACACATACATAAAATGGCTGCTCTAATTATTGCAGACATACAGGAGTAGGATGGACAAAAGTCATGGGTTGTTCTCCTACTCTCCTCTCACCTTCAGGCAGACTTTTATTTTAAAAATATACATATATCTGAGCTGATTTAACTTCCTAGAGAGAGTTGCAGATGTATTTATCAGAATACATCTTCAACAACTTGAAACTAAATTATGTTTCAAGGTGTATGAGGTATTTTGTTTTTGTCATTGAGAAAAACCAGTACTATTATTCAGATGAAGTATCCCCAGAGCAGAAGAGAAGCCCTGCAGGAGGTATAGGGTAGGAGGGCAGGGCTGGAAAGGGACAATGTTTCTGTTCTAGTACTAAAATTGTCCACAGGACTACTGTTTGGTGGGACCCACACTGGTTCTAGTAAGACAGAAGTTTTGGGTCTGGAAGCTGTCCTCCTTGCAAAGTTTCCAGTGAGGGAGGAGGTTTTAAGTATTTTATTGAACATAACTTCCCATTGATCTATGAATGAAATGAAAGATGTCATCATGATCTTCAACCAGGCTTCTTTCTTGGTGAAGAGGACAGTCCTAGTTGGGCACATATGTGTTGTTATTTCTCTGAGACATGAAAGATGCCCTACAATAAACACAGCAACTATTGTAACCAAGCTTGTATCTATTTCCAAATCACAACAAACATTTTTATCAAAGTGATAATGGTGGCAAATTCCAGAAAAGGCAATTTTGGCAGAAATGCTTCTGCAAGAATGACATATTACTTTTGATTAGGAAGTTAGGGTTCTATCAGAGTTACAGAACATGAGTCATCATGGTATACAATATTTTCAGCACAAGTTGGGGGAGCTAATATTAATGTGTGAAGTCTGCTAGAGGTTCAAAAAGTGAATTGTTGCTAAGGCTTTCTTAAAGAGGAAGAGTTTTAATAGATTAGTAACTATATAATTTTTCCCCTCTAATTAAATACCACATACAAAGCTGTGAAAAATATGACACAGATGATGTGGGATGTTAAGGTGGTTTAAAGGAACCTGGGCAGAAGGCCCTGAACCTGTTCACTTATCGAGGGAACAATCCAGAATGCTGGATTCTTTCAGAAACAAAATCCCGAGACTAAGACCGTGGACTGCATGGTTGTGTTCTGAAAACCTACAAGTTATGTTTTAATCTTTCTGTGGGCCAGTAAAGTTATTCAACCAGGGTTGACGATCTCTCACCATCCCAGGGGGAAGAATGGCCTTTGCTGCTCATGACAGCTGTCACATACATCCTGTCAAAAACAAGTACAACCAAACCCAACTTTAAAATAAGCTCCATTCGATGTAATAGGAGAGAGAAAGAATCACTGGAGGTAAATAGATTATGACAAATGAGGTCAAAAGTATTTCTACTGGAAAACATTTCTCTGATGCAAAATTAAAGTGTTTTAAGAAGTATCTCTAAATGATGAAATAAAGATATTTGGATTCAATTTAGAGGGAGAATACCATTTTCCCTAGCACTGATGAAGAAAGGATATTACCCATAGGAAAGGAGAGTGGTTTGAAAAGCTGTGTTTAGGGCCTCATTTTCATGACTTCCACTGCAATTCATATTCATCTGTGAACAGTTGAGCTGTTATAGAATCTGCTAGCAATCAACAGGAATGAAAATAGATTATCTGAAAGTCACTTAGTTTTTTCTTTAGGCAAATGTCAAACTCACTGGTATATAATATACTTCAGCATTATTCAAAGTGAGATCAAACTGGTTATGAGGGCCGACTTCCAAGGTACTTGTGATAAACAGATCCTCACAGGCACAATGGTCGGCAGTGGGTTACCCATATGAGCCAGGAGGCTGGAAATCCTCCAAGGTCCCCCTGTGTTTACTCCAGCTTACTCAGCCTTCAAAATGTGGCTAAGTTACTAAGCGTCCAACTTGAGTCATGACGCATTCAGTGGTAGTAATGACCTCGAGTGATTCTTCATTTTTGGTTGCTGAATGTCTGTTATGTATTTTATTTTGGAAAAAATGTTATTGGGGCGGTGAAAGTAGATTAAGATGATGAAATAGCAATCTTAGGATGACATTTAACTACTCACGTTGAAGTTTTTACAAAATGGTGGCCCTCTGCGAAAAGGCCCTTTTATGAGCAGCCATATATTAAGTGTGCCTTTCAAATTGATTTGTGCTACTTAAGAGATAGTCAGGGAAGGTTCAAGAACATAGGTTGGCACTGTATCATCTTTGCTGGCTTATGTTCAGGATTCAGGTCATTGTATCTCTTTTATTGGTAAACATGAGTTTTCCAGCTCAGTGTCTTAAAAGCTAGTTACTGAGGAAATGCTCTGCATAATGGACTTAATGATCCAGGACTGGAATAGCAGGGATCTGGGATGAGGTGTGTCAGGAGAGCTAGGCTATTTATATACGGGCAAAGCTTACACAGGCATTTCTGCATTATCTTTGCTGCTATTAATAAACTCGAACTCTTTGTGAGTAGCTAATTTAAAATGAGTCTTACGTGATTAAAAATGCCAAAAATGGAAAGGAACCTTGAACTATCTCTGCCCTAGTAGCCCTAATTATTAATTGACTATGTACCCAGGATATAATATGCTTGCCTGCTGCCGGGTGTGATTTCCAATTGTTGTACCCTAACTACAACCTTCATTTGGTTCATGCAATTTTCTCACTGCCTTCTGCACATTGAATAACTCTTGCTGTTCCTGTGGCTCATGCCATTCTCCTTTCCTGACATGGTAGCCCTTTCTCTTTTGCTCCTGAATGACATCCATCCATGAAGGTTCACAAAGGGCTCTTGGAAATTATTCTCCAATTTCTCTATTGCAATCGGCTCTCTGTTTTCTGAATTCTGACACACTTCTAAGTCAGTTTATAATTTAGCACACCATGTTCACAATATGTGGTTATGTAACTCTTCTCTGTTCCTGAGCGCCAAGTACCTCACATCCTTGGAACTCAGCACATTGTTGGACATATGATAACACAGCTCTTGTTTCAGGACAGGTATTCCTGGCAAGCCAATGGTGTGGCTTCATTTTGCAGACCCTCAGCTACAGAATTCTCTATGGATACTGATCTCTAGGAAATCCCATGCGTTCATGACCCCAAAAGAAGAATTCTAGAGAAAAAGCTGACCTGAAATGCCCAAGGGGTATTGTCCACACAGTAGACTCTCAAGTTGTAATCCAGAGAGTTACAGGACATGCAGCCAAAAACAGCCACCTTGAGTTGCTTCACGGCACAGTCTGTGATTGGCTCTCCAGTGAGGGCATATGTCCCAAAGCTGTCTAGGAGCACATGACATGCAAAAGGATCCAAAAGGCAGTAACAGGATGTGGATTCATCCTCCACTGACATCACTTCCTGTTGGGAAAAGGTGTGTTAGATTCTCTCAGCTTGGAAATGAGATGTGACTTGACAATGACTTTGCATGGACATACACAATTTTTTTTTCAGAAAATTCTGATTGCACTCCCTTTCTTGGTGTCAAATAATCTTTTTCTAGCAAAGTAACTGTTTACATCAGGAACTTAATAAATAGTTCTATTCCATGTGTTGGAATTCTATAAAGTTACAACAAACCTCATTTCCAAAGTTCTCCTTTTTTTTTCAGTTAATTTGTTCAGTGCTGATTTTAAGAAAAATCTTAAATATTAACACCCAGCCAGTAAACTCAGTCTTGAAAAAGGTCTGTTTTTGAAAATCTCTTTCCATATCCTTAAGGTAATATTTATTTTCTTTCAAATATTTTATCCTCTTTCCACCAAATTCATTCATGAGGGACCATTACACGAAGGGTTTTGATAACATGTACTAGAATATTTCACCCTCCCTGATAAGAACTTTGGTTTGTGTGACTGGTTGGGTAGAGCATAAATCTAACACCACCTGGATGCAAAGCTTGTGAGGAGGTGCTTGATGGAAAAAAAAGAAAAACTAAACTAAACTAAAATGGTAAAAATCAAGGCAAAGCAAACCATAATGGAACAGAGAGCAAAATGTGGCCCCTTTATGAAACCCATGGAACTTCATGCCTAGAAAATGTGCCCCTGGTTGTACTGAAGAAATAGGACTGAAGAAATAGGGGTGAAGAAATAGCAGAACGCATTTTCAACAAAGAGTACAGGCTAGTTGTAGAGATAGCCCGGCAGGGTGAATGTAATCCATTGTAGCAACTGGAAATTTCTTCTCCTAAAGAAACAAGATTTTCCTTTTACTACTTTTGCTTGAAGCACTTCCTGGGAGGGAAGATCCCAGGGCTAGCTGGAACAGGTCATTCTGTTCCAGCAAGATAATTCAACTGCTTTCATGCAAAGTGACTTCAGACAGACATCAAAGGGATCTCTATCAGACAGATAAATCAGAGGTTTCACTTAAAATAGTAATTCCAGGGCAATCATTGCTGTGTCTGTCTGCCTTGTTGTTACCCTCCTCTGAAGCTTCCTCATTTTCTTGTCTTGTCTCCTGTTTTCTCCTTGGAATGAATTGCTTTCATATGTACTTCTATACACAGGGCAATAGTCACTCAATGATTCTCAATGCATTTGTTAGTTCACCAAAATATACTTAGCAACCATTGGGTTGCTGAGCATTTGAACATGTTATAATCCCTATGATGGCAAAATGACAGAGAAGTTTCGTTCATGAACACAGCCTGTGTGCCCTGAGCCTCCTCCCAGTCTCCACAGAGGCCAGAGGGAAAGCCAATTCAGGTAGGGTCATGGTCTGGGAAGGACAGGAATAAAGGGTTTATGTACCGGGGATGGCCACATAAGGGTACATGTCTGTGTGGGTAGTTACAACTGGATTCTGAAACCAAACAGAAAAGCTCTGGATCCTCTCTTGCTTTCCCATCATCATGGAAAAAGACTTAACCAGCTAGTACATTGAGGATGCTGTAATACACATGCCACAAGCCCTCTGAAAAAACAAGGAAATGCTTCCAGATTTTCCAGCAGACTCGTGTTAAGAGAGGGTAAGGTTAAATCTATCCCACAGCTGGGAGCCAAATCTTAATTTTTCTTAAAAGGAAGAATAGGGTCTCACCTCCCACTTGCCCTGCTGTGTCCTCTTCTTTAAATGGATGTTCCAGTGCTCAGAACTGACGTCCGCACAGTGTGGTATGGTCAATGCAAAGGGAGTGGTGACAATCATGTCTGGGGGGCCACAGGTGACTTCAGGACTCAGGAGCACCTCGGATCCATCTGACTGGAGGCTTTACAGTTGGAAAAGGATACAAGAAGCGCGTAAAGACGGGGGCATGTTTAAATAAGAATATAGTCATAGACTGGCTGAGGAAAACAGTTTCCCAGGATTCCCTCCTGGACGGCACCACACCTGCTCAGGGCTGGTCTGGGCAACAGCCATTTATCTGGAACTGCTCAAGCACTCGGACTGAGTTTAGCTTAGATTTCAAATCTCGGTTTCAACAAACAAAATGACAGGTATGTCTTCAGAAATATAGAGAACAGCAGAGAGCAAAGACCTGGCTGGTGTGTTACACACCAGCTGCTAAATCCTTACTCTTGCTGATAACATTACCAATGACCAAAGCCGAGAGCTTTGTAGGAACAACTGATCTGGTAATCTTCCCATCAGATTCTTTTCTCCCAACAACACCTTCTAGGAACATTTTTAGTGCTAATAAGTGATAAAACAAATTATTTCATAACAAAGCACACTTTAGACAGATTGAGTATGTCACTTCTGGTTTTGAAAACATTTGTTTTCTGCCAATGTACAAATACATGAGTTATATAGCAATAGCATAAGTAGACAGTTATAAATGTGTAGAATAACATACATAAATATATATCTTTCAACCCTTTCCTATTTTAGTTCTAAATTTAAAGTCATTCACCCAAACCTAGTGTTCAGGTTTTTCTGTATTGTGAATTATTCACAATGGAAATACAGAGTCATGAAACAGATACAGTGAAATTTAACTAAAGGGAAAGGATATCACTGAATATTTCTTTCATTTTCTTCTCCTTTGGTTTTAATCTCTGTCCCCAAACGGTAAGGTGGACTGGTTTATATGACAACGGGCAATGAGAAGAACCCAGAAGTCTGCTCATTCTTCCCCAGCTGTTTCTGGATTTTTGAACAAGCTATCTGATTTAGGAGGGGGGGGTGTATTTTCACTTGTAAGAAATACAGTGATACAGAATATAGTCCATAAAGCAATGTAGGACTCTCAGATGAACAATGCTACAGGAGAGCTGTTGAGATTGGTATCATTATATAGAACTTTCCTCTTACTTGACCTAGGAAGGGCATTTAAATGTCATCCCTCATTGCAAAAGCCAGCCCTTGAGCAAGATAAAGATGAAATTTAGCACCAAAGGATACCTTTTTCCACGGTATTATATAAACAGAGTTTTTCTATGGGTGTGTTTCACATGTTATCAGTTTCTGAGTTGCTTTTGTTGACATTGCTTGTTCTCTCTGAAGTTGGGAATGGTCATCCTGGAGCTACTATTCATAATTTGCCATTACATTAAAAGTCCAGACACAGAAGCACCTGGGTGGCTTAGTGGTTGAGAGTCTGCCTTTGGCTCAGGTCGTGATCCCAGGGTCCTGGGATGGAGTCCTGCACTGGGCTCCCCACTGGGAGCCTGCTTCTCCCTCTGCTATGTCTCTGCCAGTCTCTCATAAGTAAATAAATAAAATCATAAATAAAAGTCCAGACACATAGGTGGGCAGGAACATCTTCTATCTACTGTATCTAAAACAGACCTGAAAGTGAATACAGTATCCTCCCCCTTCAGAAAGGCCTGAAGACGGAGTCACAAAATTCAGTCTTCCACAGAAGCCACCGCAGTCCAAAGCTGACAATTCTTCCCATAAAACCAGGGTTCAGGGAACTGAAAATCTGTCTGCATTTATTGTTAAGCAGAGCGGGCAAGCAAGGGGGCATGGGTTGCAAAGTAGTGTATTAGCAATAACAAATGCTCACTGAACAGCCTAGAATGATATACTTGAGGTTGGGGGATGGGGGTGATGTAACATTCCAGTATGAGCTAGAGGCAGCACGAGGTGGCAGCCTGCGTGTGGATGCCTGCCAGGGGCCGTTAGGAAGGTGACACACTCTCTGTGTAATTGCCGCTTGCATTCATCACAGATAGGAATAGCAGGGATGCTTTTGAGTGACCGATGACAAGCTCTCCTAAAAGAACTATTTAATTGCTTTCGGAGAATCATCCCCCTTGTTGAACATATTGTTCAAACATATGGGAATTTGGGGAATTATTTAATGCCAAATGAGCTGAAATCAGCTAATTAGATGAACTCTCACACTTGTGAATAGCAAGGCTCCTTTCCGTAATAACAAATAGCATTAGGAAGCAGAGGCAGAGCAGCCCAGTCTCAGGCAGAGCGGGGAAAGGGAGCTTTGCCTTAAGCAGGCACTGGGCATTTCCACAAGTACAAAGGAAGTAAATCAAGATTTATATCTAATCCTCCTACTGTGACAACAGTGTCTGTGGGTATAGGTCTCTTGTGAAGGAACATAACTTAAATCTCTCTACTTTTTTTTCCCCATGATGAATAGTAATTTGTTCTTCTCTGCCATCTTCTAGCTATAACAATCAAGGAGATTTGCAAATATTAAAGATCTTCTCACACCTGTGGAGGCAGGTGTTAACAGCATAAGGTCACAGAGAAGTCCATCAAAGCACTGAGCTACAAAATACACCCTAAATTTCTGACTTGTATGTAGGCCCCTGGTCTCTGTGACCAGATGTACTTTCCTTCTCTGTAACCACTAGCAGATTTCTGGTCAAGCTGCTGGCTCTTGTGACATCCCAAGTAAAGATAGGGAGAAAATCAGTCCAAGTGTAGTCATGGATACAGACTTAGGACATGTGAGGACAGAGGTCTGAGGAGAGAAGCCTTTTATTGGGCCTGGGCAAAAATATCATAAGGATAGTATGAATGACATTTCAGTTCTCCCATAGTCCATATGACAAGGAAGTATTTGCATTCCTGCTAGGAGAAAAAAGAAAAAGGCAAAATATTTTTCTAAAATTTCTGTGAGCTAATGATAACTGTGAAGTAGTAACAGCAGCAATATTAGGGCCATTGTAGGCACCACCTCCAGGCATTATATGGTCTAGTGTAGATGAAGAAGTCTGGGGTGTCTTCAAGTTTTGCTACATTTCCCTTGTGTTTGATCTATCTGTCCATCCATCCATCCATCCAATCCATCCGCTGTGCATATTTATGAACACTTATAGATCTAAAAAGATTGATAGTTTAAGAGGCAGTTCAGTGTAGCCAGGTGGTTTGTTGGGCAACCGTATGGTAACTGGGTCATGAATTCAAATTTCAGCTTACACAGTGCAGCTGAGGGTTCTGGGGAAAACTCTGCCAGCTTTGCAGTGTTGATGCCCCAGCCACAGACTATCCATGGAGGGAGAGGGTGCTCATCACAATCACAAGAGCATTGTGTCTAGTAATCCCATAAGATAGAAGGACTCATGTTGCTACTTTGTTTAGTACCAGAAAGGGAAGACATGAGAAGGAGAGTTGCAGAAACCACAAGAAGTGGGTGAAAGAACATCCTAATGTCCTACTGTGTCCTAACTGTACTCTTCACAGCATTGCCCTCAATACCACATTCCTTATCTGACTTTTTCTGTCATGAAAACCTCGGTTTGGCAGAAAGGAAAGCCCAGGCCTTTCTGGGCTTCCCTTTCCTAACATGCAAAATAACGCCTACTCTAAGATTGTTATGAGAATTAAAACAAAACAAACATTAAGAACACCTAATATGTGCTCAGTGGGTGGAGGTTCTGTTTCTCCAATTCTGAATACTCACCTTTCCTGCCTTTTGATGAGCCCTATTTTCATAGGAACTGTGCTTTTTGAGATTGCTAACGGATTCAGTAAATTGTCATTATAGCAAGGTAGGCTTTAACAAACATTTCATGGCCTTGGAAATGGGTACTGTTAAGAAATTTAAGGTATCTCAGCAATCCTTCCTTACCTCCCACGATCTATTCTCAACTCAGCAATCAGTGAAACCCAATGTGCTCCGACCTCTATGAATCCCAGCTATTGTGCTGCTCTGGAGTGTTCCTCACTGACTGGAAGGTTTCCTCCAGGAAATGATGAGCTCTCATGCCACTCTGGTCTTTGCTCAAATGACGCTACTAGTGAGGCATTCCCGGACCATTCCCAACACCGACACTCATCTTTGCTTTTTTTTTTTTTCCTCCACTACATCTAACTGCCCTCTAGTACACTAATACCATTTATACATTTATTTTAGTCTCCCACAAGTGAGAATGTAAGCTCTATGAGGCTAGGGATTTTTTTTTTTCATGTTCATCATTGTATTTGCAATGTCTACTAGATGCCAGTTGTAAGCACTCAGAAATATTTCTTGAGAAGGACAGAAGAGTTAACTTGAGGTTGTTCTTACTGGTCAAAAACTGGAACATTTTGAGTATCAAAGTAAATAATGGTAGTATGGGATTATAACCCATTGAATAACATAACTCTTGAGATATATGGATATATGTGAATGAATAATGAGAAGGGAAAACTCTCCTATGCAACAGGCAGCCAACTAATAAATGGGAAAATCATTTGGCAACCAACCATATTCCAACCAATAATACACAACCTGAATCTAATCCCAGGAAACTATCAGACAAGCCCACACTGAAGGGCACTGTGCAAAAGAACTGATCCACACTCTTAAAAATGGTCAGTGTCATAAAATAGAGACACTTAGGAAATGCTTCATAATACAGGACTGAAGACACGTGGCAATAGAATGTAATGAATGGACTTGGATTTTCATTTGCTATAAAGGACGTTATCTGGATAACAGGCACGATATGAATAAAGTTTGTGGAGTAGATAATAGAAGTGTATCAATGCTAAGTTCCTGATCTGAGAATTGTGCTGTGGTTACATAGCAGAATTCCTTTCAGGATATAGATACTGAAGTATCTAGGGACAAAAGGACAGCTTGTTCATAATAGTTACGTGAATAGGCATATGTGTATGTACGTCGATCTGTGCTTTGTGTGAATATGTACACACGTACACAAATTGACAAAGAAGAGGATGGAATACGGCAAAGTAAAATGTTAACACTTGTGAATATACCTGTGGGTTGGCTGGAAGTAATATTATTCTTGCAACTTTTCCCTAATTTTTTTTTTTTAAGATCTTATTTATTTTATCAGAGTGCAAGTGTGGGGAGGAACAGACACAGAGAGAAAGAATCTCAAACAGACTCTGCGCTGAGCATGGAGCCTAAAGCGGGATTCCATCTCTTGACCTGAGCCAAAATCAAGAGTCGGATGCTTAACGACTGAGTCACTCGGGCACCCCATCCTTAAGTTTGAAGTTGTGTCAAAAATAATTATTTTGACTGACTGACTGACTGAATGAATGAAGACAGAGGCCCAGGGAAAATTTTCCAGACTTGTCATAATGAAACAAGAGGGGTCACTGACCATTGCATAAAATGTGTGCTGGAGGGTGACAGGTGCTGCGGCCAGTGGTCCAAGCCTGGCCACACCAGCCACGTGGGAACTGCCATTCTGCAGCACCCACGTGCACACCAATGGCAACAGAAAGAAGGTCATGCCAAACAAGGTCCGCTACCACATGGCAACTGCTAACCACTGCAGGTCTGGAGGTGGATCTGTGCAGTTTTGCCTTTGTTCTCAATATTTCATGACCTACTTATGGACTGGTAACGTGTCACTCTCTTCAAGCAAAACCACCGGCTCCATATTTCGAGATGAGATTTTCCTTGTTGTTGTTGTCTGCCATGCTGCGCTCGGTAATTACACTCCCGCCTTTACTCCTCCTGGTCTATATTATAGATTAATGTAGGTTTGATCACCTTTACCCAGAGTATCACTCAGGAATGCAGGCAGGAGAGTAATGATAGTTTTACTATGCCAGACCCCGGGTCGATACATAATTAAATCATATTTTAATGGAATAGACATAAAAGGCAGATAGATGGAAGCTGTACTTCGTCTTAAGACTGGAGCTCAGAAAACAAGGTAGCTCCAGCCTCCTACAGTTTCCTGCCCAGGAAGATACATAGTTTTAACTATTATTATTCTCTTTTTCTCTTTTCATTAAAAACCTCCTATATTGCCCTGAATTCTAAACATTGCTGTGGATGAAAATCAAGGTTTGAGGGTTTATTATTCCTGTTGTTTTGAGTCTGATACCTGTCTCATTCTCCAGCTCTGACCAGATCGTTCAGACAAGCCCCAGGAAAACAATATCATAGAATCTCCTGTGGAGATGAGCCCCCAAAAGCCAAGTGTGGCTCATCAGTCAACCCCAACACCATTAGCACGTCTCCAGAGGGCTTTCATTCCATAACTGCCATGTATGATTTAAGAAAAGTCTTTTGGAAAAGGAGAAAAGGGGGTGAGGAGTAGAACAGAGGACAAAGAGAGAAGTTAAGCAAAATCTTCTCTTTATCACAGGAGACTCCTCTTTCAGTATTATGCAGGCCTGAAACTAAGAGTGGTTCAGAATTCTTTGGGCGGTTGACTCAAAATGATACTTGTAGACACCGCCAGTTAAGATTTTGATTCTGTATTTCTGGGATTTTCCATATTTTTTGTGTTCCTTACCTGTAAGATAGCCCTGGCACTAACTTTTGAGAAAAGACTGTGCAATTCTTGAAAAACAGGGGCTTGGTTGTCTGTCCAATAAGAGAGGGTAGGCTTCTGAAATGGAGGTTGGAGGTGGTCAAGGTTAAATGCTCAGTCATAAGGCCTCGGATAATGCTGCTGTGGTGGAAAATACAACCACTCAGGTACTGTCCTACATCTAAGCAGCTTGTGAATTAATAAGCAAGGATGTCAGGTTGGGAGGGTTGATTAGTAGTAACTGGAAATAATGCTACAGCTCATCAAGCCATTATACTACATTAGCTGGGGTGGGGAAAGGAGCAGTGAGAACAGTGGATTACAACAAGCAACAAGCACAATTCACTGAGGATAGAAGCATATGCTCTACGATGCAAAGGTTTAAAGATCTGGGTCACCCACTTGGTATTATCTGAAATATGATCGCAGGCAGGGAGATGGCATGAAGGGGGCTGGGGTGGAAGGGGAATTACATTCCTCCTGGAGTGCATATCTGAGTTTGCTGAAATGTGAGCAATCCCATAGAGAGATTAAACCGTTTGCATACGTTAAACGGCTTGAGTTTACACACACATGCCTAGGTGTTTACCAATTAATATACTAAAGGAATCACAAATCATGTGTAAGCCACCAATTCCTAGACACAATTTAAGCCTCATCTTTCATGCAGTGTCGGGTTTGTGTTCAGCTTGTTTACTAGGAGGAGCGGGATAGCAGCTCATTGAGATGCCTTAGGGTGAAAGACAGGGAAGGGGAGTGTGTGGGTCTCTGCAGCACATGGCTACCATGGGTTTTATATCTACCAATTTGTCTATGGATTCACATTTTGAATGGGAAAAACAGAGTCTTCTGGAGCAAACCTGAGTCTTGTTCCTAAATTGTTTTTTTTTTAGTCTAGGAAAGGACAAGGGATTATCAGCCCACAATACCATCATTGTTGAAATGACGAAACATGGGGTATGGCATGGGGTAGAGTGACATGGCCAAAGTCCTACCTTGCTTGTGACAGAGCAGGGACTAGACTCTCCAGTCCTGTTAGCAGTGGTGGTTGAAAGGTATGTGTCGGGGCAGGAGACAGAACAGAAGTTCCTGGGGACATATTCCCCAAACCTAGCATTTCTAAGGTAAGACACTGGCATGAGAGTTAAAAGAGTGTACTCAAGGGACTGAGTCTTAGGATGGCAGGGCACTGAGGTCAGTTATTTGCAACAGAAGCTTGGGGTAGTTTCCCATTTTTACTGTATCATAGACTTAGTGGCTTAAAACAACACAAACATTATACAGTACTATAGGTCAGAAGTCTCACTGAACTAAAATGAAGGTGTCAGAGGGGCCATGTTCCTTTGTGAGGGGCTAGAGAAGAATCCATTTCCTTGCCTCTTCCAGCTTCAGGAAGCTACTCACATTCCTTGGCTGGAGGCCCCTCTTCTACTTGCTGCTAGCAGAGCATCTTTACATCTTTGTATCTGACTCTGATACTCCTGCCTTCCTCTAACAAGGACCCTTCCATGAGCCCACCTGCATAATCCAGGGTAATTTCTCCTTCTTAAGGTCCTTAACCTTAATTCCACCTGTAAAGTGCCTTTCATCATGTGGGATAACATTCACAGGTTCTAGGGATCAGAATGTGGACATCTTTGGCCATGTGGGGGAGCATTCCTCTGTCTGCTACCTGACTTTTTATGGCTTGT
Source organism: Vulpes lagopus (assembly GCF_018345385.1). NCBI lineage: Eukaryota > Metazoa > Chordata > Mammalia > Carnivora > Canidae > Vulpes > Vulpes lagopus. Next base: position 30,289,159 of record NC_054827.1, on the reverse strand, counting down.
TCACTTTAAAGTTAGAACCTAGAGATCCCTCTGCTTCTGCCTCCTGATCCTCTGTTGTCTCCAAGACACTACACAACTGAACAGAGGTGTCGGTTGACCTTTGGGCATGCCACTTCTCATTTCCAGATTGAAGCTTCGTATCTGCATGTGACTTTACAGAGTCCTGAAAAGTGACTTTTCCTTTGCCTTAAAGATGATAACCAAAGGAGTTAGAAGGTTAGTCATCTAGGTTTTTTAAAGAGTGGTGTGGATTGTCTTAGCGTGGAGACCAGCCTCAGTGTGGGCTAGTGTGTTCTCCCGGTATTTTTATTAGGCTATAACTAAGTGAAGTGGAAAGGATGATATATATTAAATATCTTAATAGGACAGGTTATTTCTACTTCCAGCGTGGGCAATAAAAGAGATGGCACATACAAATAAAAATAATTACAGTATGTGGTGATCCTTTACAATGTGCAATCAAACTCATGAACTGATGACTTTCTTCTTATTGAATTAAGGAGCACCTTCCATTTGGACCTATTAACAACATTCACAAACCATTGTTATCTTGTCAATGGCATCTTTAATTAAAGACTCCTCTGGACTGATCTAATCACTTCATATTGTCAGCTCACAGGGGCTTCAAACATACTCTGATGAAAATGACAGCAATTTTTATTTATACGTATTTGTTTGTGGACCAAGGGGGCGTGGGGTGGAAGGAACGGGGAAGAGCGTGGTACGGGGAAATTCTTTCCAAAAAGAAAAAGCAGATCATACAACGACAGTGCAAGAGTTCTCCAGCCCCCCCCCCCCCACCTTTTCTTTTCCCTCTTCCTTTCTTCTTCTCCCCCTTCCTCTCATTTTGGGGGTAATGACGTTCTGTTCTAACCTAAATGACTTTGTGAAGGAGCCAGTGTGATTTCACTGCAGTAAAGAGCACAGTCTTCAGCTAAAGGTGCATTAACCCTTCTAAGCCATTAAGATACCATTTGATTAATTGCCCCTTTTATCACACTGCATGGCAGTGGTAGCCTGAAAGAATTAATGTGTTTCCCAAATGGCAGCAATTTGCTCCCCTTGCACTAGTGGAAAGAGTCCCTTTGTTTGTTCCTTTGAAAGCACCTTTCCTCCTTAGCAGTTCCCTCTGCCTGATACAGAGCTCATTAATGCCAAAGCCTCTCCAAAGGATAGATATTTGCCATTCTGATTCTTCCAATAAAAAATTTGAAAACCTCACTTAAAGCAACAAGCAGGATTCTAATCTATGGCTGAACACTGAACAGAACTGGTGACAGAAATAATCTGTTCACCTTTATCCATCACTATGTAGTAAAGAGAGCCCGACAAAGCTTGTTCAAGGTGGCATAAGCCACCTGCCCGGCTCACTGATCTCCTTCTCTGAACACCAGCCCACTGGAGTCCACTGTTTGGACTCCACATAGTATACCTTTAGAATATAAATCAGAGGCTCCAGTGTGATGAGAGATCAAAGTAGACTCAGTGGAACTGATGCCAAGAGTTCTTCATATCTTGACAAGGCTCTGATTTTAGAGTGAACAATTAAAACATTTGCTATCATTGAATTAATCTTTCCTGTGAGTCTAGGGATGTAGTAGCGGTCAAAAAGGAACCCAGCATCTTTGGGACAGAGCTAAAGCAAATTCCATGGACTCTAGAGAACTTATCTACATAATTAAAAAAAATAAGGCCAGATGAAAGAAAATAATATCAAAATATAGTATTTGTATGGTACTTTATACTTTTCACCAGAATTCTCATATGTGACATCATTTTGTCCTCACCATGCACTATTTCTAGATGGTAAAGTTGATGCCCAGAGAAAATAACTTGCTCACAGCCATTCAGGTATAGGTGGCATGAGAGAGTTGGAACTCAGGCCTTTTGAATCTGTGTTCTCAAGATCCCCCATCATCTCATTTCTGATCATTCTTTAACTCTTGGGATGCCAATGACTGTGTCTACACTACTTGATTGACAAGTTATGTATGTTATCAGTTCACTTCAGTGAACTCTAGGACTTACAGATCCTTACCCAACTAGAGAGGCAAAGAAAACAAAGGTAGGCAGAAGACTGTGCCCTGCACACAGCAGGCGGGCATGGTCTGTGCCCAATATCGTGATGTTTTGCTGAAAGTGTGCTACTGCCACACACTCTAGCCAAAAGCTCAACATGGGATTTCGATTCAGCAGTTGTCTTTTGTCTTGGTTACAAATATTACTTTTGCATTGTATTGATTTATTCTTTAATCACTTTCCTTTCTACTCCCTTTCCTGTAATTCAATGGGCTGTGTTTATTCCCTGGAAAGAAATACAAAGTGGCTCCTGGAGCAACCATTATCACAAACTCTCAGGTGACCTTCAGCTGGCAAATCTCTCTTAACTAGTTAATCATCAGTTCCCAAAGCAGAATTCTGAGAAGTATCTTTGACTCCTTCATCTCTCACATTAACACCTCCCCCACTCCCAATCTCTTGTGCACAACCAAAGACAAAGACATTCAAATGTAGGATGACTGTAATTTATTGTCCAAACTCAGATACTTTTGAGGATGAAGAAGGACACTATTAATAACTGTGCTAGGTAAAATGAGACATATCTTCACTGTGTTCACAAAGAAGGTGCTGGTATAAGGAAGACTTCAACTGGAAAGTGGTCGTGGAGATAAAGTAGAAGATAATATACTGAAAATGTAAATATGACCAGGTCTCCTGAAGCTTATCTTTCCCCAACCCTATCTACCAGGTAAATGTCAGTTTCCCCTAGGCAGCAAATAACCCTCCCTCTACATAGTCTAGTCCTTATCACTCCTCCTTTCATATTTTGTTCAGATTTGCTTAGTTCCAAAATATATGAAGCTATTTATGCCACCGTGCCTTTGCACATTCTATTCTTTGACTGGAAAGCCTTTTCCTCACTTTCTATTTTTAAGTCAATTGTTACTTCCTCTTGGAAACCTTCCCTGACTGAGCCTTTAGACAGGGTCTATCCCTTTGCCCCTGGTTAACATTTGTGTGTCTTTGTCACCACATGTATCATGCTGCAATATCCTCGGTGATTTGAGTAACTGGGTTTACTTTGGGGACTTCATCTATTATGGTATTAGGTGGCTCTAGTTTTCCTAGTACAAGTTGACCCTTGAACAATATGGGGGTTGGGGGGCCACTCCCACACGGTTGAAAATGAGTATAATTTTTGACTCTCCCAAAACTTAACAGCTTACTGTTGACTGGAAGCCTTACCAAAAACATTTACAGTTGATTAATACGTATTTGTATGTTACATGTATTATATACTGTATTCTTATGATAAAGCTAGAGAAGAGAACATGTTAAGAAATTCATAAGAGAAAATACATTTAGAGCACTCTATTGAAAAAAAATCAGCATATAAGTGGATGTGCACAGTTCAAACATGTGCTGTTCAAGGGTCGGTTATAATTGCTAACACTTGTGCTTAGTGGAACTGCCCATGGGTAACAGGGTCCCTCGAAGACTTCTCATTTTGATTCTATAACTGTTAAAATAGTTTATTTATAAAACATATAAGACCTAAAAACTATTTTAGAAATTTAATCTTACATCTGATTCAAAATTCCACCCCCGCTCCCCAATACCAGGAACACAGACACACGTATCCACATACTCATGCACTCGCACATACACAGGGCTCTTGATGCTTGGTCTGGAGGAGTCTGCCCCCTCCTGTATTCCCTCATCCACAAGTGTATCCCTATGGCACTATGGTGGAGAGCAGGGATATAAAAACACACCATTTCCTTATATAACCACCTGCAACAAGGTGGTAATATTTTCTTGGATGACTTAAGTGTCTTAAGATAACCCTTACTGGAATTGGTACAGATAGGCAGGTGCTCCAAAAATCCTCCCTGACAGAGGGTGCTGGTGATGGGATTGAAGCAGTTGCCCATGGAGCCTCTGTAGTTTCTTGCTGGTCTGTTACTTCCACCAACTGGTCCCCATCTGGCACCATCCTGACCTTGTTCCTTGACTTCTTTGCCTCACATTGCACTGGCCCCTGGCAATCCTGTTTTCATTTTCACCTCCACTCCCTTCCGACTCAGATCCATCTGCCCAACCCCTTGGGAGGATGGGGACCTGGGAATAACAGAAATACCCTTTGCCCCTCTCTTCTTGGCTTTAGCAGCATGGAACAAGTCAACAAATGTACAAACCATGAGAAAATCAAACATCAGTGTCCAATTCTCCCACAGACTTTATGAGTAATTCTCTTGGGGCTACTCTCTTTGACTTTGGAGAGAGCAGGGGCAGCCAAGTTTTTATACCTGTACTCCTCTCTCCTAGTCCCTTTCTTTTATCAATAGGGAGGGAGAGGACAGGGTGTGTAAGTATGTTGAGGAGCAGTACTGTCCATGTTGATGAAATGATGCTTCTTGGAAAGTTCTACAGGGAGGTGGGAAAATTTGCCTTTGGCTTAGAATGTGGGGCACTTCTCTCTTTTTTTTTTTTATAAATCAGCTCTGAGCTTTGTCAATTTTCAGAACACAGAAGAAATACACTGTACTCCCAAACATTCTGCAACATATATATAACTCTGTTCTCCAACCATCACCTTGACCAGAAATAAACTTACAGAAGGGATTGCATTTTATCCTGCTCCACAGTACTGGATGCATCTGGGACTTGATAGTCATGGACTACATTGAGCTCTAATACTAATTGTGAAAACATTTCTAGAAGTCTACAACATTTTTTTGCAGTGAGAAGGTGCAGTGTTTTTGATCTGAGCTGGGCGATGGCTTGAGACAGAGCGTAGTGGGTAGGTCCCCCAACCTGGAGAAGCCCAACAGAGATACAAATCAACCCAGAAGCTTTTAATCAGATTTTCTCCCTGGTGGCAATGTCCTGACCAGTCAGTCACCTGGTGTCAGACAGGGGAGAGCCAAAGGCAGGTGCTCTTGTTTTGGGGACCCCCACACTAACTGCAGTAGCCCAGTGGCCAGGGTTCTTTACCTTGTGAGAAATCAGAGCTCTGGGAGGCCCCAGGAGAGTGTGTGTGGTTTCCTATTTTACTGTGACAAGGAGTTTAAAATGGCCTCAAATGTCCACTTTAATATAAAGACTAGTCTACTACAGATTCATTCATTAAAATTTCATTTTTACAAGCATGGGCATACCTACCCAGGTTTTCTTACTCTTGTAGAAATGAGGTCAAAATGAGCCTAAAGGTGTTTCTTGGTGTTTGTATCTTCTGCTAGGTATGATACATGAGTGTGTGCATGCTTGTTGTTCTTGCTACCTTGGTGGCAAAGCTACGTCATTCCACAGGAGCAGCCTCCACCGCCATGTTTAACTGTGAGCCATTACCAGGAAAGAAACTCTCTTCATTTCCCAACGTGACTTTTTGCATCTTCCTAGTCTCGTATATGGTCTTACCTCATGCTTTGCCATTAAAACTGTTGCTCCATCAAGGCACTCTAAAAACAGGTAATGTTTCATAACACTACTGTGTCTACTTCCCTGATCTTCACCTCTAGAAGTACCCAGTGGGTCATACCATTCAACAGCAAAACAAACAAACAAACAGAAGAGAAAAAGTGGTTGAAACACACTATCTGTGCTGAGCCCAAATTCCAAAATATGTGTCCTTTTGTAAATTCTTCAGTAAGATTACTTATATTTCCTATTCCAGTTTAAGCATTTGGTCAGGGATATCCACATGACAGTGTAATTGGAAAAAGAAATGAGTGTTTGCCTTTGGTTTCATTTTATTGCTTCTTGGAAGAAAGCTCCATATAATAATTTTCTGGTCCAGTTCTCTACTCTCCAACTATGGGGTGGGAGGGGTGCAGGAGCTGGGGGAGGAGCAGAGAGAAGGCTGTGCTGCATCCACATCATTTTCTTATTTTACTACATGTGGGAGGAGTCTCTGAAATGAGACTTTAATTCTCTTGTTGAAATACCTGCATTTTATAAAACAAATTATCAAAACCTGGTCAGAGAGGATGAGAAAAAATTTTCCCTGAAAGCTTCTGTAGAGATGCAACAACAACCCCAGATTCGTTCAAAATGAAATTTGGGTAAAAAGGGGGCTTTTAGAGAATGAACAGTGCTGCTTTCCTGCCCTCTGAAGGGGCTGATGGGAAAGGAGGCCATGTTTAGTATTGAGCTAGCTGATTAAATACCCCAGATCTAGGAGGAGCCCTAGGGCTTCTATCAGCATATACTTCTGGCAGCCCAAATTTCATGCCTTTGCCTTTCTGTGAGGCTCTTCTAGTTCCCGTTCTTGTGATGTCACTAAAGTTCCTCTAATCCATGAGTGGGCAATGCATGAAACCTAACTCTTTGTCTGATCTGTGCCCTGGCCTAGGGTACAGATGGAAGAAAGCTGCTTAAGATAATGACTTAAAGTAGGGAAAGATATCTGGATTTAGCCACTCCCCCTGTCCTTCTTATGTTACATAGATAACGGAAAACGTACCCTGGAGCTGGAAATTGAGGTACTGCCCTTATGCCTTCTTTGCCTGGCCAAAGTCTACTGATGCCTTAGACTCAGGTCAAATGATGGCTCCTGGAAGCCACCCTCTCCATGCCCCATCTATAAGTCTATACTTAGACTAGATTAAGGGCCATTTTGTATTTTTCCATGGGTATTCCATAAGATCCCCTACTGCAGGTTGTTCTACATTGAGTTGCAAAGTCATCACGGCCTTCCCAAATCTGACCCCCACCCCCTCCATTTCTCTCTCACCAAGCGTGCTTTACTGGACTCATAGGTAACATACCTAATTGCACCTTAAGGTAGGGATTATGATGTAACATCATAATACATTGTAAGTCAGACACTCTTGGTTTGGTGCCTAGTCTTGCTATAATCTAAGTCAAGCTTACCAGCTTTTCTTGGTGTTCATTTTCAAATCTATAAAAATTAAGATAATCATATTCTGTTTACCATACAGGCTCAACATGAAGATTAAAGGATATACTGTAGGTAGAATGCTTTGCCAAACATTAAGTGTAGCAATAAGGAGAGAACACCTATTTTATCATCTTTTAGATTTTTGCATCACTGTGAGCCACGCAACCCCACCATACCCCTATAAGGTGGATATCTATTATTTTTCAGAGAAGGGCACATCTGAGTTATAGTTTTATGAACCTCCCTAAGGTTACATGGATAACAGCAGTGAAGCTTAGATCTGAACCCAAGGCCTCTGAGAGTGGAGCTCACACTCCTAGCCACTGACCTCAGAAGTTTCCTAACATTCTGTCCGCTAAGATCCAGCAATTTAGTGGGACCTGTTTCCAGCCTCTGTGCTCTCAGTTCTATGATGTAACAACAGCAATTTACCTGATGTACTTCTAAGGAAAGTTTAACCTTCCTGACTTTCTGTCTTGCTTAATTGTCAGTGCTCACACAGTGATTCCAGAGGATGCCTCTTTACAGGGGCCAAGAGTCGGAGCTGAAAGTCAGAAAGCTGTTTCCATAAAGTCTCTGACATTAGGGAGAGATGATATCCTTTAGTCTGTGAGCGCTAGAATTGTGGTCAGATAACCTGAAGTCAAATCCCAGCTCTGCCAGTAAAGTAACACGCCCTTGGAAAGCAGCTTGGCTTCTTAAAACCTTCATTTGCTTAGATTGTTTTTTTTCTTTTTCTTATCTCTAAATTTGCTACAAAATCCTCTTCTTTTGACATGACTGAAGACTTAAATGAGTCAAATGCATGTGAGAGCACTTTGCAAGTTACATGGAAGCAGAGGTAATTATTACTTTTTCAAGAACGCAAAGTCCTCGTCCAGCAAACCATTTAATATGTATGTACACACAAAAAGTCAACAGAGATAATTTCTGAAGTCTTATGAGTAACCAAAGGTCCAGATCACTGCAGGAGGCTGGAAAAGATTCATTAAAATGATCATTCAAGCCTGAACGTGTAGACAGAGCAGGGACATTGAAGAATGACATCATTCCATTTAATGGAAAGTACAGAGCCTCCTCCCGGAGGCTTCCCAGCAATAGAAGTAGGACCTCCTGAGAGGGACAGGGTGCATTCAATTCATACAATGAACACCCTCACTTAAAACCTACCCAAGTTTCAAAATATAACCATCGGAGCCTATTTGAATACAGAGAGTTATTTTAAGTGTGTGATTCATTCCACACAGCCCTATCTCTGGGAATCTGGTAGTGAATTTGGATCAATGATTTTAGTGACAGTTCCACTAAATCATCACCCTTCTATCCCAGGGATGTAACTCAGAAAAAAGCAACAGAAAGGTACCACCAATAGGAAAATGGGATGGACTTTAAATATAGCATAAAGAGGCTGTTTGGAAGATCTGCCTGTAATTCTGTGTGTGGAAGTGAGGGAGAGTCAGAGGTTAAAGAGAGCGGTGATGTTTAGGTCTATGGACGGTGAGAAAAAGAGGCCATACTCTGAGCACAAGTTCAGAATGACAGAAGGACAGCATAAAATGAAAATGGTTTTTAAGTGACATTACAAAGGAAAGGTGACACTAAGTAGCGCCATGTTTGTGGACTTCTGATTAACCACAGGATTAAAAGCTGAAGATTTTAGATCTAAGCAGCCTCCTGTTAGGGATAGAAAAAATTCACCAAGCTTAAGAAAAGTAGCAGCAGAAAGGCATGTGCTATTTTTAGTGTTTTGATAAATAGTTTGGAGCTTCTTGAAAGGGAGTGAGGTTGTCAAGGGAGCTAAATGAACAGGAGCCCGGGGACTGGTCATTTTCTTAAGAGCCAGGAACACGTAGGAAGGTTTGAGCAACATGAAAAGGCATGTGTGCTTCTGACAATGGTACTTTGTTCTCCATTTAATAGACAGGAAAATGCACACCTCACAGATCTGAAGTCTTGGATGAACCGTTCCTGTATCTGTCCACTGTTTTGGACAGCAGTAATAAACTCACTTCTTAGATACAGATGGATAAACCGAACTGGTTAGCACAGAACTTACAGAGCTAGTGATGGCCCATGAGGTGACCACATCAGGCCAAACCTATCTTTTGAGGTCTGGGGGCTCTGGCATGTTTTTCATATATTTCTCCTTCTTGTCTTATAATTGCAGGGCATCTCAAGTGACATTTTCCACACAAGTGCTGTATGTTTAATGCTTTTTGGCACATCCTAGCTCTGACCTCCTCAGATGTAGCTTCTTGTAAGAGATGGCACTTGAGGTGAATTGTAAATTGCGTGCCTTTGAAGATGGAAACTAGCCCTGAGTTGTTTCTCACATAGTGAGGTGGAGATACTGGGTTTGAGAGCTGTATGTAGGCTCAGTGGATGGATTATAAGGAAAGAAGGGTGCAGGGGCGAAGGTTGGCAGGAGGTCACGATTCGGGCAGGCTGACTGGATACTGCTTGGTACTCAATGTGCATCAGCATACATGTAATGAACCCTGATCTAAATTTTAAACAGGTATGGTTTCTCAAATAAGTCCACCAAAGAGCTAAAAAAAGAGCTGACTCTTATCTAGGAAACTCCATTTTTAGGTCTGCTTAACCGAGGTTCTGAATAAAGTCTCCAAACCCTTCTGCCTTCTGCACCTTGGTGGCCTCTATTTGCCCGTGGAGGTGCCTTCAGGAGCACAGGTGAGGGATCTCATTCTATAGGACTGAGAAGATAGCAGGAGAGCCAACCACAGCATGGCCTACTAGCAAGCCCTCTGACAGCCTCACCCAACAGCCAGCTAGCAGAGTCTTTTCCACCTCTTCCAAGCTTCCTCTCGAGAAGAAAGTTAAAACTACTGGGCACCAACAAATCCTTTCATGGAGACAGCTATCAGAATCTGTTTAAGCCATCTGTTTCTCTGGCTGTTTTTCCTTTCAGTGTTTTTCCTTCATGCGTTCTTTGCTCACAACAGAAAATCTAGTCTAAAATAACCAAGATGTTAAGTTGGAAAATGCCAGAGGTATACATCCAGTTTATGAGAGAAATTGCTTTCTAAAGAGGAGCTGGGCTGATCTTGTGTGGAGGAAAGCAACGTTTCCACAAATATTATACTTGCGCTAAGAAAATAAGCAACTACTTTCATTAAAAGACTCCGCAACAAGATTTGTATTTGTTCATGTAATTGAATTTAATGCTACTGAAATTTGTCAGACCTGAAAACTATTGTGGCGTAGATGGTACTTTCACATTGAGGAAGATTACCTGAGAAAACCGCTCTCAGCCTAGAGCAGCAGGTCTTGTGCTGACCTGAAAAGGTGATAGGTCAATCATTTTCAGCATTTGCATAATGCCTAGCCCCAAAGGACACCTCCTGGGATGATTTGTTTTGTTTTGTTTTGTGTTGTTCTGAGAGGAAGACTCTGTGAAGCAGTCATTATTGATGGAGGGGCCCTGCTAATGCCTTGCCTACTGATTCAGTTTTACATTTAGTGTCTGCAGACCAGAGGTCAGTGACCTAGATTAGTAACCCAAAATTGCAGAGCCAGCTCTGTATGTTTTCATGCTAGCCAATAGTTTTGCAACTGGTTTTTTCCCCTCTATGTAGCCAAGTAACTCACAGATTTTAGCTGCACACTTTCACACCAAGTTATCTTAAAAACCTCAGAATTTCTGCAGAAGCTCCATTCCATATTCAAAATGTCATCAATATGTCATGCTTCTCTGTTTCTCACCTGGGTTCACCTTGGTTGATGGACATGTAGATCTCCCAAGAATTCTCTTCTGGGATGGCGCCATGTGGTATGAGTAAACTCACCCCTAAAACAGAAAAAGTCAAGAGGTTATTTCAATGATCTGTAAGCCCCTCAGTCGAGCACCTTATAGATGTGTGCTCTCTCGCTCTCTCTTTCTCTCTCTCTCTCTCTCTCTCTCACACACACACACAAATCTCACAGCAATTTATGAAATCCTGATCTTTGAAAAGTTTAAAAAGTCCAAGATAATAATAGAGAAAACATTGTTTCCCAACAGTGACATAAAGAGGAGCATGTTATTTGACTGTGTACTCAAGGTTTTTAATTTAAGGTCTTCCTGGCATTTTTTAATTCTCTTAAAAGACTGGGTGTCCTGAGACCAGGCACTATCGAACATATCTGAGAATATAAGAGTTTATCAGTGTATCTGTTAATCTGCTGCAAAATTTAGGAACGTATTGCAGTATCTTGTCTCTCTCCAGTCATTTCCTGAAAAGGTATCGAGATGGTGGGCGAGCCCTCTAATGCTTTTCTCAGGCCTGGTATGAAATTGTCTTATAAATTATGCACCTCAAAGTAAGTTTAAAGAGGTGATCAATGGAGTACTGTATTTTGTCCAGAAAACTGGAGGGGGAAAAAAAAAGCATGGATAAGCTTAGGGACATTGTAGGTTGTTGTATAGCTGGTATTTCGTCCTCTATTTGCAAACTGAAGCTAAAAAAGATGAAAGTTAAAGGCAACGTAACCATATTTATGGTGGTGTCAAATAAGAAAAAAATCAGCAGCCTAACTCCAGCAAAATCCTACAGCGCGAGGGGGGAAGGCTCAGGAAGGCACATCACACTGCGTCTGCAGTGTCCTTTCTCTCCTCTTGTCTACTGCGAAGTAAATATTTCACTTTGGCCAAGAAAGAGGAATCTAGACAGGGCAGAGATGCTCTTTAATGTAGCTTCTTGTTTATGAAAAGAAATGAAATAGAGACACAGTAAGATCTTTGCAAAATAAAATCTCAGAACATCCTCCTATTCTCTGAATAATGTAGTTCCCACCTTTCCCCCTTTCATTAGAGCTAATGTAATTGCACAGAAAGCTTTCAGGTTGCTGATGGTAATTTACATCTAGAGATGGCAGGCTTTACTGATACCCTTCTATGTGCCTGTTAGCTGCTATAGAATCAAGGAATGCAAGACTCATTGCAAAACAAGTAATTTGTGATGCACATTTATGAGCATTATTCAGTAACATGCTAGTTATCATCAGTATCATTCGCCAGCACTAAGAATGAGGCACATTTAAATCTTGCTTACAGCTTTTCAGCAAGAGTATCCATTTATATTCTGGACTTTAATGTCAATGGAACTGTAATTGCCATACTTAGGGGCCTCTGATCAGGCTCCTCCTTTCATTTCCTGTTCTTTTTTAAATGTAGTTGCCAAATGAAGTGGACTTCAGTACATCCTTCCCTGCTGTTGAGCAGAAGTTGTAATACACAGGATAATCTATGTGTGGATGTCAAGCTGAATGTACACCCTAGAAATTATGTATTCTCTCTTAGTTTGACACAGTGGTTTTCCTCTGTTACCTCCCTTTTAGACGACCTAGGCCCTTGTGACAGTAGAGACATTCAGTCCTTACGCCTTAATTTTTAAAAATTTGACAGAGAGAGAGAGCACAAGCAAGGAGAGCAGCAGACAGAGGGAGAGGGAGAAGCAGACTCCCTGCTGAACAGGGAGCCTGATGTGGGGCTCGATTCCAGGACCCTGGGACATGACCTGAGCCTGCTTAAGTGACTGAGTCACTGAGGTACCCCATTTTCTTATTCCTTGGCTTGGATATAGAAGCAAAGGAGGCAACATCAAGCAAAGATGCCATCCTTAGCAGTTACCCCAAAACAATAACTTCATTGTGCTCCCATTTTTCTTTTCCCATTCTTTTCTTTTTTTAAGGTACAATTCACATGCAAGAAATTGTACCCATTTTAAGAGTACAAATTGATGTGTTTCTGACATGCATACTCTCATGTAATGACCACCATGATCAAGATATAGAACACTGCCATTTCCACAGAGTTGCCTTGTGCCCTTTAGAGTCAATTTTTTAATTTCCAATGCAAATGGTCACGTTTTGCTTTCTGACGTGTTGGTTAGCTTGCCGTTTGCAAACTTTCAAATAAATCATACAGTGCATGTAAAATAAAAAAGTAATGATGGCTCATTACATCAATAACATGTTGTACAACGCTTGGCACAGAGTAGGCACTCAAAAAACATCCTGAATGGATGAAGTAATAGGATTTAAAACTTTTTTTTTTTTTTAAAGCCAGGTTCTGAGACACGGTCTCTTCTCTAGATCATCAGTGCCTGATGGTCAACTCCCATATCAAATCAGAATAAATATATGTGTAGACTTTTGAGATAGGGCTGTTTGTAGAACAGATCATATCTCATTCCTTTCAAGTCAGCTTAATTCCCTATGTTCAGATTGAAACATTATTCATAATACTCCTAAATACGACCTGAATCTACAGGATCATTAGAGCTTTAAACGATTTCATCTTTCCTTCAATCAGAAATTTTATGATTATCTTTCGAACATACTTCCCTCCTCCCACTTTAAACATGCAAATTGTAAATGGAGATGGGACATAGTCAAACACAGAGGCAGGATCAAGATGGGTGGTAGTGTGGGTGGCAAGCAGTATCTTATGAAGAATGAAAGGTATAGTGGGGGAATCCTTATGCCTGTGGGCCCCTAAAGGAGTGTCCATTTTCAATATGTCACTCACCAGTTACTTCTGATTAAAGAAACATACTCTCCCCCAAACTCCACCTGCTACCCTGACAGCCTTTTACTTGATATGACAACAGAACCACCTGTCTGAGTTTCTTGCTTCATATTTTGCATAATAAATGATTTCTACAGAGTGGGGGCCATCCCATCCCTTTTGAAAAATCATTGCCAGGCACCATACAATAATCTGGGAGGATGGCATTAGAACAATTTAATTGCTGTGCCTTGCTTCTTTACACTTATCCCCCTAGGGCATATTTTGCATTTATGTTCTGCAAATAACATAGCATATGTTTCAATTCCCCACACTTATTTTTCCTCAAACTCATTCCCAGTGAACAGCTTCAATCTTGTCCAGGCCTTCTTATTAGAAGCTTTGAAAATGCCCTTTTACAGAGGAAGTGTTTGGGAATCAGGCAATGCCATCAGAACTTTTAGATTTCAACACAAGTGCTTCTTAAGTCAGAAGGTATGAAAAAGAAAAATCTGTTTCATGATTTCATCTCACATTCTTTGATGAACGTTAAACAAGCAAGGCCAATGAATGGGTTGATCTTGGCATGCCTTCCACATGTGTAAACACACACAAAGATGGGAAGAGAGAGGAAAAGTGTGGGCCAGTTTATTCAGCAGATAATTACTGGGGGCCCCTGAAGTACCCCATACTGAGCTAGGAAAAGAATTCTAATCACTATATCCTGTTCTCAAGAAGGGGTTTGCATCATTTTCTTTTCCCAAAACCCACACTTCTAGTTTATAGATTCTTACAAGAAAGGTACTTGGTAAGCATGACTAACTGACTCATTCCACATTGAGCCTCCTGACTGCCAATTATGACCAGGGAGGATTACGTCACCCGTTGATTCTTGCGCATGTTTAAACGAAGATTCTTACCATGTCCTAAGACGTCAACCAAGGAAGATTTTGATAACTGAGAGTTCAGAACACAAAATCATGAGCAGGCCTGCACTGGAGGGCTATTTCTGAGGAAGCAACTGAGGCGGGAGACCATGACATTTCTCAACTTGAACCAAAGTGCGGGGTCAAGTCACGAGGCTGCCATAGGGTCAGTTAGCTGCAATGGGAGCTTCAGACTAGTCCTATTGGAGATTTCAATTTAGAGGATAAAAGGATCGATCTGGAGAGGGTGGTTAGCTGTAGCTCAGAGGGAAGGCTGTCAAGGCCCTGATGGTGCTGATTCAATGCTGTCTGACTGTTCTGTCACACTTACTGACAAGTGTGCTCTTTCCTTTCAGGAGCCAACCAGCAATGATTCACAGCACTACCTAATTCTCATTGCTTAGAAATCAGAGGAGACAGTGCCTTCTCCTGCCACCCAGTTAGGTCTTAGATGGCAACTCTGAAGACTAATCCATTGATAGGATGCCATTTTAAAAGTGATCTGGTCTGTACACCCTATGTGTCCTTATCAAAACATCAGGAAAATCTCCCTTCTCAGCAACAGGAGGAAAAAACTTCTTGAGAACTAATTGTATGCATGATATAGCCCTGGACTTGAAGTCTGCCTTCAAAAGAACAGCTCTGTACCGAACCTGCATTCTTGCTTATCATAAAGTAACATTAAAGCAAGGTCTATGGCCACCGACGGTGTTTATTAGGTCCCTTCCGGAGGAAATTTGACTCCAGGTGTCCTTCCGCTAAATTATCTACTAGTGTATAAACCATGTTTGGCTACAAAACATGGTATTTCTCAATCCTGTCAAGGAATGTTTTCAGTTAGTGCTTCCGGATCATGTTCTAGGGAATATATTTCAAGGGGGCTTAAGCTCTGGGGGCCACGAAAACCTTCTAGCAAATATGGCTGTCAATTCTAACAGGGCATCAAATAGAGCGGACCCTCCACACTGAGGTGAAGATTGCCAAATCTAATCTCTGTGTCGGTTCTGGCTTGCTGTATAAATCAGGGAGCCTTAGGGATCCACGTAAGTAGCAAAGATGGTAAGGATCTTAAAAACGAATCTTATGAGACATAATTACAGACACATAAAACATTTAAAAGAATGCTCAGAAATACACACACGCACACTTGACACCCACCTGTATTTGGCATGACTAAGCGTCCTCCTAAGTGGCCGAAGACCCCAGTGGTCCTCAGTTCTGTTCTTGTGGGGAGTGATGACAGATTCTGGATGTAGGGTGTTTTATTTCTGGGATGCATTGTACTAAAGCTGCGGTTGTTTCCGTGGGGAAAAGTCCCAGAATGATTCTTGCCATGGTACTCGGCTCTCTCAGACACGCCCAGGGACACCATGAATGAGCTCTGAACTTTGACTTTGATGTCGGACAAAGGGTTAAAGAGTGAGGCCTCTGTCATGAGCTCCTTGTCCAGAGGGTCCTGGAGGCAGATGGGCCCGCTATACGTTCGGCTGACCGTGAGGTCTGGTTGCATGGAAGAGTTCAGGAGCAGGGAGTTACCTGGTGAAAGAAAATCATTCTGTCACTCAGAAACTCAGACGCGTCACAGTGACCCCCTTACCTCTGCCTCTGCCATCTGTGTAGCATCCGTGCTCTTGCCAGCTGCCCTTCAGGGCTGCCCTGAGAATCTATGGCAGCTCTCACAGGCTGGACAGGAGGGAGTGGGGCCTTGGGATCGGGAGCTCTGGCTTGCACAGTGGATCTCTGAATGCCGCTGACCCGAATCGCTCCTCTTCCAGAGCTCCTCGGAGGCCATCTTTTCAAAACAAGTGTTCCTGCCACCCCGTCAGGCAACTCACTCAGGTATTATTGTTTATGTGATTATCTTAACTGGCAAAGAGAAGCTTAAAGGAAAATAAAAAGGAGGAAAGATGTTTTGCAATCCAGTTTGGAAGCAAAAATAACATCTGTTCCTTTTAAACGGCCAAGGGTGACACAGCACGGTGACTAGGTAGGGCTGTTTACAACCAGAGTGGCACTGGCGCAGCACATCTCACGTGGAATCCCGGGCCCTTTCTGGAGTTGGGAGAGGAAGTGATGTGTCCTCAGAGCAAAAGGGTCAGGAGACCCCATGGATCACGCCATGTCTGAGCAGTCAGTCTGCTCTAATAGCGCATATGTCACTCTGACAGGGAAAAGAGGCCCCACACGGGCAGAGCAGCTTAGAAAGGCTTCCTTTCTGTCTTGAAACAAATGAAAAAAAAAATCTTTACAAAAACATGAGAAATTGGACTTTCATCTGTTCGGGCTCAACCGATTTTTTTTTTCTAGGCCAAATATTAAAAAGAAATGCTGTGCTATTTTCTTGTGATGAAGTAATCTCATTTATTAGCAAATAACGAAATAACCCCCGGTCCCAAACCTCCCACCCATATCAGTCCGTCAATGTGACTTCTCAAATTGAAACCCAAACCATATTAAACAGTTTTCCTTTGGGGCCTGACAGAATGTTTAAAGTATGATATTTTTGAAAATGTAGCAATTCTAGGCCATATTGTATTAGTCGCTATTGTTCTTCTAACTCATAATTTGTAGCAACGCCAGCAGGAAATCTATAACCCTGGCTTTTCCCACCTCTTGTGCCGATGCTCTAAGAATCCAAAATCATAGAGGAGGAGGTTCAAAATGAGATGAAATGGCTTTGTAGATCTAAAGGCTCCTTGATGATGCTTTTTTTTTTTTTTTTCATGCTTGAGGCTCTGGTGCCAAGACGCAGGCACAATACGGAGCTGTGATTTTTAATGGAACGGCACTGAATTCTATAGGTCTCAGCCTTGTTCTTGTTTATGGCCTTCCCTGGCAAGAAGCAGGACTTGAGAACCATGTCACATCTGAAAAGAATTCGGAACAGGCCCCTCCACCAAGACCTGAAAAATCGTATTGCTGAGTCTCATGGCTATTTTATCTCAAGCCCTCACCTCCTGGAGCTCTCACCACCTTTCTGGCCACTTTTAAAAGACCCTTCTCACTTATGTGAAGCGAAGCAGCAAAAAGATTTCCTAGAGTTACACCTAAGTCTAACTTAAGGAGAAAATGCCTAATTATACAAATATTTATCTATGATAAGAGTCCATCTACAGTTTAAAGAAAGTTGGCTGATTGCCCCACAGTTCCCTTTGGAAATCCTTTTAAAACTTCCTGGTTCACTCTAAGTACGGCATTCTGTTGAAAAGTCTCATCACCATTCACCTTCTGGCTTTATTTGCTCAGAAGGGATGTCTCTCAGGACAACAGAGGTGAAAATAATATGAGAATCAATGTGAGGTGTATCTTCACAATGACTATAGGGTAGAGTAGAATTTTAATAAAAGAGTTTTGCTTTAATCACTAGCTTTGGGATATTCTTAGTTAAAAATAAAAACAAAATGGTGAAGTAAGTTTGGAAAGGCTATATATTCTATTAGAGATTCACAAAACAATGTAAGCTCTAAGGAGACCCACACTATGGAGATATGTTTCAGCTTATGCAAGTCAGCATTCTCAAAATGTTTAGGCGAGGGAACCACCCCCTCACCTGCTGCCTGCTGTTCTACGGAACACACTGGCATCCTGTGCCAAAGTAAGAGGAAACCATTAGCTTGTAGACTCCTATTCATTACATTTATTGAGCACCCTCTATATGCCAAGGGCTTATAATCCTTGTTATTCCAGGTTACTTAATCCTCAGGAGGACCCTCTGAGGTGGATACGAGTATCCCCATTTTATAGCTCTAAAAATTGGAACAGAGAAGATAATCAGTGAACTACGTCATATAGTAATTTGGGATTAATCTATTTGACTTCAAAGCCTCTGTCTCTGAAACAACTGTATTTCTTTTGTTTTAAAATGGTATGGTCTGAGATACTGAGGTCTTATTATTTGATGGAAGTATTTCCAGTTTCTTATGCAGTATAAAATCAGTTCTTTTTTCGATTTATTTCTAATTAAATCATATCTATTAAGCTAGGTACGTATTTGTATAATCATATCATATCTACTAACAGGATGTGTCCCTTTCTGAGGCCAAGCAGGCTCAGACCTGAACCTCTTGGGGCCCAGAAATGAGTGGCAGGCAGGAAAGCATTTTGTCTGTATTGGCCATCTCCCAGTTTCTACCATGTTTGGGTTCAACTTCAGAACTGGTCACTACTTAATCACTGCCAAGCAGTAAAACTTGTTCTTGTCCAGGGCCATGAGCAGTAGAGATGCACAACAAATAGAAATAAAGGTGGTTAATATTAACAGGAAGGGTCAGGGTGGAAAATTTTCACCCTCTAAAAGGAGATAATTCCTTTTTTTTTTTTTCCTCTAAACCAAAATCCATGTATGGCTCATCTCCATCTTGCAATCAGAAGCAGATTTGGTTCATATAAAGAGAATTACACGACTCCGTTTTGAAAATGAGTCTTGCTATAGTTCAATATGATAAATTCCCTTCTTCCTACAACAAAAGATTGGCTCGACTGGGCAACAGGTAAGAGACATTTAGGCTAGGAACTTCATTTTTCTCCCTCTGCTGGCTAGGGGAGATTCTCTAAAGTCTTTTCCACTTCTACAAAATAGAACACAAATAACTTTACCTAATAAAGAGTATAATTCATATGAATGGGAGATTATGGTGAAGTAGTTGGTCCTCCTCGGGGCCAGCTTGTTAAAATAGAAAGTTGGATAATCTGAGACAAAATAACTTGCTAAGTTTATTCCATATCAAAGATGGAAGAATGCTGCTCATGGTAAACTGACATCCATTTACCCTCCTAGTAGCCAAGGACTGAGGCCGACTACCCCACCGAGCCTAGTTTTCTAACATGTAAAGACAATTAGGTAGCGGCTGTCAGTGCCAAGAGCTACCTTCACACAGGGCCGGAGAGCACTGGGCGTCCTGTGTGAGCGTAGTCTCTATGGTCCTGAGGACGAGGTGTTGAGGGGACCTACGCCGCTGACCTTGACGGACCGTTTTGAAGTTGAAGGTCTGGAAGCCACCTGTCAATGCAGAAGAGTCAATGACGTCCACGCCATAGTCACTCTGGCTCCGTCTATAAAGGGTGACGCCAATGACCAGGACTGCAACGGCCACCACAGCAGCGCCCAAGCCCGAGTACAGAGCAATGTCGCTGGCATTCTCAATGCCTGAAAGACACAAGAAAAATCCTAAATGGCCAACATGGGCACAGAGCTGAAGAGCCACCCTGGGATACCAAATGAATGCTATTGGATTTTTGGAGCTACTGCTCAGAGAAAATGACAAATGCAGCTAGCTATAAGTTATACTCTCACACATAATCATGTTTCTCAAATACCTGTATAAATCAGATGGACTCTAGTCAAATATCTTGACTGCATTAAGGTAGCTTACCACATCATAAAATCTTAAAGAGAATCAATTTTGCAAAGAATATAATATTTTTCAAGGAAAAACAGACTACTCCTTAATTTACTTGGTTTAGATGTCGTATTTACCCACAAAGTATTCTTTTTTTGGCATCTTATTTTTATTTGAGGGGGGGGACATGAGATCCACATACAATGACAAAATATGAGCGAACTGCTCTGCTTCTATATGACATGGGGAACATGCATTCACAGAGAGTGGGCTGGGGTGAGAAGGTCATACATGGTCTAGGAGTCAAGAGAGAGAAGACCAGAGCTCACAAATAGGGATTTTTAGCTTTGGCACAAATCATTCAGTTTAAGAGAACATCAACAACATTAGCTTAGGGTATTTACAGTCATTATGAGAGAATTTCTGTTGTGAGATATGGAGGTGTTGGTCCTAGGTGCTCCGATGTCCATGGTCAATGTTTTCTAGCACCATTTAAATGCTAGACTTAATACATTTTTGTGGAGGAGGACTCGTCTCTAAAAGGGCACATGCTGTTTCTCCCATACCTCTCCTACTCCATCCTATTGAATGCATAGGCAAAGCAAAAATAAGAGCGTTAGTTGTATTGAGAATGTGGGTGTCTCCCCAACCCCCAAGACTGGTTGTAGCTTCTTTCCATTTTGTTGCCCAGTTGTACTCTGGGTGTGGTTCATTCCTGAAGACATTCATAATGGCTACTGCGGTTCAAAATGAGATTTATCCAAGACCACACAACCCTGAAAGAGTCTTCATCTTGGTAAGTATGTGGAAGGAGAAGGTGGCCACTGCTAACTATGTAATTCATCTCCCTATAGATGATGGGGTGCGTACACTTAATAGGTCCCAAAGTAATTACCCTGTCACCCTGTGTTGGGTTTAGAGGCTAAAATAGAGCTATCATATATTCACCTTGTAATTGCATGGTGCTTACTATGCATTCACTGCAGCCTAATATGGTACTTATGTTATCAACTGAGTACTACTAACCACACAGGTAAAACGAATTTATTTTTGACAAAGTTAGTGGGCTGTAAAATAAGGCACTACCAAATTAAAGAGCAAACGAGGAAATCAAGCAGAACCAGTTCAGCAATAGGGCAGTTAATACATACAAATAATTTGTAAGGGAGTGTAACCATCCAAAAGAACGGTATCTGAAAGGTTAGAGGATTATAAGACACTTGGAATAACCACAACAGCCTACAAGGTGCTGAGACACAGGGCATGACTCAGGTTTTAATTCCAATTCTATGGTGGTCCCGGTGGGAAAGGAAAAGGAATGGAGGCTTCTGGGGTGGTGGTCTGCTCTGATCAACCAGAAACACACACGTGGTGATGGGACCTGACCCCAGGGTTCCAGCATCTGTCTGTGTCCCATAGAAAAAGGGAAGGGCAGCTATGGTCCCACTTAGGCTCCCACCCTCCCTCTATTCAATTAAGTTCCTTGGAGGACGTAATAGAGTAGAGAGAGGACACGTAACACAACAGAGTACCAGGGTACCAGGAGTAGTGAGACAAGTGTGGATGGAAACCAATTAGCCTTCCCCCTGCTTCCTGCCAGTTCCTCAGGCACTTCTGACGGATGACACTATCATCTTAAAGGTGTATCTGGGGAGAACACACCTGCTCATTCTATCTCAGCACAGACAGAGAAACAGCCTGGCCATGTACTGAATGCAGCTGCTGAGTTGGCAAAGTAGAGACAATGACCCAGTTAGCTTCCAAGGTGCTAAAACAGGCAGGAGCAGAAGCCAGGATGATGACCAGGACAAACTACTTCTGCTGGAAATGGACATCTGTAGACATGAATATCTCTAGATGAAACCAAGTAGTCGGAACAGGTTGCGTCTGCTCCTCTGTCTGCTTGTCTGATTCTTTATGTTTCCACCCCCTTACTAGCCAGACAACCAGAATTCTCTTTTTCAGACACAAACCCTCTTTTTAGGAAAGGACCCTACATATGCCTTCAGAGTGAGATTTAAATGTTTGATATTGTTCAGTGCGTTTCCCAGGAATATTTGCAGAATCTATTTGAGTTAAGTCGAGTATGAAATACTGTATTACAGAATTAAAAAAAATAAGTATGGGGACTTTGGGGATGGGGGTCGGGGGTGAAGGGAGAGAGACTCGTATGGAGGGCACTGTGTCCTTACAAAGCTCACCCTGGCACTTGGTGGGACAGTCTAATCCAAAAGCCAGAAGTCAATCGACTCCTAAAGGAAGATAAGCAATGTGGTATTTACTTTACAAGAACAATCTATCTTGGGAATGAAAAACTTCAGAATCTAATAATTTCATTTATTCAACAAACATTTGTTGAGGGCCAACCATGCCATGGAAATGAGGATGCATGGGTGAATTAACATATTCTTGTTTCTTGTCCAACAGCAGTGATGGGATTCTGACAGAGGCAGACACAAGTATTCGAAGCCACATCTATGTGTACTGAGAGATTTAATAAGACATCCTTACCCACAGCTCAAACCCTTCCAAAGTCCGGCCACAGTGCTTCTTTCTTCTTTTTCTTCTTCTTACTACTACTACTACTACTACTACTACTACTACCACCTTCTTCTTCTTCTTCTTCTTCTTCTTCTTCTTCTTCTTCTTCTTCTTCTTCTTCTTCTTCTTTTCTTCTTCTTCTTCGCTCTTTTCTTCTATCTATCACTTTTGCTTTGCCTTATTCTTTTGTCTTTTTCTTTTTTCTTCTCTGCTTCTTTATTTTCTATTCTGTCCTCTAGGAAAGGAGAGTGGTTTCTCCTCTAGGGATTGCTGCATGCTTACAAACATAGTTGATTCACTTTTCTTGTGTGTTCAGGACTGGCTCCAGAAGGATCTGAGATTTAGTGCCATATCATCCACTATGACTTCATGGGAAGAGGGTGGAAGCAGAGTGCATGTGCGCACACATTCACATAGGTACATACTCAACTCTTATGCAAACACTGAAAGCCACCACTGCTCCTTCCCAACAGGAGTCTTTCCAACAACATGACTAACTGGGGCTGCCACTACCCAGGCACTGATGGTTTTCTCCATGCTCTGCTTTGCTGCATTGCCCTACACCCCAAACTCAACTGTAATTTACCTGTCGGGTGGATGGATGACTGCTAGCAAATGGGCCTGTGTGGCAGGTCATTGTAAAATATTCCCCCCTTCCCCTGGGCATCTAGGTACTACTCATCTATCAGGTGCCAGCTCCAGGCCCATCTCCTCCAAGAAAGTAACCCTGGCCTGGAGGATCCAGCCAACCCTGCCAACCATGTTCTTCTAAATTCCAATATCACTTAGGGTTCCTAGAACTCATTTTGGATTATGCTTTTTATTGTTTAATTATCTGAATGCCAATGCATTCTCTCTAACTGCTTTAAACGCTTCAAAAACAGTAATATCTCTATAATTTCCCACAGAAATTTGCAGATCTTTGCAACTATTTATTGATTGTTTACCTGGTCTCCAAATGCAGCAACAGTCTGAGGTTGATTACAAAACTCCTACCGCAGGGACTCTCTTTACATTAACACATATATATGTTTATTACCTGTCCGCTTACTCACATACATGTGTTGAAGGTCTGTTTGCTTACAATGATTTTTGAACAAAAGCACCGATATCTTGTGACTGATAATGCTGTTCTGCTTTCTGTGGGCACAGATACTTTTCTCTGACCTTGTTTCATGAATGAACCCTTACATATCAATATGTTATTGATATCTTTCCTATGTTTTTACCCCCATTTTCCTTGATCCAAGAGTCACAAAAGCTTTAGGCAAAAGCATGGAAGGGCCTAACATGTGGCACAAAAAAACAAAAACAAAAACAAACCTGTTGAGTAGGGGAAGAGAAGGAAAAATAAGATGAAAATAGAGAAGGAGGCAAACCATAAGAGACGCTGAACTCTAGGAAGCAGAGCATTGCTGGAGGGGAGGGGGGTGAGGGGATGGGGTAACTGGGTGATGAGCATTAAGGAGGGCACATGATGTGATGAGCACTGGGTATTATATATGCAACTGAGGAATCACTAAATTCTACCTCTGAAACTAATAAAAAATTGTTGCATAAAATCTTACACCTTAGAGAAAGCAAAACTGAGAATGGACTGAGAAATCTCTTGTATTCTAAATTAGTCAGGAACTACTGTGGAGTAGGTTCATTGCTGGAAGGAGTGTGGAATATCTGCAGAGAAAGGCTGCAAAGACTAATAGAGAGCTGGAAATTGGGACCCTGGAGAGGACATGTTGATGGGTTCATTTGGCCTGGAGAAGCGAGAGCTGTGAGGTGACTGGAGGTGATCTTTAATGCACAGACTATTGTCACAAGAGGAGAACAGGCTCACAGTAGGCACTCAGTGACCCTTCCTTTATGATGACGTGAGTAACCAACTTTTCGCCGTCTCTAACAAGGACTGCAGAGGAGGACATGGCCTTTTATTGTAGCAATTGGGACTCTGGTTAGATATTCAAATGACCTTTTCAACAATGAGGGTTGTTAAAAAAAAAAGTGTGAGGGAGACTATAGTTCTGAAGGAGACTGAAATTTCGTTTCAGAAAATCTCTGAAAAAAAAAGAAAGAAAGAAAGCAGCACGACTTAACAACAGTCTGCAGTCATTTCATTTATTTATTTTTGGTCAAAGCTGGTGAGAAGGAGCAAGTGGCCTTTGAAAGCCCCTGTGAATTTCCTAGGGTGAGGAACAGGCATCAGCAAGTTCCATGTCTTTAGGAATTGCCATCACATCTAGTCATTTAGAGGAACCAATCTAGTGCCCAAAGGACTAAATACAAGGGCTGTTTACTCTGCCCTTTTTCACATGACTCCCATGTGAAAGACTGATTATTGCCACTAAGTAATGGGAATATAACTAAATTCTTGTGTTATGAGCTTAACTATATATCAGGTTAAAATCTATTTTATATAATTAGATAGTGACACAAAATAAAGGAGTACAGCAAATGCTTTTCTAGAATATTCTGTCTCCCATTAAATATTATAGAACAACTACTGCTACCATTTCATGAGAAAAAACAACAACATGAATTGGCATCTAACAGAGATGGTAAAATACTGAGGAACCAATACCATCGAAATTCACAGAGAGGCAAAACAAATGGAAGACGAAAGGAGTTGTTGCTGTGTTCACTACCCTGGAAGGGCAGCTACCGGCCATCTCAGCACCTGCCCCTGGCTCCCTGCACAGCCAGTGCTGTGGCTAGAGTCATGTGCCAGAATATTTAATTAGATGGTGAAATATAACAGAAGTTACTGTTAGAGTGGTTTATCCTTGCTGTCATTGAGAAGTAACTTTTTTAATAACACATCAGAAATAGCTTTGAAATGGCCAGCCATGGCCAACCATGGTGAACAATCCCAATTATATTTGCACTGCTTGGAATCTCATAACCCCTTAACCAATCAACACCTCGGCTCTTCTGATCTCCCGTCAAGAACCTCATTATTGTTATTGTGGTGACTGTTGTTTTACTGTTGTAATGAATGACAAAAATAGCCAATTCTTCAGTGCGCTTACTACGTGCCAGGTGCTGTTCTAGTTCAAAAGGAGCGCTCTTGCTCACCTGCTCATCTTTCCAGCTAAAGACATGGTGACCGTCATATGTGAGCCCACTTCCCCACAACTCAAAATTCCTCCACTCCTGCATGCATGTTTCCTTCCCTTTTCTCTGTTCCTGTAGAGATGCTCATCTTCTGGGTCAGACCGGCTCTGATCCCGCCCTCTCTTGCCTCCCTCGGGACCTGGACTCATTCATTATTCCCTTTTGGTCTTGCATCTTCAAATTTTTCCTCTGCACCTGAGCCTTGCCCTCTGCCTCCACACACTGTCTAGTCTTCTTAAATCACCTCTCCACCAAATCCTTCTCCAACTTCCTCTCAGATAAACTTCTCAAAGGCGTGGTCTTCTCTACACCCATGGATTCTTAGCTCTTTGTTTAAAAAGAACTGAAAGCATTTTTTTAACATTGAACATTTTTTAAATATTTTACTTATTTATTCATGAGAGACATAGAGAGGCAGAGACATAGGCAGAGGGAGAAGTAGGCTCCTTATGGAGAGGACCCCAGGACCCAGGGCCCCAGGACCCCAGGATCATGATCTGAGCCAAAAGCAGATGCTCAACCATCGAGCCACCCAGGTGCCCCAACGTTTAACAGTTCTTAATATGTGTTTTCTTAATACATTCCTCTAACCAATTAACTGCTGTCCCTTATGTTAAGGGAATAAATAAAATACATGTATAAGGTGAGAAAATGTTTTAGGAAGTATAAAAACAGTATGCAAGGAGAAAATGCATTCTTCAACTACCATTTTTCCATAAGTTATCTTGATAGTATCTTTGGGATCTTTTGGGGGGAAAATGTGAATGTCCTTCACTTATCTTTTTTACTCTAAAGGCTCCGCACTATATTTCCTTTACTGTATTTTATTTTGTTGGGGGTGGTCCACATACAATATATTGTAGGTCTTTCCTATCAGAACCTAGAGATGCACTTCATTTCTTTTTACATTTGCCTCACCTGTTGGCAGGCCATATGATAATTAGTCCAGGATTTCTATGTTTGAATATTCTCTTACCCTTTAAGATCTGTCTTCCTGCCAAATCACTGTTCTTTCTTGAAGGCTGTTTACAACGTGTGCCTCAACAGTAATGTCTTTGTCTTCCTCTTTCCCACTGCTCTATAGCAGTAGACAAGCCAAGCCAACCCTTCTTCTAGAGAGAAAAAGAATGTTCCTTAAACTTGATTCCCCTACCATCTCCTTTCTTATTTAGTAACTACCTTTCATTCTCAAAGTTCTATAGACAGACTTGAAAGCTCAGTTCTTAGTCCCTTTCCTTGCTCCATGCCAATCTAATTGGATAATTGCTCACAGACAATGCTAAATGATTTCCTTGATGCCGAACATTCCCCATTAGAGATCTCCTGCCTTATCTCTTTCCTGCTCTGTGGACAACACTACCTGCATGTTGTGCTAACATCACAAATCTGTCTTCTGACTTCTGGATTCATCACTTTTACCTCCTCAAATATTTTCTTCTCTCAAATTCCCTTTTTCAGGTAATGTGACACCATGAGTGAGACTGAAGACTCATCTCTCATTCTGTCCCCATTTAGTCCTTCCTCCAAACCACTCACAAACCTTACTTGTTATATTTCCAGCGCATCTCACATCTCAATTTCAATAGGAGACACTCCACTTGACACCCTCAGTGTACAGTCTCGTCTTACCTCGTACATAGTCTTTGGTCACTGAGAGCCATTTTATACGTGGATTAGTCCTCCCAAACACAGTTCTGGTACTGCCACTCCAACACCTTTCAACGACTCTCTAGTATGAATTGAGTCAGCTCCAGGAGGGACTTATATTATGGCTCAAGATGCTTTATGCTCTGTACCATCCCATTTTTCAAAAGCTTTCATCCACTTCTCATCCACATGGACCCTACTCTCTGGCCAAGTCTGATTACTCCTATTTTCAATAGACCTTGTACTTCAGGAGAATTTTTGTTGTTGTTCAGATTTTTTGCTCTTACTGAAAGGTTCTCCCCTCAATATCTGTTTCAATTTTAAGCATTCTTCCAAAATTGGCAATAAAGGAATTTATTTTATAAACTGTTTCTTGATAGTGCACCTTCAGGCATGTTACATTCCTCCTTTTCAGCAAAGTTGCCAGATTTAGCAAATAAAAATATGACACAGTTAAACTTGAATTTTGGATCAATAATGAATAATTTTAGTATATTTCCCATGCAATATCTGGTATATGGTTATGCTAAAAATCTGTTGTTCACCTGACATTCAAATTTAAGGGTCCTCTCTTTTATCTGGTAGCTGTCCCTTTGGCTGCAAAAGAACTGTGCTTTTCCCCATCAGATAGGAAGAACAAATTAGGCTAGGGGATAGAGTAAAAAAGAATAGGATTTGAACTCTAACCCTTGAGAAAATAATTTTACTTTATTTAATTTCCTCTCCTAAAGAGTGAAGGCATAAACTCTGTAATCTTTGAAAATACTGACAAGTGGAGAGATGGGGCCTGTGAATTCACCTTCTAACAAGAAACTTGGGTTATTCTCTTGCTGAAGAATACTTGTCTATCAGCTCCTTCTCTATCTGTGCTAAATTCTGGGGAATGAAATGAAGAAAATCCCATCACATTCATTAAGGGTAGAGTCAACAATATCATTGAAAATAGTAGTAAGAAAAGGCACACACTTAGGATAAAAATTGGATAATAAGCACATTGGAAGTGGTAAGAAAATTACAAATGTTGCCTATATAGATGTGTTGGATTGATTCACAGTAGGGATGATCCTGAAGTACAAAACAAGTCATGCAATTTGCAGAAAGTGCTATATTTAGGTAATCAAAAATAATCAGCAGGAGATGAAGAAAAATGATGGGCAAACTACAAGAAAAAAAATGTATAAAGCATGGTTGAAAGATCAGCATTGAAACCAGTAGTCTAATGTTAGCTTAGAAGAGCCTAAAAGTCTGTTGAGAGTGTAAAGGTATGTCCCAAAGTCACAGACAGTTCCATGGGCTCAAAGTGCTATTCAAGTCTTCATAGGCTAAAAGAAATGTCCAAATACAGTGTGGGCCACATAAATTCCGAGGCATTCCTTAACACTGTGAAGCCCCCAAAGGATGGTGATTCCCAGGCTCCAGAGCATTCCAATATGGATGAAGGCAGTACATTTTTACAAAAGACATAATGAGATGGGTGTTAGTGAGAAGGGTATACCTAGTTTTTAGACTTTAGGGACACATTTGGGCCGTTCTTTGACAGAAATGATTCCAGAAAGCACACGTTTTGGGCTTTAACTTCATGTCTGGTACAGAATAAATGGTTATTCAAGATTGTGTCTTTCTCCTTCTCTGGAGTCATTTGTCCTTTTCTACTTTGTATTGAAGCTGTGGGGAAGAAACATTTATTTTTTTCCCTCACACTTCACGGAGAAAAGACTATATAGAACAATTATATAATAAATAGTTACCACATAAATGAGTAAAAATATTTAGAAGCAAATAGCTACTACGTAATTGAGTAAAAATATTTGGAAGCAGACTTTATTTCACCTTAACAATAAAAGGCCTTGTGAGGAGTTAATAGGAGGATGTAAGGCATTAATTCAAGTGTTTTGAATACATACATGAATCCATCTCATACCTACAAGGCCGGTGGTGAATGCCACAGATATAAGAGTAAGTAAGACTCAAGCCTGTCTACCTGCAGGCAGGGATTGTCTGAGAAGGGGAATCCAGACCAGCATCGGGGCAATGAAAATAGAGAATTAGGAAAATAGTTTGATACTGGGTAAATTATAGGATGAATTAATGAGGGCTTGGTGGGTGAAGGTCTTATAGGGGATCTGAAGGAAGGCTGAGGTCAACAAGTTCAGGATTAGGTGGAGGGAAAGTTTTCAGACAGAAGTAACAGAATGTACATGTGAAAATGGGCAGAGGGTATTCAGAAAATCCAGCCACTTTATTTGGCTGAAGAATAAAGGAAGCAGCAAGTGGAACTTACCTAAAGATTCAGCTACTGAGAGAAGCTGATATGATTAAGAAGAGGAAGCTGAGAACACATCATTTACATATTCAGTAACCCTGGACTTGATCTTAGCACTAATGGTGAGCTACTGAAGAGCTTTAAACCCGGAGGTGGCGTGACCAGAATTTATGTTTCAGAAAGATCAGATAAATTGATGAAGGGCAAGACTGGATACAGGGAGGTAACTACAGAAAATCCAGGTTGGGAATGAAGATGTCCTGAACTTTTTAAACTTTCCTTCTGGGACACCATTTTCTTTTCTTTTGGTTTCTCTCTTACTCTGCTGGCTATTACTTTTCTGTCTTCTCTGCAGTGACTTCTGACCTCCTCCACATCTAAATGTTGATGCCCTGGAGGGCTCAGTCCTCTGCTTTCTTCCTGTCTCTACGCACATTCATTAGCTGGGGATCTCTTTCAACCTAATGGCTTTAAATATCATCTGGACACGGGACAACTCTAGATTTATGTCACCAGCCAGGACTCTCCTCTGACCTTGAGACTCATATATTCAACTGCCTGCTCAACCTCTCCATTTTGATGTTTAAGAAGTTTCTTAAAGTTAGCATCAGTAACACCGAACTCTTGATTCTTCTCCCTCTGGATTTGCTATACCAACCACATTTTCTCTGTTATCAGTAATGCCAACTCCGTCCTTCTAGCTGCGTAGTCAAACTTTTGAAATCATGCCCGACACCTTTCTTTCTCTCACACTCGATATCCAGTCCATCAGCAAATTCTTTCAGCTTTCAAAAGATATCCAAATGTGATCTATTTTTTTCAGTTTCTAATGTTGTCTATCCAGGCTGAGCCACATTCATCGTGAACCTTGGTACTGTAAGGGCCCCCATATTCTAGCAGCCTAGATTACTGTAACAGATTACTGTTACAATAGATCACTGTTAACAGGTTTTTCTTCTGTTCTGATACCCTCTATGCTTATACTCAACACAGCAGGTGGAGTTTATCCTTGAAAATATTAGGTCATATCACTATGACTAAGCCTCAATGGCTTCCCATATCACTCAGAGTCAAGGTCAAAGTCATTACAATAGCCTATGATACATTTGGCAGTTTCCCCTCTCATTCCAATTCTCTGATTTTTGCTTTTAGGACTCTTCCCTTTGCCTCTCTGCTCCAGGTATCCTGGCCTCCTTGCTGTTCCCCAGACACTCCAAGCAAGTTCCCACCTCAGAGCCTTTGCATCTGGTGTTCCCTTTGTCTGGAATGCTCTCTTCCAGACGTCCAGAATGCTTGTCTCTTTGTTTTTCAGCTCTTTTCTTAAGTGCAATTTTAATAGAGATCTGCTCTGAACACCTTATACCAAAAAAAAAAAAAAAAAAAAAGCAACATTCCTTTCTATCCACCTGAGCCCCTACCCTGCTTTATTTCTCTTGCCATCAGCACTATATGTTTTCTGGTTTGTTTGCATCCCATCCATCTCCACTCATTAAAACTGTAAGTTTTGTGGGAGCAGAAACTGCACCTGTTCACCTCAGTACTGCTTCCCCACCACTGCTTCTTAGCACATGGTACATACTCAGTCAACAGCTGTTGAGTGAACGGAGGGATGGATATGGGTAGAGTGAAAATGGAGAGATATTGATGCACTTGAGATCTGTTCAGATGGTAGAACAGTCAGATTATAATGATTTACTGAGTCACGAGCAGGAGACAAGAAAGGGAAAAGAGGGGTCCCAGAGACTGCCCGAGTTACACACATTGGGAAGTGAGTTGATGGTGTAGTATTGGCTGAATGTGAGAAGATGAGTAACAGGACTGGATTAAGAAGAAGGGCAGATAAGGAGAAATTCAATTTTGAAAAATATGAGATGAAGGTAATTGGTAGACACCAGGAACCGTCCTGGAGGTGGCTGACTTGGGAGGTGGTAATGGGATTTGTGTTTAGCAGGCATTGGTGCTGGAAACTATGTGGAAAGGAGATGAAAAGAAGACCATGTGTGTGCTTCTGGGTTATTTTTCAGGGGAAAGCGAAATCCTTCTCATCCCTACAGTGAACTTGCTGAGCAAGCCTCTACTCAGGAGCCCATGGCCTTCTGGAAAGCCACAGCCCCAAGCCTCCTAGAAGCCCCATTGTCTGAAGGCAGCCTTTTTCCATCTGACTCTGGGGGTGCGTGTTTGCCATTCAGAATCTACTATATTTTACTGCACCTCCTGACATTGTTACACAACATTTATTGAAAGCACATTTGATGGTAATGAAGTTTCTATTAACTATGATTAAATCTCATAAAGCACCTGAAGATAATTTAAGATGTGCAGAAGCAGAAAATGAAACATTCGGTTTAGTACATTAGGATACGTAATTGATTAAATTATCTCATTTACAATAAGTGCTTTCATGAGCTATGCAGTGCACATATTTTCCCCAGTTTGTCATTATGATTTGCCAACAGATATCTTAAGACCTCACTTTCTCTTTACACCTCCCTGCAACTCAAAGCTGGCTCCTTGGCCTGCCTGCTCACAGAGCACTGCTTTCGAACTGAGTAATGTCTTCTCTCCACCAGGCCTTGTGGAGGATCATGAGTACAGCTATATATAGGAACAGGTTGTTTCTCAATTATCTTCATAATTGGCTTTGATTTTGCATCAGTGATGATTCATATAGTCTTAAACTAAGCCCCTCTTTCACTGAACAACCACAGCCTGAATTTGTATAATGCACTCCTAACCATGCAGCTTACAGAACCCTGTCTGGATTCCTCTGGGAGCCTTTTGCAATCACATTGATTCTGTTAAGGTTTTATTTTTAGGAAATCACAAATTAAAACAGTTTAAGCGATTCCGTTGCAGTATCCAGCAATTAAGCATGGTGTTCATGAGTGAGAACCCCAAGCAAAAACTAATTCAGGAGTCCCTGAGGACTAGAAATAGCTACTGTGGGGTTTATGGCTGGAAGTACAGATGTAACCAAATTAAAATGGCACAGGACTCACAAACTAAGCATGAAATTAATTAAAAAAAACCCCACATTTCTAAGTAACTCTCATGGTGGCCACCACATGGACACCCATGATCTTGCTGGTGCTACACATGACAGCCAGTGGGGGGGGCATGGCTACGTCACCTGGAGACAGTGGGGGGAGGGGGGTCCAGCTGTCACTCTGAGGTCTTGACACAAGCACAAGCAGCCAAATATTTACTGACTCGATTTTTTTCCTCCCTTCCTCAACATACACATATACACACACATATTCACAACCAGATTCCCCCTCTTCAGCCTTCCTGAGTTCAAAATCACCAAGCAGGATGTCAGGGGATCACTATCTAAGTACCAATAATGACTTGATGGGCAGTGCACCTCAGGGAGAAAATGTTAAGGAAGTTTGTTTTTGTTGTTTTGCAAAGTCCTCAGACTCTGCATCTCAAGCCTGCCTGAAGCAACATAACGAAGTATGAACGGAACAGCTTTCCCGGATCTTTCTCTCACGTCTCCTGACCCCCAGTCCCAAAATGCCTATTTCTGTCTATTCTCACAGGATCTTAATTCCTTCAAAGAAGTTCGCTAATAAAAGCTATTAGCTCTCCCAAGCTATTTGAATTTTAATACCCTAGGATTTAAAAGATCAAAAGTCATTCACTTTACACTAAAATGGGAGATACTGGCTAGGGACATCTTCTACAAGCTTATAAACCAAACTGGGCAGCTTGCTACCTCTCCTGTACTTAAGAGCTGTATTGTTGAGGCTCTTCTATTTCAAGGTTCCCCTCCTAGGCTTTACATACTTCTGAGTGCTTCAGGATCATTTGAAGAACATAGGAAAATGTAGATTCTCAGGAGGGCCCTCCCTCCTCCTGCCATCTTGTTCTAGGGATTCTAATTCATTTTTTCTATTCTGAGGTGGTATTTAACAAGCTCTCACCACACCCCAAGAATTTGAGGCAATGATTGCTGATCCCCTTTTTGAGAAATATTTTTCTAAGTTATTCTCAGCCCACGCTGCACGTTGGAATCTGAGGATCTTCTAAAAAAAAAAAAAAAAAAAAAAAAAAAACAGGCATTCCTATCCTTACATGTGGAATCCAAAAAAAAAAAAAAAAAAAAAAACCCACAAATGAACAAACAAAACAGAAGCAGATTCATAAATACAGAGAACAAGGTGGTGGTTGCCAGAGGGGTGGCGAATTGGTGAAATAGGTGAAGTGGATCAAGAGGTACAAACTTGCAGTTATTTTAAGTCCTGGGATTTAAAGTATAGCATAAGGGAATACACTATATAATATTGTATTAACTATGTATAGTGATAGGTGGTAACTAGACTTATCATGGTGATCATTTCCTAATGTACATAAAGTTGAATCACTGTGTATATAATATTGTTTGTCAACTATATTTTAAGGGAAAAATCATATATATTGAAATATGCATTAAAATCTTTAGATCCTTAACAAACACAAAACAGGAATTCTAACCTATCCCAATTCTGATTCCATTGGTCTGGGGGTACAGCCTGAGAACTGGGTTTTTTAAAAGGGCCCCAGGTGGTTCTAAAGAACCCAGGTGGTTCAAAAGTTGAGCCAAGGATAAAAACCATAGGGTCAAATGCCTGGCTGCCAACCATTCACAGTGTGACTTTTCCCAAATCTTGCTGGATGTGTGAGGTGGATATGATGTAAAAGCCTCTCCAGGAGGCAAGTTTGTGTATGGAAAGCTCAAGCTAGCACCAACACCAAAATTTTTAGTTTCTGATGATTTCACTGTGGAATGCTGGTTTCTAATCTACCCACTTGCTATGAATTTCACAGTTTGCATTTCAGGTGCCCCCTCCTCCTCCTTTTCCACCTAGGTAGAGAGGCTTGTAGTCAGGCTCTTGCACAACGCTGCTCTCATGAAAGCTTGTACTGACAAATATTTATTAATTTTAATGCTATAAATCTCCTCAGCAATAAGAATCCTAGATGACATTTGCAGAGAAATGGACTTATAGGCAGGCAGCATCAAGAGGAGAGATTTACTTTTACTCAGAGGTAGGGGAGGGGTGTGCATATTTCCTTTCGATTTAAATCTCTGATATGTGACTCCAAACCCAAGGAGTAGAAGTCTTGAAAGCCCTGGATCTTTTGCACAAACTTCAATTTTGTTTGGCTCCTAAACAAATACAACAGTAAGGCAGCAAATATGAGAATAAATTATATTCACAAGAGGAAAGATAACTTACTTTGGGGTTTTATTTCATGAAGAGGTTTTTTATCTAAAAGAAAGAAAGAGAAAAAGAAAGTTTCATTTAATAAATTTACATGGAGCAGATAGATTTCCTATATCACTGTATGTCCACCTCTATAAATGAAACATTTTCTCTATTTTTGCAGACGATAATGGATTATGTTGTCCGTATTTTTCCTTTTCATTCTAATTTCATATTTTTCTCTTGTGCAATATTTTCCTATGGTGATTGCTTCATTCCTTTTATTTATTTTTCCTTTTTCCTTTTCCCTCAGGCTTACTAGAGTTTCTCTCTGCTGCATTTACTAGATTCTTATCAGCATGATGAGAGCAGGGAGTTTGCAGCGAGTCGCCTGTTCCTATAGCCAGAAGACGGCTCAGGTAAGAGATGCTATTTCACTATATGTGATGATGGAAAAAAAATGAGCTGGTGAATACGTATTTACAGGGATCCTACTTGGTTTAGCAGTTATTGTAGCCTGGATGAAAACTTTCAGGCTATGCCATTTGCCCGTCTTTTTTGAGGATGGATGCTGTATTGTGAGCTTGTTGGAGGCTTGTTTGTTTCATATCTCTCTGATCTGTTACGATATGTACCATCTCTCTGAAGGGATCAGGTCATTTTGTAAGCGTGGTACCTAGCAGTGCAGCAGGCAGGTGAAGTGGACAGAGAAAAATCATTGAAGGGTCAGGCTCAGGTGAGACCTTTTGATCATTTCTCCCTACTGCCCTCCAGCCACTCTCTCCTGCCCTGTCTGCCATCACTAGAGATCCTAATAAAATCACTCTGAGACTTGGTGCCCGTGGCTAACTCTGTCGTAGACTGCGGACAGGCTGCTTCCCATTACCCCAGCCATCCTAGACCAACACCACCTCACCACGACACAGAAACCTGAGAAGACTCTGTTTTTTAGTCACTGCATTGGGATTCCAGATTTGCAAGGGGTGACCTCCCTCTTATCAGTCTGCTTCTGAGAACTTGGATGGAACACGGTCAGACTATGAGCTCTGAGGCTGTTGCTCATCATTTGCAGAATCACACGATGGTAGGGAACCTTGAGAGGTCACCTTAGACAGTCCCTTTCCTCCACTTGCCTGAAGGCAAGCCAGGCGGGGGGAGACACTGTCATTTTGGATTACGTTTTTAATGGCATCAAATCTAGCCCAGTACGTACTGGACAACTTTATAAACATTATCTGACTGCAACATATCCCCTCCCAGGCAGAAAGACACAGCTATATTCTGAATCCTTCACCAGATGCGTGTCCCTCTAACCCGCTCCTGCACTTAGTACTACTTCTGACAGCAAACCCTTGCAGTGTGCCTTCCTGAAGACAGCTCTTGTGGGTTCTGTCATCGATTTATCATGGAAGTAGCTTTTAAAAGTTGTAAGTCACCCTGTTGCAAAGGGACCACTGTTTGTTTGTTTTCCCCTCATTATAAAGACAAGGATAACTGGCAGAGGATAATTTCCAGCAAAGCTCTCTTTAAAATGAAAAATATTCATAAAAGATAATAATTTGCTCAAGGGGATAGGATCATATTCAGATTTTTACACAGTCAAGGTTCTTAAAACAGTCAACACTTGCGCCCCCCCCCCTTTTCCTGCATGGATCTAGGGCTGCTGGTTTTCCCAAGATCGGGTTGGCACCTCCCAAAGTCCAGATGCTAATGCACCCAAGAATTAGAATCAAACGGCTTTGGTGGTTTTAACCTGGCTTCAGATTTTGCTTATTGCATGCTATCAGAAAGCATTTGGAAGGGGCAGAGTATGCTGGCAGGCCAGGCCAAGACGTCTGGAAGTGATGCATTGCTAAGGCTACACACAGAGACTTGTAGAACATCTGTTTAGGACTCTAGCTGAGCTTAACAGCATTTTCTTCCCCCTAAACCACAGGAACGCAGATTATGCTGGGTCGCAAAATGAAACTCCATTAGAAACAGGTGAGATATAGAACCACTCCTCAGAAAATAAATCAAATACCGTCAGGCTGTTAAAACACCGAGGTGGTAGGGCTCTACCGGGCACAGCTCTAAAGAAAGAGTGAATGGGGCAGAAAAAGCCAGAGTTCAGCTGGTCATGAGACAAACTCGGTCGACAAGGGCACAAAGGGCAGAGAAGAGTGGGGCACTGCCCTCTCTGACCCAACTCTGGGGTCATTGTTATTGGCAGTGGCATTGTGGGATTAGTGCAGACTCCCACGGTTAGCGTAAGATTTCCATCTTCAATGGTTTTCATTCTATCTTAGCGTTCTCCACAGTAAAACGGAAATAACAATGTCCTTGGGCATCAGTGCTGAGATTAAATATGAGAAATATAAAGCCAATAGCTTAGCTAGCACATGTTCAGTATCAATAAATGGTAGCTGATAAGTAATATAATTTCAATATGTTATGAATAAGAGCATCATTGCCAGTCACGCAGAGCAAGAACATGACTCTTTCTGCTGCTGCTGCCTGGAGACAAGTCACAACTCCAAATCAGAAATTGTGGTGGATTTCAGGGGTACTTGACGGGAGTTAAGAAACTTGTGTCCAGTCCTAGCTTCCACTTTAGGAAACTGAGCACAGGTTGAAAGTTCAGGTCCCTCATAAAGAAAGAGAAAGACAAGGACCAGAAGACCCCTGTGGGCTCCCTAGCTTTCACCTACTATAAATTTGCAGAATAATAAGCAAAGACAATCCACAGAAATGCATGTGGAATGATTTTCTAAAGCAGAGTAAAAAATGATTCAAAGGGCCACTGCTCTACTGGAGGATTTGTTATGCTAAGGTCCAGCGTGTCAGTGTGCATTCTCTAACAGAAAAGGCTGGGAGCGTCTGGTGCCCGAGAGAGCTTCAGCCCCCTGGCATCAGCATCACAGCTGGGTCCTGCTGGATTCTGTGAGATACCAGTATCTTGACAACAGCTGCTATCATTAAACATTTCCCCAGTTTGAAATATCAGAGATTGTTCTACCATGAACTTGAGAGAGGTCTACCCATTGACCTCACTATACTGTGGAAGAACTGCTCAACCTCACATTCCACGTTCTTTTATTCTGTTTGCAAAATCATTCTCACAGGCCCTGGGCCATGCATCCACTTGGCCTTGGTCAAACAAAATCCTCTCTGCTTTCACTTTACCTCTCTCCAAGGCCACATTCAAATAACCCCTTAGTAAATTAATCCATTAGGGCCATGGTTCTTAATGTTGGCTGCACATTAGAATCACCTGGGGAGCTTTTTAAATAAATACCCAAGCCTGGGCCCCAGTCCAAGACCTCCTGACTAATTGGGGTTTGTGTTTTTGTGATTACCGGCTGCACCACTACTTCCTAGCGACAAGTCTGGGGTCATGTGTACTCAACCAGTTAGTCTTGCCTCCCTAAGAAGCTTCAGGGTAGCTGTAGTATACCTGGAAGGATTCCTCCTGTATCCTATAGGCAGACAAATATAATTTTGAGCTAGTGGCAGTTGAGCTGTAATTTGGTAAAATCACAAGTTTTCCTGGGGTCTAACTTAGACACTGACAGGTACCTTTTGGGAAGTGGAAACTGATGTCATTGCAACTCAGTCTTATAATGATTGTGTGCATTTACAGGTTACAGATGCAAAAGTATGGTATTTTTTTAAATTTTAAATTTAATTAGCCAACATAGAGAATATCATCACTTTCAGATGTAGAGTTCAGTAATTCATCAGTTGCATTTAACAGTCTGTGTTAGTATGTTTTAAATTGTCATGTTTTCTTTAAGAATCCTTATAGTCACTACACAATGTATCCAAAATAATAGGGATCCCTGGGTGGCTCAGCAGTTTAGTGCCTGTCTTTGGCCCAGGGCATGATCCTAGAGTCCCGGAATCAAAGTCTCACATTGGGCTCCCTGCATGGAGCCTGCTTCTCCCTCAGCCTGTCTCTGCCTCTCTCTCTCTCTCTCTGGTCTCTCATGAATAAATAAATAAGATCTTTAAAAAACCCAAAATTATATATATATATATATATATATATATATATATAATCAAAGAAAAAAAACCCATAATTCCACACCAAGTGTTAACCATCCTTAATGTTAAGATATATATAAAATCTAGGTTTTTCTCCCCCTAAGATTTTATGTATATATAAAATTATGTGCACACATATATGTTTATATGGAACATTTTTACATACAGAGACATTGAATTATCTTTTATATATTGTTTTGCAATCTGCTTTGGTCTGTACTCTGTGTGTGTGTACAGAGGTATGTATATTTATATATATGAAAAAGGGAGAGGACAATCTATCTTTTTATTTTTGGTAGTGATTCATTTCTTTGCCATCTTTACTTTTCTTGCTTCCTCTGTTATATGAGATGCTCCTCAAGCATTTCCATGGTATCCATTGTTCTTAGGAGCTATTTATAGCTGCACCCATACCTTCCAACCCACAGCCAGCCTTATCCTTTCTCTGCTAGGAAACAAGTGAGGTGAGCTATGTGTACCCTAGCCCATATCCTAGGGATATAAGGAGAGCAGGCCTAAGGAGAAATGGCACATGAGGACAGATGGCTTTAACTCCAACCCACAGAGCGGGCAAGAGACTGCTGCTCAAAACTTGTGGTTGGTTATTTGAAATCAGCTTCTCTGCCTTTTAAAGACTACAAAGGTATGTTTGGTACCACAGACTATGTTACCATTTTTTGAGAATCAGGTACAGAAGCCACTCAATGTGACTAAATGCTCCCCAGGACAGTGAGCCTGGACTCTCCTTCGAGGCAGCAATTCACATATGTCATTATAATTAATGATTATTACCATTCTTTAATTTCACTAAACCACTCATGTCCCATTTTTTTCATCTCCAAAGACCATCTTTATTATTTCCTTCATAGATTCTATGCTTTGAAACCCTTTTCATCAGCTCCCCCCACAAAAGGTATGCATTGACTGTTTTACTTTGACTCTCCAGAGCTGATTCTGAGGTCAGTGGAATAGTCAAATCTCTCTCAGTCATTCTCTAGCTATTTTTTTATTCACTGGAATAATTCTCTAGCATCAGCACTTGTAGTCTACCATGATTCCACCTTGCCTGGAAGTCATGGCCAACTGCTCTGCCCGCCTTCCAGTCTTCTATGTACTGGTCACACCATATTAAACGTGACTGAGTTTCTGTAGCACTTCAATGCAAATCCAAGCTCTGGTCCAATTGATCCCTGAGGTCTCCAGGCTCACCTCAGTGCCGTTGCCCATGCTGTTGGCTCTCTTTGGAATGTCCTCTTCCCTCCTATATAAAATGTCCTGTTTGCAAGGCACAGATCAATTTCTGATTCCTTTCTGAACTTTATGGTGATTATTTGTTCACAGGGATGTCTCATCCCTCTGGACAGCTTATAGTCACTGCAATACAATGTGTGTGTTTGTGTGTGTATGGAGGGGGCGGTGCCTGGCCTGCTCAGTCCATAGAGCATGAGACTTGATTTTGGGGTTGTGAGTTTGAGCCCCACATTGGGCAGAGGGTTACTTTATAAAAGTATGTGTTTTTTTTCCAAATGTATTACTTCAGAACCATTCATATAATTTGTTTTACACTTTTTAATCACTGCCGGTTACAGGTCCCTATCATATAAATCATATTTAAATGATTAGCTCATAAATAATTGGCACTGCAACCAGAGAATCACAGTAAGAAAAAGAGGAAAAATGAAATTAAAAGCTATTTGTTTGATTATTTACTGATTGGCAGAAAAGAAGTTGACGTTATTGATTACCAATGTGCTTCATTTATTCATTCTTTTCTCCTCCCCCATAACTAGAAATAATTAAGGACCAGTGCTATGCTCTCTGAATGCTAGCCAAGGCTGCAGGAAATCCCAGGGCCTGGTCGATCTGCCTTGTATTATTAGCTCTGGCAGATAATTAAATAAACACAAGGCCTGCTTTGCTTTGGTGATACTACTGTGATTGAATATGTCAGGCAGACCCTGAAGATGACAAGTGGGGATTCTATTCTATGCTCTCAGCTATGCAAGTTCCTGTAGGCAGTAGAGCACAAAGAGACATGACCATAAGCTCTTGTGTTCCTCAAACTCTTCCAATGATCAAAACCATAGAAAACACAAAAGAGCATAAAACAGAGCCATCTCTGGTTTTCCACTCTTTTGAGTTTTTAATTTCCTAGTCGTGTTTTTATTTTTGTTCATTTCAAAGATCCTGCTCAGAATTACTCTTTAAAGACCATATTTATGACACACGTTACTGGGTTAGTTCAATTTTTGCCTCCTTATCCACTCCGCCTACCTACTCCTGCTCCTGCTCCTGCCCCTTTCCAGACTGCACAGACTATTAGAAGATCTACTGCTCCTTTGAAGATGCACTCGGAGCACACCCATGGAAGACAAATGCAGAGAATAAAAGGTTTTTAGAGATTCCTCCCAGGGTTTCCCAGCTGGTCAGAAAAACCTGCCAGGGACATTCCGGGTCTGAGGCAAAAACACTCACCTGAATAAAAATCCTGAAGGTCTGAGGTACATTAATAAATGAAAAACAACTCTATGGATGTCTTTCACCTAAGAATTGTTCAAGATCCCATCATGTTAGTTTGGGGAAGTTGGTGCCACAACAGAAACCTTATGGATGTCCCTTCTCTTGATAATGATCTTTCAGAATTGCCCTTCAGTCGAAGCACATGATTAGTGTACATTAGGAGATAGAGTCTTCTCTTTCAAATCTGAGGTCTCTTTCTAGAAATGTGCTTTGCCTCCTCTAAACTCAGACAAGTCTGTGTCCATAATGACCGTGTTCCCAAGGAACATTCTCATATTTCATTTTTGAGCTAAATCAGTTGAATTTCTAGAATCCATACCATCATTGTTATGAAGTTCTATCCATTTCCACCGCTTGTGTGTTAGTTTCATTTTGTGAGATGGAAACAGAGTAAAATATGCTCTTGGGTCACTGTAAATACTTTTAAGCATGGGTCCATAAAGACTTTATCAGAAATTTGCCTCAAAGTAATAAAATGCAATGTTTCCATCTTTGCTCCAAAGGAAGATGTCTATTAAAATCCTTTTCCTATCCAATAAATTAATTTGCTTTGGTTCTCCCTTCCAACCACAATAGGCATACATACATATTCAAAACTAAACACTGTTCATATTGTATAAGTTTAAGGAATAATTTATTGGTTAAGGTCTTGATGATTACTCCCTTTACCTTAAGGCAAGAATGATGTCAGAATTCTTTAAAAATTTAAAAACCTACTACAATGTAAGTGCCAGCCTTGACATAGGGTCATGGTGGTTTCCTGCTGTGTCCAGAGTTGTCCCTTTTGTGTTGCTGGATTATAGGTAAGTCTGAGTAGGGAATGGATGGGGATGGGGAGATTCAGGAGGGTGATAGCTTAATGACTATTTACCAATTGCTAAGGAAATACTTAGCAAATGATATACCTAGGATATCAGTCCCACCTTAAACAAACAAACAAACA
The DNA here is from genome assembly GCF_018345385.1 of Vulpes lagopus. Taxonomy (NCBI): domain Eukaryota; kingdom Metazoa; phylum Chordata; class Mammalia; order Carnivora; family Canidae; genus Vulpes; species Vulpes lagopus. Next base: position 30,247,245 of record NC_054827.1, on the reverse strand, counting down.
AACAAAAAAAAAAAAACCAACTCCTTGAAGAGAAATTGTGAAGAACCCTTGACTTGTACATGTTTTTAAGCCTAGTAGACCGAGCTACTTGCACGTAGAGTCTATATGTGTGTTTTCCACCTATTCCCAGTCCCTAGAACAGTAAATGGAAGTTAGTAGGTACTCAATAAGTATTTGTTGACTATTTCTACAAGGTTTTTTTTCTTTGTTTTTTTTTTTTTTTTTACCTTTTTTTTTTTTTAATTGGAGTTCAATTTGCCAACATATAGCATAACACTCAGGGCTCATCCTATCAAGTGCCCCCCTCGGTGCCCGTCACCCGGTCACCCCTACCCCCTGCCCACCTCCCTTTCCACCACTCCTTGTTCGTTTCCCAGAGTTAGGATCCTCTCATGTTCTGTCTCCCTTTCTGATATTTCCCACTCATTTTTTTCTCCTTTCCCCTTTATTCCCTTTCTACAAGTTTTTGTTGAACACAAAATCAAAGTCCATAAATTTCCTATAGTCTGTACAAATTCCTAGGATATTGTGGCTTTCAGGGGAAGGATCGAAATGGAATGCTAGTGGCCTGATTTGATGATTCATTTCCTAGGCGAGGCTGGCATGGTTTTACCTTTCTCTCATATCTAAAAGTTGTCCCCCCTCATGATGCTTAATAATCATCTAAATGGCTAATTTTAGGTGTGAACAAATTAAAACTTCTCCTCAAAACTGGCTAAAAAATAAGTGACTGAAAGCTCTGACATATCAGTGGTATTATCTTCACATTTTATATGCATACATGTATAAACTATAAGTTATTGAAAATTATCTATGGAATATATATATATATGCAAGCTTACATTTAAGATATAAAATTGTAATAATTTCATGTCTTTATAATGGGATGAAACCTAGAAATCATCTGCTTTTTAAAATAGATATGGACACAAAGGCACAGAATCGGGAGACTTGCTCAAGGAACCGTGTTTGTGTATGAAACAACTGAACTAGATCCAGAACTCCTGATTCTTGATTCTGAGCCCTTTTTATCACCACGTGCTCTCTTTCTAAATGATCATGGCAGTTTTCCACTCTGCTGAACACTAACACTGTCCTCTGCCATACACATGTATGCAAAGCCAGGTCTTTCCTTTTTGTAAGGAGCAAGGGGAAGGCCAGGGTGATAACCATGCCTGTTGATAATGTTAATATCTTCATTTTAGGTAGCACCTTTCTCCATGATCTTGAAGAGACACATGCACGTGTAATTTAAGGAGAAAAGGTAGGATCAACACAAAGAGGTTTCCTCTATATTAATTCACTTTGTTAGTACACCCCAGAGGCCACTGAATTATCTACTCAGTTTTAAATCACTTCCTTGATTGGGTTCTTGCCATTTCTTTTATAGCTGGACCACTCTATGATCTCAGGCATTAAATCTTCCTCTAGTCTAGACTAATATTTCTTACCCAGAGTTGTGTACTGTTGAATCCTGATTAGATATACGGCAAATGTAGAATCCGGATTCACACAACTAATGAAATGGAAAGAGTTTGTTTTATACTCCAGAAAGCCTAATTTTTGTAAACTTCCAAAAAGGACTTTGGATATCCATAGTTACTGACAACCAAACCCATTAACCATTTTTTTAAAAAAATATGGAAAAATATGGCAAAATTGCTAATTTTGCAGTGTGAGAATATACAATAAGGGAAGTACCAGACGTGTAACAAATATTAATCCAGAATGGTTGGCCATGGATGGATGATTCTGGAATCTGTATATACAATCTAATAGTGTGTATGTTAGATTTTTTTTCCAGAGAAAAAGAATTTTTGAATTTGTGTTAGAAAAATTAGGACTTGCTTTATAAAAATTTATTTTCTGATGAGGTGGTCAGAACATGTTTATTTTATAACATGAAGGAAACCTATATAATCTCCCAGTATGTATTGTGAGAACTGATTTTCTCACCTGGGGATCATCCCTCTCTGCAGCCTTTCCCTTGAGTGATTTTGAATTAGTGATGAGAGTCACAGCATTTTAGAACTGGTTGGGACCTCATAAATCACCTGTCTTCTCCTCAGGACCAAATCCCACCTGCAAAGGAAAACTGGAAGATCAAGAGCCATTTGTTCAGCTACTTAGAAAGTTCTGAGAAAAGGACACTGAATCTTTGATTTGACACAAGGTTTAAGAATCATGATTATGGGGACCCTGGGGGGCTCAGTTGGTTGAGCATCTGACTCTTGATTTTGGCTCATATCATGATCTCAGGGTCCTGGATCCAGCCCCATGACAGGATCCATGCTCAGTGGGAGTCTGCTTGAGATTCTCTCTCCCTTTCCTTGAGATTCTCTCTTCCTTTCCTTTTACCTCTGCCCCTCTCCTTTTTCCTCTGCCCCTCTACCTCCTCACATGCTTTCTCTGTGTCTCTCACTCTAAAATAAATCTTTTTTCTTTTTTAAAGAAAAGAATCATCATGATTCCTAAACTCTATTTTCTAACAACTATTAATCAGAACTGGCTGGCATAAAGAACACTTTGTATCTCAGAGATTTTAATGAGAAGTATATGTTTTTTCATTAGACATACAATATTAATCAGGTATATTAGGAAATGTTTTAAGAAAATATCTAAAATGTCACAGTGTCAGTATGTAGCAGAACATGCAAAACAATTTTTCTGCCACAGGACTCCCTTTAATAGAACACACACATATGATAATTATTTACACAAATAGAGAACTTACTATGGATGCTAAATGGCTTGCATGGATTAGCTCATCTCCTCAAAAAGAACCCTTTTTCAATATAATTTTTAAAAACATTTTATTTATTTGAGAGAGATAGAGAGTGAGCATGGGGAGAGGGATAAGCAGGCTCCTCACTAAGCGTGGAGCCCAACCTCCCAATCCCAAATGGGATCATAATCTAAGCCGAAATTGGACACTTAATCAATTGAGCCACCTAGGTGCCCTAGCACTATTAGAACTTTTATTTTGTAGATGAGTAAATTTAGACTTAGAGAAATTAAGAACTTGCTCATAGGACTGTATTATAATTCAAACTTAAACAGTCTGACCCCAGAGTTTGATCGTTTAACCTGTTCTTCATCTATTCAATAAATGTTCTTGTAGGCTCAGCTCATTTATTTCTTTCAATCCAAGGTTCAGACTCATTTCCAATTTTTTTTAAATTTTTAAAAATTTATTTATGATAGTCACAGAGAGAGAGAGAGAGAGAGAGAGAGAGAGAGAGAGGCAGAGACACAGGCAGAGGAAGAAGCAGGCTCCATGCACCGGGAGCCCGACGTGGGATTTGATCCCGGGTCTCCAGAATTGCGCCCTGGGCCAAAGGCAGGTGCTAAACCGCTGTGCCACCCAGGGATCCTTCATTTCCAATTTTTGATAAAGAGAATAACCAGTTTCAACTCAGAATCACAGAGGACCTTCGAAGGGTATACAGCCTTTGCTCTGAATGCCATACCTACCTTGGCCTATCCTGGGCCAGCCTATATGAGTTCAACTTCTGTACCTTCCGACAATAATCAGTCCTAGGTTAGTTCTGATGCCTTCCCTATGCTGCTTGGGGATGGCATCTATTACTCTTTGCTTTGTTATGGATGTGCATTCCCACTAACTATCTGGTTTTGTGACTGAAACTTCACTTCCTTAAGAAATGTTTGTAAGGTTTCTAATGGGCTGTCTCGAGCTCACACTGTCATGGGGATCTGTTCTGATTTGTTTACTTTTCTTGGGTTTTTGTTTTTTCCAATCTAGGTGATATGATCTGGAGGTAATGTATCCTGCTCTCCAGCTGCCCAAATTTAATTTTAAAGTCCTTCCTATTTACAGTGGAGGTGTTCTATTTCGATTCTGTTCATAAAATGAACAAAGTTAACAAGATGTGTCTGAGATAAACAATCTTACAGAGATCAAATTTCTGAAGCACATGTAGCACTTTCTGTCCAATTCCACCAAAGAATGTAAGAACTTAGCTCCAATGTCTCTTAATATGTAATAAGGTACATATTAAAATATGTGGGTGGGAAGTGGATAGGAAACAGTGGATGGAAGAGATAGACAAGTACAATAATTGCCTTGACTTCAATTAGCTGAGAGAGAATTTCTTCCCTAGGCTCTTCTGTCATGATTCTATACATGTGGCACACAGGTCTATGCGGAAGTAAAGGAAAAGTGGTGACAGAAGAAATTTTCCTGGATTGGGAAAAGCATCTTAAGTGTTTTAGAGCCGATTAATAAGAAGGGCCATAGATTTTTAATGACTTAAGAAATACAGACCCATCACAGACCAATGGATGAAAGCCAATCCTTAGCTGGAAGGAGGATTATGTTTAAAAAATGATCAGATGTCTTTGATCTTTTTTATTAACAAGCCTAAAAGTAGATAAGTCTATAATGGATGGATAACAAAGAGGAGAGATTTTATGGTAATTTGTTGAATATGGTTTATTCTTTATTCTTTTTATGCTCCATTCCACTTGGGACATGACACAAAAAAATGAGTTTTAGCCTTATAGAATTAAAAAAAAATGCTTTCACAAAAACAAATGAATATTAAGATACCTCTGCTTTATTTTCTTTTTTAATTAAGCACAATGGAAACTTTAGTCATGAGCCACTCCACTCTGTCTCATTAAAGCTTGTTACTCACAGGCTTTCATATTGGGTCCCATAATGGGAAAGTGTTTGCTGGGGCATGGGGGAGAGATTGTTGCTAAGCTGCTAATGACACCATATGTGTCCAAATCTACATTCTTATTGCTCCTGTGGGCCTGCAATATTATATCCACTTCTGCTATGCAATATACATGAAGGCATCTCTGAAGTAATTGTTATACAGAAAGGCAGCGATTGGGTATTTCTAGGAAAAATCTTTGTGTAGTAAAGGAGCACCTACTGTGTACTATAAATGGGATGAAAATGGGGTTTTAATATTAAAACTACCTGGTAGAATTAGCAAGCAGTAGTAAACTCCATGACAGCTTAAGAATGCACTGTGCTAGCATGTTATCCTGCTGGTGCCATTTTTCTTTTGCCATGTAGAGTTTATGCTACAATTAAGCACTTGTGCAGTGCAGCTGGCTCTAAAATATGAACTTATCCAACACAAAGTTTAGTCAACTTAGTCAAGTGTATGTATTCCAGACTCTTTTGCCCACAGAAAGGAAAGGATGGGTTTTATTTTGGGAAAAGGGAAACCCACCCTTTGTGATCCTATATATAAAAAGCAGGCATTCTGTAAACCACTAGCAAAAGAGTTGTTTTAGATGCACTGATATAACCCAGAATGAAAATTCTCTTCTTTAGTGCCCTAGGAAAGACAGGGAAGGGACCCAGGTAATTACTGTAATGGATAACAATGAAGCTCAGAATGGTCCAGGAGAAAATGCTTACCAAGGCAGCCTTTAGTTTGATGTGATTACAGGCTCACCTTTTCAGGTGCTTCCTTTAGGTCATTTTAGTAGATCATTCAATAGACAATGTGGTTAGATTATTAGGTGTAGCTTGGGGATGTTTATTTGAACCTGCTATTGTATAGATACGCCTTTACCCTTGATTTAGTTTCCAAACTGTCTATTCGAAACTTTTCTTATCAATATACCCATCAGAAACGAAAACAAACCAGCATTCAACTGATATTTTGGTTTTTGAACTGTCAATGTTAAACTGACCTATCTTACATCTTGACAAGAAGGACGGATTAGCTATCAGTTCGCTCAGCCTTAAAGATTTCCTCTCTCTTTCAGCCCCCTGTAGCATTTCTCTGGCTTCAGCCTCATGACACATCTAGGTACTAATCTCCTCTGAAGCAGACTGATTTAATCTTCTCAAGCCACAGCCCTTAGTTTTTCTATCTGCTAGAATAGAGGGAGAGGGACAGGAAGAGGCTTCTCTTATTTCTCAGGTTCAAGCTAAACACCCTACCAATTTCACCCTTCTGTTACTGTCAATGAGGCATACACCTGTGATTGACCTCTGGCTGCGATCCTCAGAGCATGGAAGCCACTAAGTTCAGCAAGTAGAAAGGGCATTGGTCAGAAAACCACTCGATGTTGGTGTTTAAGCTTAGGAAAGTTTCTTGACAATCATATCACATAATTATCTTTCTGGGAGAGAAATGTTCTAGCATAAAAGCACTGGATGTTTAGTTTAACTTTTAATTTGGATCCTTGGACTGTTATTGGCAAAGATTGCCTAATCTTACTCTCACTAGTCTTGAGGCATTTATGTTCTTATGGAGAGCATTTAGGTGTGGCCATCTGTGATAGCATAACACTAAGGTTCTGTGCACCAGTCACAACTGACCAAGCAACAATCACACCCAAATATTAAAGTGATCATTCAGAGCTGGCAGCTCCATCTCTAGGAGTAATGCAGCCCTCAGGGACAACCAAAGAAATCCAGATACTCCGCTGAAAGCTAAATGAAATCTAAGAATTGTAGGTCATCCGAGAGTCAAGCACTGCCATTGTTAAAACTCCAAGAGAAGTCGGGAACTGAGAAATTGCTTTAGGGTTGTGTTTGGCATAAAAGGGAAAAAATAGGATGAAGGAAATTCCCCAATTATAACATGACCTAGATCCTTCGCAAAGCTACTGCTCCATAAAGCTATTGCCCAATGCTATTTTAATCAAACCCGGCCTCCATTGCTGAAACAGCTAGTTTTACCAAGAGCGGTTTGGCAGGGTACCAGTGACACGTGCGGTGATGTTGGCATCATTTAGCTAGACTGCTGTTCATTGCTTCCTGCAGAGATGGTAAAATGTAATACAGTTTTGTTGACACTGGTAGCCATTCTCTGTCTAAAAGGGCAGAATGTGTCCTGGTGTTGGGCTCTTAGAAACACACCCCTTTCCCATTGATGTAAAAATAGATCTCATTCACCTCTCTGATTTCAGAGGCTTCACTCTTTGTCCCTCAAAAAGCTCAGTCATTGTAGCCATCAAGAGTCCCTGATCATATTTGACAGACATCTCAATATGCATACGATGGAGGCCAGAGGTTGCCAGAAAACCATGCTTCAGTCGACAAGAGGAATGAATAGAGTAGAAAGGCTTACACAGCATTTTAAACTCATGGAGGGATTTCTCCAAACCTCTTGTCTTCCTAGCAATTTTATTTCTGCTATAGGAAAATGGAAATAGAAAATCCACTAAGTGACACATGTATGACTAAAAGAAGACATGGCCAATGTCCAGAGAGAGGTTTATTCAGTAAACTAACAACTGCTTCAAGCAATTGCCTGAACTACGGCCATGACAGGCTCTAAGAAAGAATGGAGTCTTGGAACTCCACAAGTATGTACACATCTGTGGGGATTAATTTTACCTATCAATTTGACTGGGCCATCGGATGCCCAAGTATGTGATCAAAAATCATTCTGTGAGAGTGTTTTCAGATGAGACCAATGCTTAAATTTGCAGAATGCCTTCATGATGTGGGTGGGCCTCATCCAAGTACAGTTTAAGGTATAACCCTACCCTGAGTGAATTCTCCTGCCTAACAGTCTTTGAGATATTTGACTCTAAAGATATCTAAAGAATTGCTAGCTTTCATACTCACATGAGCCATTTCTTTATAATATATATGTATATATATATATAAAGGAATACACACACACATAAAATTTACATATTATATATATTGGAAAAGAGAAGGCATTTGGAGGGAAGCTAATGGTTGGACTATTAGAGAGCATGGCCCTGTCATCACAGACACTGGGGGTGAATTGTCTTCTGATAGAGTCCCTTGCAGTATATCTGACATATGTAGGGTCCTCAGTACTTGGATGGAGAAAAATAAAGGCACTATGGGCATCATAGTGGTCATTTCAAAGTATTAACCATTTTAACTAATGTTTTAACCTCCTGGGTTTATTGTGAAAATACAACAGTATGTTTGAATATGCTTGCTTTGAAATCTACTCAGTCAGACCAGTGCAGAAAAATAAATCCAAATTAGACATTCCCTTTATACTGTCATTTTCCCAAATAAAAAATGACACATTCTCCTGAAAAGATGACAAACTATTGAGCTATATTATTTTTTGCTGGCTATTTTCCAAGAAGGCTACTTGGTTTTAGAGAGAATCTTAGTTTTTTTTTTTAAGGACCTAAGCAAAATCAGTATATCTTAGCTCATCTGAGTAGGCAAGTGAAGAAGGGATTACTATTTACTAAGCAACCATTCTGTACCATGAAATATTCACATATATTCTTTTATTAGTTAGTCTTGCCAGTAACCAGGTTTTTGGTACTTACAAGGGAATTAAGGAGTTAGGTGACGGGTCCAGGTCACAAAGCTAGGAAGGGACAGCACCAAGTTAAAACCTGTCTATGTGATGCTTTGATCTTCCCATACTTTCTTACCCAGGCAGACTATCACCTAGAGATGGTAACAGTATAAATCCAGGAATAAAGTAGAGGCTTGGGAGTTTTGAACTGGACACTGTATTTTGACACAAAACCACCCATCTCCTCAAGTGTCATTTTCCCCCTAATTTATAAGGTGAGAGTCACAACACATGTCCTGTGCCACAGAACCATGGTCTCTGGAGTTTATTAAAATCTAAATATATCTTATATATATATTATATATATATATAATACAAAATTTATAAAATATAAAATTTGTGTGTGTATATATTATATATACATCATATATAATATATATATGTAATACATATATATTATAATGCTTTATAGTGATGTGAAGTTCTTGGAAGAAATAAAAGCATATGGTCATCTGTAACAGAATGTCACCAAGCTTTAAAATGGTGGCTAGTAAAAGAACTGCCAACTTAAAATTCAATGTTAACCACTTTCTTAAACTTTTAAAATAGATTAATAAGTACGCACCTTTAAGGAAGTTACAGTGATACAATATTTAAGGTGATCCTAATGTCACTAAAAATGTACTTGACTACTTTTTACTCATCTTACTCCTTTTGTTTTTGCTCTTGGTGCACAATTTTGCTTTCTCCTAACGTACGCAAGCAAATGGATGGTCACGACGTTTCTTTTCATGCTGTGGACAAACACTGAAGATGTTAAACAGAAGGTGTTACCTAGAATGCAGAGACCATCTGTACAGTTTTCAGATTCCTGGCTCAGCCCTTCACAGAATTTGCCCCCGTTCCTTGGGGGTGGCGCTGTGCACTCCCGAATCCGCAAATGCTCGCACTCTGGACTGCAGACGGACCATTCGCTCCACACTTCCCAGCTCCCATCCACTTTAAGGGAAACAAAAGGAACCACCATTAGAATGAATCTGGTGGCTGTCAAGAGACTCACCCCAGGGCTGCTGTTGTTCTTACAGCTGGATTTTAAAGAAATCACCACTACCGCACACACACACACACACACACACACACACACACAAAACAAACAAAAAACACCAAAATAATTTCTGTTTATCTTCTCTCCATGGTTTCTTTCCTCAAGACAGAGGGTAATATAAGCAGTGGTGTAATTCTCTGGCTATTTCAGGAGGAGATCAGTTACTGAATTTAGGCAAGAATTCGCTTTATCAGTGCCCTTGGGGTGGCTAATAATGTCATTACCCATTCTCTCCCAGTCTTTCATGCCCAAGTGCATCTTAGATGGACAGACACAGTATGCGTGGTAACCACTGGTAATCGCCACTTCCTTGTGGGTTGACAGTTTAGAACGGAGAGTAGAATGAACTATCTTTAAGCCCTAAAAGCCCTAAACAATAAAAAGTTAAACCTATATATATTGGTGGTATTAAAGTAAAACAGGTCGGTCAAACCCCAAGATACCAGGACTTACATAAATAGAATTTTGCGGGTCACGGATTGCTTCTGTATGTAGAAATGAACAAACGGATTTTAATTCCACTAAAAATTGACCCTAGAGATTATGGCAGCTATTGGAGGCAATTGTCCCATTACCTCTTAGGAATAGGCCAACTACGCTTATGTGGGTTAAGATAGATCGTCCAATTTTTAATCTAGAGCAATTAGTCAAGAATTGGGTAACATAAAAAATACTGAATTTGAAGGAAAAATTTTGAGTACTTGTCTTGGTTGTGTTCACATAGTGGCTCCTGAGCAATCCCTTAGCCCGACTTTACTATTTTTGTCAACGGGGAGATAATAAAACTCACAACACAGAGTTAAAGGACATGATATTTATAAAAGTATCTTGCACAGTATCTGGCACATAGTAAGCACTCAATAAATAAATGTTTACTGAATACGAGTTTAGAATTAAACTCTGAGAATAAGCTGCTGGTGAGAGCCTCAGCTTCGCTCTGAGCACTCTGATCTGAAACTTTAAAGAACACAGAGGCTCTAGTCCAGTGTCCTTGGGGTTAATGTTTTATAATGCATGTGAGACCCAGGATCAATTTATTTCTCAGTGGGAGGATATGCTTTCCATAAAGAAAGTCATCTTCCATCTCATCTATTCCTCATTGTAGAAATTGGATTAGAGCCAGTAAGAGATGAACAAAAGAGCTTATAAGAGCCATATTTGGTAAATGAAGCCTCTATTCAGAAAGGAAGGCAAACAGACCAAATATAAAATAGAAACTGCTGTGATACTGTACAATCTCTGCCAATTGCATTGGAAATAAATACAAAAATAATAAGGCTAGTTGGATTGGAAGTGATAAAAAAAAGGGTCAAAGTTTTGCTACCTATTTTGTGCTCACAGATGACTCAATCCCTGTTACTGTATAAGTAAATGCCACCAAATGGGAGAACCCAAGGAGAGAAGGGAGGGCTTGGCCCAACCAAACATGGGTAATACAGAAATACTTCAAAGCATTTGGCTTGTTGATGGCAAGTGTCCAGCATCACGGAAGTATTAAAAAAATGTATATATATATATATATATATTTAAGCCCCCTAATGGAGGTATCTCACCCACATTCTTGCTATCATAGTGAGTTTCACATTAGCTCTTTGGACAAAGGCTGCATTCTGAGAATGTGGGAGAGGATAACTTTGGGAAGGGAGGTTACATTCAATGCTTCCCACCAGTGTGCTAGTGTTGGTGGATCAGAAGGGAAAAGGGAATCTACACATATCTCACCAGGACAAAGAGAAGTGCAGGTTATTTTCTGCACTGACATTCCCTCACAAAAGGCCCCACCATTGAGAGGAGCTGGGTTGGTGCAGGTCCGGGAACGTTTCTGCCATCCTCTACCACAGCGAACATTGCAGGCTGACCACTCTGTCCAGGAAGACCAGCCTCCATTCACTGAGAGAGAAAAATGGGGAGGGGAGAAAGAAAGGAGAGAGGTTTTTACTGATTGCCTACTATGTGCAAGCCACTGTGCCAAGTGTTGTGAGTTTGGCATCCAGGGACCAAGGGGCCCTGGGACCCACATTGGCTGCTCCGTCATGAGGCCACAGTGGGGCTCACCTCACCTCTGTCCCTCAGTCTACTCATCTGGTGTGAGAGGGACCCAGAGAATTTCCTCTGTGGGGAAATTATGAAAAATAGGAAGAATTCATCAACACATCACTAAAGCACTTGAAAATTCGCAGTACAGAAAGGAAATACCATCATTTGAATTTCTATTACTTTAAGTGCTTCAAAAATAAATCCCAGGGCTCTTCTATCGTGGAAGGGAATGCCTTTACATAAATAGCCAGGAAGTTCTTTTATATAATACCTGAGATATTCAGTAAAGAGTAATGTTTGTGTTTGGTGGATTTCCTATGCCAGGAGAAGTGGCCACAGCAGGTCCAGACAGGATGGGGGTGGAAGACGGATCAGGGATGGGTGGGAAACAGAAGTTGCCCACTTTGTTTCTTTTCAAATATAACACAACAGGAGGAAATGACAGACTTTTAAAATTATTTTTAAAAGAGGGATTGGAAATGTTCCTATCTCCTGGAAGTCCAGTACTGGAGGGAAGAGCCAGCACATCAATAGCAATAGGGATGTGTTCTCACCTACCAAATGGGAGAGGCAGGAGAGAGCACAGTAGTGAAGGACTCCTAAAGTGGCTTTTGGCTGGAAACAATGGAAGTTTTAATGAAATACACATCCATCTACTTCTCTGCTTTCCGTCCTCTATATCTATTCCTGGCCTTTGGGCTGGTCTTACCATAAACCACTACTGTGGCTGACAGGCTCCTCCTCTTGGCCACAATGTTGGCTGCCATACAGGTGTAATTGCCTGAGTCCGAGAGCCGTGCCTGTCTGATGATGAGGTTGTGGTCAGCCCTGGTGTCAATGTTCTCATCTTGCTCAGAGTCAATGGGTTCCTCATTTTTCAGCCATTCCACCTATAAGGAGAAGGGAATGTTTACTTTACTGGTCATTAAAAAGAAAAAAAAAAGCCCTCTTTTCTGGAATTGCTAGATGAGCACTTCTGGCATGGGGGAGATAGACATTTGTAACATACAGATCAACAGCAATGATTTTACCATATCCCATCTCTTTTATTTAGCATATTCAGGAAATTAGCACTCAATAAACCGGAGGCAGGAAAAGAACACAAATACGTACTGACTTTGACCCACTTTTAAAAAATGCAGTGGAAGAGAGAAAAGGGGGCCAAAATTAGGTCATTTCATTTTTTTATTTTATTTTATTTATTTTATTTTATTTTATTTATTTTATTTTATTTATTTATTTATTGATTGATTGATTGATTGATTGATTTATGATAGTCACAGAGAGAGAGAGAGAGAGAGAGAGAGAGAGAGAGATAGGCAGAGACACAGGCAGAGGGAGAAGCAGGCTCCATGCACCGGGAGCCCAATGTGGGATTCAATCCCAGGTCACCAGGATCGCGCCCTGGGCCAAAGGCAGGCGCCAAACCACTGCGCCACCCAGGGATCCCAGGTCATTTCATTTTATTTCATTTTATTGTGACTCTGATGATGAGGACTGTGTTTCCATGACAAGTCCAAAATGGAACTCAGAAAATCAACACATATAGAACTTTGTGATGAGAGGATATTTATGTTGTCAGACAAGTTTTCATGTCAATGTGTGCATTTAAACAAATTTTAAGAAATGTGTGATGGGGCGCATGGGTGGCTCAGTTGATTAAGCATCGAACTCTTGGTTTCAGCTCAGGTCATGATCTCAGGTTCCTGGAACTGAGCCTAGTCTTCAGCTCTGTGCTAAGCAGGGGAAGTCCTCCCCTGTCACTGCCTCTCCCCCTGCTTGCACTCTCTCTAAAATAAATATAGTTTTTTTTAAAGGTGTGATAACGTATAAAGGCCAATGTAATACAGATTTGGGCAATCATAGGCAGTTAAATCCAAATATCAGTATTCTCTAGTCTTGTGATCAATTACTTAATTCCTTCAATGATCCAAAAGACATTTAGGCCTGGCTAGATGGCAGCAACATTTAAGGCCCAGCTTCTCCCTGGAGGAGTGGACTTCCAACATCTTGGGCACAGGCTAGTCACATCTCTGATTTTTTTTTCTATAGTTTGCTCCTAGAGAACCTATTTTATTTTTTCCAGTTCTTCTCTAATCCTACCCTTGGTCCCAAAGTCACTTGCCTTGGACATCTGGAAAAGACAGAGTTGGAAGCTTCTGTTCCCTAGATCCTCATCTTCCCCCCAGATGAAGTGCACCACCTTTAGTGCCCCTATTTTATCAAGCAGGCCAATTTCACCCCTGAACTACCTGCCTTCCTTCCTCATCATGTACTCTGCTTCCATATCTAAGCAACATCTCTACTCTGTAGTGCCATATTGGTAGCACTAGATGCATCTCATTTGACAATAAGCATTTAGCTCTAGGTATTAGCATATATTACATACAGAAATTTAACAGACACACAAAAATCATGATTTAACACAGAAAGCAACAGTGGTGACTATACCAAAGAGACACCACACAGAGGCATATGCACTGGGGGGCTTTTCATCATACCCTACCCTCTGTTAGCACAGACGATTGAAAGTTGGTTTTGGAATAAGATGCCTCATTATTCTTTAAATCTAAAGAATTTTATTTTTTTTTTATTTTTTTTTTAAGAATTTTAATTTACTAATAAACAAGTGGCATCTGTTGTACAGTAATTTGGTTTTATAAGGATTTGTTGGTCTTTATAAAAAGGGATTTACTTATCAGAAGAAAACCTATTACGATCCTTTATAATGAAATTTGTCCCAAGTATTTCCCCACTAACAAGCATTCAGAGGATCCCAAATCATCACTATCTAAAAGTTACCCTCCAATTTTGGAAAATAAAATGACACAAAATAACCAAAAGAAGAGGTCTGAGAACTGCTCTTACATATCAATAAGAGGAGAGAAAGGAATGTGGTCCGGGCCCTGAAGTAAAGAAGTAAGCTGGACTACCAACCTCAGGAGTTCCTGGAGATATCACCATGTTCCTGCCTGGAGGAGGTGTAGGCACTGATGAAGACCCAGAGCTCTGGTTAACAAAGCAGGGCAGCAGAAGGGATTTTAAAGCATCTGACCCCCAGTCTGTCAGCAAATGCCATCTGTTCCCCACTGACACTGAATATTTTACAGTAATTCATTCATTCATCGATGAATATTCAAACACACACGGCTATCGAGGGGTCTGGAGAGGGGTAAAGCAAGACAGTCAAAACCCACATAGCCTCTTCTTTCATGGATCTCACAGTTAATGGGTAAGGTGGAAATAAAGAAGTCAATCGTGTCACCACCAGATAATAAGAGCTGGGAGTGACACTGTCACCAATATCTGGAATGAAACACTTACTGTAAGGTCAACATGGATGGATTTTTGAAATCGCTATCACAGCTATGTCACTGGAAAGGACAAACTGGTCAGCTTAAAACAGGTGTGGGGAGCTTCTGTTCCACACCACTCTCCTGGTTCAGAAATTCTGAGGTTAAATTGCCACTGTTTCTGTTAATTCCCTTACTCTTACTATTTGTGGTACCTACAGAGCTGTTTCCTATGTCCCCATCTAAGTCTTCTTTACCATAGCTCCCCACAAACAGTTGGTCAGTAAAGTCAGGCAAATCTGACCCAGAAGTAAGTCATCTCTAGTGAGTCAACAGCCAGAAAGAGCTCCGGGGACCAAAACCAAAGGAGTCCCAGCACTTAGGAATCAAAGAAAACTTTCCTGAAGGAATTTCAGCTCAGAAGAATTCAAAACCACTATCACCAAGTAGAGGTTTGGCTTCAAATTGAAAACTTATATAAGAACAAACCATGCACAAAATTAAATAGCCAATAAACTAGGAAAATATTCGCTACAAATTTGGCAGATAAAAGGGGAAAGAACATGATGATCTGAGGAATCATAATCTCAATAGCTCAAGCTCTCATTCACTGCTGATAGAATTCCATCCTTGGTAATACAGCGTTAAGATGAAGGAAAAAAGGGATACACAGCAATTAAACAATTGAATAAATATCCTACGCCATTAATAAAAAAGTTAATATAATGAAGTTTTTCCTACCAAAATACCAAAGATTAAAATTACACACAGACACACACACACAAGCACAGTTTTTATTTTTGTGCTTTGCTTTTTTTCTGAACTTGCAGATCACAGAACATTTCTGCAATCGCTCCTCTACCATTATCCCCTCTCCAGGATGTGAGCAACAGCCTCTAACTACCTGGGCTGTAGGCTGCTTTCATTCTTGCCTCCACAGTTGATTCTCCACGAAAGAATTAGATCACATCACTTTCTGGCTTGAAATCCTTCAATGGTCATGAATCTCACTTAGGGCAAAATCGCAAATCTTCACCAAAGCTAACAAAGCGCTTCTTGATCTGCCCCCGCCCCCCACCAGTCCTCTACCTCAGGTGCCCCCATACTTGGGGCACCGCTGCTCCTTCTGCTCCAGCCCTCCTGGATCCATCCAGTCCTAGAAAGCTTAAAGCAAGTTCCCATCTCAGGGTCTTAATACTTGCTGAATCCTTTACCTGGAAGGACTTATTTGTAGGCAACCTCATGGCTTGATCACACTTTTCATTTAAGTCTCTGATCAAATGTTACCTCCTCAGAGAGGTCCTGCCTAATAGTACTTTTTCCTAAGTAGCCTCTCTCTCCTTGCCTACTCCTCCACCCTGTCTGCTTCAATCTTGTTCCTAATATTTATCTCCATCCGATAGTATTAAATATAGTAATACCTTTTGTTCATGTAACTATGACCCCAGGAATTTACTAAAGTAAAGGATTAGGGCTACAAGAAGGATTTAAACACAATAAATTATTTTTGGTAGAGAAAGAGAGGGAGGGAGGGGACGAGGGAGAAAGAAAACGTATATCAAAGCCACACGCCAAATAGAGCTTTGTTTAAATAAATCATGATGCAACAATATGATTTAATGTTATATAGACCTGAAAAATCATGATTTCAGCTAGTGAAAATATAGAAAAGGCTCTGAATATATGAAAGGGTCCAAATGCAAAATTATATGCTTATTTAGTGATATCATAAATTCATAAAACAAAAAATTCACAAATATATATACTTAATGACTGGAAGAAAATGTAGGATGTGTATAGGGGTTTAAAGGGAAGCCTTTTCTTCCTGGTGGCTAATTGTGGCACATTCAATGGAAAGCTATTTAGTAATCTGACAAAATCACTTTAGCTTAAAAAATCTCTCTTAATTACCATGTGGCACAGCGGTTTTCAAATTCGTATTCACAGAATGTTTCTTCAGTCTAATGCTTACCTGAAAGTCCAAGATGAAAAAAAAAAAAAAGATAAGGAAATTTCTTATAATTCCTGAAGAAGTGAGGGTATTAGAGCCACAGATGTTAGGGAACCCAAGCTGTATTAACATAGTAATTCCCAGAGCCACTGTTGGCAGAACTCCAGGAAAGATCATTCATATTCTTCCCTATGTCAGTTGTGCCCTGTAGAGATGTTCAGGGCACAACCTGGACCACCATATAGATTGACCGCACCATATAATCTATCCCCTACCCACCCACATGTACTATGGACATATACAATGGTCTGCCGGTGGGTCTCCCCAGATCATAGTTTGAAAAACACTGATATGGGATGAATGAGGTATCATAGTTATATATATATTTGTTGTGGTAAAAGTTTTTACGGTGTCACGACTGAGGTCCTGCGATCCAATTAGTTCTATAAACAAGTAGCGCAATAGTAGACTCCTAACCGTAGAACTGTTTTTTATCTGTAAACTAATAGTTTATCCATTAAACTGATGGCAGGATCTTTATGAGGAAATCAGTTTGGTATTTTCTGAGCTTATAAAAATGACAAATTGCTTTTGGATTTATACTTTTGTCACTTAGAGAAATTTTAAAACATTTTTGATGAGCTAAGTGCTCCTAATGTAGAGTAGTTTAATAAATAAGATAGAAGAGCATTCCCTAAACCAGCAGTTGCAAACTCAAATGTTCCTGGGGGCCAAGGGGGGCACATAAATTACTGAAGTGGCCCTGGGTGCAAGACATCCAGGCACATTGCTTGCATATTAAAGACAAAGGGCTGTTCATTTCCCCCAAAGGAATGAGCTCACTCTCATTTGTCTTAAAAAATGTTAGCACTTTCTGTCTCCTTTTGTTTTCCTACTTTAGGTAGAAAGATGAGTATTAAAAAAAAAACAACCCAAAAATCAACAATGAGTATAATAAAAGCGACAATGACCTCATTTTTTTGCTTAAAAATCTCTCAATTTTAAGGTATCGCCATACTCTTTGAATTTCTGGAGGAATCAGCCTCTGTGTCAATATCCTATGGGAAATGTTGGCCATTTATGACAAAATGGAGATTACGGGACCCATGCAAATGTGCAGCCTGACCAGTCAGGTCCAGGCTGTTGCTACTAGTATAACCAGAGCTTACAACTCTCACAAGAAAACCAGGGATGTATATTCTAATGTAATACTTCTTGATTCTAACAGGAGGGCTCAAGATATATTGTGAGGGCCAGACACAATGTAGCCATAAACTAGATTCACTCCCCCTTCTCCACAGAAACTATAACACACCAGTTTTCAGGCCACTGGTGAACATTACCACAAAGAGGAGCTCAATGTCCTTCACTGAAGTTAATTCTTTTTCATGAAATCTGCTTCCTCCATCATCCTAAAATGTTATGGTTCACATGTATCACATGCCACTCTCAGGGCTTTCTCATGGAAATATCTGACAAGTATCATAAGGGCATGAATATTGAGTTAAAAAATTATTTTACAAGACACTGCCAACACCAGAAGGCCCTAATTAAGCCCTTAACAGAAGCAACACAAATTTTCAAATTAGCATTAAGAGATCAATACATTGACTACCTTGAAGCTAACGGATATTTGTATCACTAAAGCCAAATGACCTCGTGCTAACAGGTCATCTCTTTGACAGGGAGGCTTACCAGACCCGAAGGTTGTTGGAGGCATTCACCCCTCAGAGAAACAATTCTTTGTATGATTCTCCTTATTTGGTTTAGATGGATAATCCCAGTTAGGAGTGTGTGAAGAAGCTAGTTACTTAGAGGTAATGAGCTTATGGATTTGCAGGATGCCCGCATCTATTAGCATAGTGTTATGTACAGATGGTCTGCAATTTGTAGATTTTTCCAGTTTATAAACAAATCTGGAAAAGCAGACCATCAAAGACAATTAGATTTCATGCCAGACAGCAGGTTCCTGATCAGTCATTCTGGCTAGCTAGGAGCTGAACGTATGTAACTGATGAGCCTATAGGTTTTCCCAACAATAGGAAGCAAGGTGGTATTGGATGGGGAGGAAACCTCCTTTGGAAGAGTAATGGATTGATGCTTTGTGGGGGCTTTTCTTATCTGAGACCGTGATTATAGTGAAAATGTTTGAATGAGACCTAACATTTCACCTCTATTGACCTTTTGTCAGACATCTATGAATGTACACATATAAACCTTACACTTAAATGTTTATTTTCATCAGACAGTATGTCAGAATTCTAATGCTCCTGTTCTTGTTCTTAATATTCCATAAGAAAATGAGAAGGCAGTGTTATTAACCTTTCAGAAGTGTAAAAAAAAAAGCCAATGAGGATTATTTGTTGATATAATTTACCAAGTGTTCTTATCCTCCAGCCATCTTGTGACTATGAACAAAAGGCAAGAGCCCACAGAGATATTGGTCCATGGTCTTTATACTCCCAAGTGAACACACTGTGATTCAAGGCATTATCTCATTGATTCTGAGAACTCTAAAGTTGGCAAATAAAGAATTTTCTTCCAATTTCACAGATTATATGATTTGCCTAATACAACATCCTTGGAAAATGGTAAAAGAACTAGAAGCAGTAGCCATCAAATAGTTTTTCTACCAGAAAACATAGCTGTTTTCTTACATCTCGTGCTGTTCTTTAACATCTCCTATGATTTGACCTTCCATTCTTGAATACGTCTTAACTGAGACTTACCTACTGCATAGCCTGACATTCTTCTATGCATAATGGAGCATACTGTCTTTTTCTTTTTCTGTAAAGATTTATTTATTTGAGATAGAGCACACACACACACACACACACGCACACACACACACACACACACGTGAGCAGGAGGGAGGGGGAAGCAGACTCCCTGCTGAGTGGGGAGCCCAATGTGGGGTTCGATCTCTCAACTCTGAGATCATAACCTGAGCTGAAACCAAGAGTTGGTACTCAACCGACTGAGCCACACAGGCACCCCAGAGAATACTATTGTCTAAGATCAGCTCAGGCCATTACTTGATTTTCTACTTTCAGATGATGTGTCACCTGTCCTCTCCTCTCCTCTCTCCTTGATAATTCATTTCCTTCAAGTTATTTATAACCATACTATCAGGTTTCCCCCTTTGCCTTCCTTTTCTTGCCAGACTGTATAGATTGATTTTAAAGCCACCTACACTGCAGTTTCTTCAATTTAGCTCTACTTATCTGATTACGCATCACAAAAGGAAGCAGAAATCCAGCTTAATTGTGAAGTCACAGCAGCAGAACCAGGCAAATGATAGAAACTTAATGATCACAGATTGAATCGCACTCGCTGATGCTGAAGGAAACGACAGACATGCGTACCTCTGCAGAAGCCTGAATTCTGATGATGGAACTGGATGTTCTGACATTGTAGGTCTCTTGTCAGACCAGTGCTGTCCTTTAACTTCTCCTTCTTAGTTCTGAAAGTCAGGTGTTGTCTCATGTTGTTTTTTTATTCATTTTGACAGGTAAATGGTCTCTGAGAAAGGGAACACCCCTTCCACTGTTTACGGAAACCGTAACATTGTCATGAGTGAAGAATGAGCCCTGTTTACATTAACGTAAAACATTTACAATTATGATGATCAGAGGCAAAAGACATGGAACAGATGAAACATCAACAGGAGAACAGGGAGAGAGAAGCAATGGGCAGATGACTTTTCAGGGTAGGTACCTGTTACCATTTTTAGCTGTGTTTTCCATAGTGCAATACATCTTGTGCTTTGCTAATTCTACCTTGGCTCATTCCCACCTGCTAGGGAAAATGGATTCTGGCTTTGAAAGTTTGATGAAGTAACACCTAGAAGGTGCTTCCAAAGCTTGATATCCCAAGGAATGCTCATAAACATAGCGTCATGTGCCATTTCATTTTAAGAGACTATTTTAGGATGGGAAGAACTCTCTAACAAGATTGCAGAGTTGGCTTTCAGAGAGACTCAAAACTGTTTCTGCATTCACGTTCCCTCCCATAATTCCTATTTCCTAAATAAGGTTTAAAGGTGGTGGTTGGGAGATATTAATTAACAGTTTCCCTTTCCTGTTTCATGGTACCATGTAATATACACTCAAGTGCTGAGAAAATAGCCATTTTTTAAGGATTAAAGCATTAAAGACTGTAAAATGTTCATATTATAAACCGGTTTTAAAAGCAGATATCTGAGTTCCATACAATTAGATACACAAACACCTATCACTTACACATACATATATATACACACCATTTGAGAAATCTAGTCTGCTCTGAATAAAAATGTTTCCATTAGCCACAGTGAAAGGCTAATCATGTAATGATCTACAAAGGAAATGCATGGACAGATATGGATTAGCTCAGCTTCTGTATATTGGGTGGCTGAGAATGAATTAGCATAATCATAAATTTGTTCCAATTACAGAAGGCAATTATCAGAGACCAGCGTAGAGCATTATCAAAATGAAATCACCAAAGTGCATCTACATTCCAGGTAGATGCCATTGAGTTAATAGTGCTTATATAAAAAAAAAAGCCCTATACTCATTCATCCTTCATCTCTTTGATTACTATACACTCCATACAAGTTCCCTTTTAGCTGAGAGACACAAAGCCACAATGAAAAAAGAAAAAAAAATACATGCTGTAAGAAAAAAAAAAATCATGCTCAATATAATAACACAACTGTAAAAAAGTCTTGTATGGATAATTTCTCTAGATCAGTGGTTCAGATAGTGCTTTTAAATTTCAGACAGGAATTCCCATCACCTCTTATGTTCTCTCCAAAATATTGATTAGGAAGAAAACTGTGACTAAACCTGTCATTATCTGTGCCAAACAAAAGTCCTCTGAGCAGAAACATAGTGCTGTTTTGCCAGGGTAACCCCACTGCTGCTCATACTGTTTTCATTTTTGCCCATCATAAATAGAACCTGTTGCCTTATTAACCACTGCCAGCCTGGAAAGAACACAGGAGAGTTAAATCTATTTTGTAAAGAAGGCAACAGATTTAATATCCAAATTTTAGAGCTAAAAAGGCAATTCAGCTTAACTACTTAAGATTATACATATATATTACAATGTGCTCAGAACTTCAGGAAACAAACATTAAAGAGATGCTTGAGAGAGGGCAGACTATAGAGAAAGACAGAAAGGTATTTTTATTGTAACTACATACAGTGGGTTGTAGTGTTAGAAAGGATGGTGGGCCCAGCAGAGAGGGAGAAGGGAAAGAAGGGAAATTCACATTTTACTTGTACTGATGACCTGCTATGTATTAGACACTAATCTAGGTTCTTTTACATCTTAACCCACGAGCTGGGCATCCTTATGCTTTTATACTTAAAAAATAACTGAGCAGGCAAGAACTGAAATATTCAAACATGCTCAAAATTCTAGCGTATTAAACAAATCAATAAGCAAACAAAACTCCTTTCTTTATCCATAGCCACCTCTTTTGAATTCTTTGGCAAACAATCATTCACCGTCATTGCACTTAAAACGAGCTTCCACCCCATCGACTCACTGGGATTGCTCTTGCTAAGACCACCAGTCATCTGCAAGTTGCCACATTCACTGAATGCATATCATTTCGCATTCTTACTTAGCTTTCAGGAATAACGAGAACATTCTTGAATTTTCTCTTCCATTGGTTTTTTATAATGCCACATGTTGCCTCTCACTCTTCTGGCCAATCCTGCCTTGTCTCTTTTCTTGGCTTCTTCTCTATCCAAACATGAAGTGTGCATTTCTTTGGCTCTCAAGATTAGGTCCCTCTCCACATCTCATTGCATAATGTCTTTTCATATGATATCACCAGCTTTGTGTGTCATTCGTGGTTGCCTCCTGAACATTTACAAATCAATATCTTCAGTTCACTGACCTCGAGCTGTAGCCTCTTATACTCAGATGTCTACTCAGCATCTATTTTTGTATGCTTCAATGATACTGTAAGTTCAAGATGTAGAACTGGATTTAGATTTTTTTTTTAACCTTCTCATCTGAAAAATAGGGATTCAGTGAAAAAACTGGTAGAGTTGGTGGCATAATAATTTCACATTAAAAAGCACACTCTTGATGTCATGTATAGAATACATGGGACAGGGAAGGGCAGGCAAAGCTAGGGCAGAGAAACCCATAGAAGACTATAACAATAATCCTAGGGAGATGTGGTAGAGTGAACTGGAAAATATATACTGGAAGTATAAGTATATACAGGTATATACTTATAGGTATATAAGTAAAGAGCCTTGACAAGAAGTGAAGGGATCAAACAGAATGAATAAAAATTTGTGACTGATTTAAGATTAAAAGAGAGGGCAGTCAATATTTGGCACCCATATTTCTGACTTGGATAAGTGATATAGGGAACACAGATGAAAAGGTCATTGGGGATGTTGTACTGATATGCATTGATCATCACCTTGGTCCTAATACACAAAGAACACTCTCAAATCAGTAGAAAGAAGCAGACAAGTAAATAAGAAATGGCAACAGAAAAATGAGCTAAGTAATTGAATAATTAATGCCGTGATATATACAGTGAAATTTACAATGTATATAAGGCGTTGAGATAAACAGCTTGAATCCAGAACTCTTCAGCTCCAGACCAACATACTCAACTACTTTTTGGGAATATTTACTACACAGGCTTCAGGGTAAACTGTATCCAAGCCTATAGGCACAT
Source organism: Vulpes lagopus (assembly GCF_018345385.1). Taxonomy (NCBI): domain Eukaryota; kingdom Metazoa; phylum Chordata; class Mammalia; order Carnivora; family Canidae; genus Vulpes; species Vulpes lagopus. The sequence goes on along the minus strand of NC_054827.1, from coordinate 30,223,922 downwards.
ATGAAATCAAGCAGAAAGTGTAAGATACAGGGGGAGATTTTAAGATATAACACCCTGAAGGGGTGGCCCAGGTGGCTCAGCGGTTTAGCGCCACCTTCAGCCCAGGGCATGATCCTGGGGTCCCGGGATCGAGTCCCACGTCGGGCTCCCTGCATGGAGCCTGCTTCTCCCTCTGCCTGTGTCTCTGCCATTCTCTCTCTCTCTCTCTCTCTCTCTCTCTCTGTGTGTGTGTGTGTGTGTCTCTCATGAGTAAATAAATAAAATCTTTAAAAGAAAAAAAATAACACCCTGAAGAAAATAATCATTTTAATGACACAAAGGGGAAGAGGAGACTGCCAAAATTGAGACTGTTGATATTGAGATAAGAGAGAAATCAGGAATATATGTATCATGGAAACCAAGAAAGAAAACATTTTAAGTGCTTAAAAATTACCCCTGAAGTAAAAGGTGAGTATAGTAAAATCCCAGGCTTCATTTCAACATGAAGTTCATCCTATAGCATGTTAACTGAAGGACTCTACCCTGTCTTTGTTAATGTAAATTAATAATAATAATAATAATAATAATAATAATAATAATTTCCTCTTCTGTTCACTTTCCTCAATATTGTTCACTAGAATTTCCCCAAAGTCAATTGTCCACTTGAAATGTAAAGTGCTATCTCCATCTCACTCTTTACAGTAAAACAACCCCAGGCATATAAAATATTAAAAATATAGTACACGAAGCTGCAAAAGTGCCATAAGGAAGCACAGGTGAATATTTTGGTGGTTTTAGAATGGAAATGGATTTCCTGCATGATACAAAAGCAAAAGCCACAAAGACTATTTTTATTTTTAAGACTATTAAAGTTTTAAAGTTCAACATACCTAAAAGATGCTTTAAAGATAAACATAAAAAAGATGTTTGCACCATATGACAAAGTGTTATTATACTAAAATCAACATAGAAACTAAATACATTTTGTAATTTGTACATCATGATGTTCATCCAATAAAAATGGATGCTGGATAGTATATTGAATCAGTATGTACTGAATAAATATCAACCTGCTTTCTAATATGCAAAGATCATGCTAAAATCAATACAAAACATGAATTCCAACAGAAAAACGAACTAAGTACTTGAATGGATCATTTAGAGGAGAAAAATATGTATGGAGAAGTAATATATAAAAAGTTGTTCAGTTTCTCCAATTATGAAAATGACAGGAATCCTGTTAACCTATCCCTGTCGCAATCCTGAAACTATATAGGGTTGTCAAAATTGTAAAGAAATAGATGTTTTCATTTACTTAAGATGCTGGTCTAAATTAGTACATCCCTTTTGAGGAACAATCTTGCAATTTTTACCAAAACTGAAAATACTGACATCATTTGATATCAATTTCCACTGGTTCCAGTGGAATAATCATCAGTAAAAATCCAGAGATAAATGCTAAGATGATAATTATAGCCTTGTTTATAATAATGAAGAAACTGGAACTAACCTAATTGCTCATCTACAGATTAAATCAATTACACACATTTATTCAATGAAATACTATGCAACCATCAAAAAACGATGCATTTCTATTCTAATAGAAGGGGAAATATCTCCATGAGACATTCATTAGCTGTTAAAAGCAGATCTTAAAACTATATGTCTATTATCTCTCCATTCAAAGACACTCATAAATAGCTGGAAGGCAGCTTACCAAACGTTATTTGGGTGGTGGAACTTTTAGTGACCAAAATTTTCTTCTTTCTAAATACCTATACTGCTGAAATTTTTAGTATGAACTCTAACAAAATTTCTGGCTCTCCCTTACATAAGTCTGGGTTCATTTCCTGGTCCCTTTTATTTTGGTGGGGTCATGTGACTACTTCTGGTCAATTAGTCATCAGTAGAAGCTGCTTATTAGTTCCAGAACTATTTACTTTCCCATGTTGAGACTTTTTTGACTTCTTTGTTTCTCCCTCTGCCACAACAGCTCACAGTTTTTTTGAGAGTGGCTATTCCATTAACCTTGGAACTGCAGTAACAGTGTCAAGAATAGAGTTCCCAGATGACATGTGATGGCCACGTAACACAAGAGAGAAATCAATCTTCATTGTTTTAAGCTACTGAGATTTCTAGGTTGTTTGTTACTTTATCATAATCTAGTTTACCTTATTTTCTGCCATCTATATTATGTTTTTAAGCAAAAAGAAAAAGGCTATTTTCATTAAACAAAAATATGTTCCTCCAAATGTTTCTAACACTCCTGGTCTCTAAGAGGTAAACAAATTATCTTAAATTGCATATCATTTATCCCCCCACAAACTAATACATTAACTAGAAAAGCAATCCATTTCTAGATGTCTGGCAGGCAAAGTGACTGTCCCCCACATTGCACTTTATCTTCATAGGCTGGCTATTTTAGATAACTCTTTGATTTCTGCATAATCTTACACAGTGTAGATCATGGCCAGTGAGTCATTGCATTCAAACCCTAACCTCTAAATTCGTGGAGAAAAATTTAAATGAAATTATACACTTTTACATGTCACACTTACTTCAGGTAACTATACAATTTCATCAACAAAATTGAGTTTTTCCAATTCTGTTTTTATTTTTTAAAATAACATAGGTTGTGTCGTGGGTTACAAACATTCCAGAAGGAATCTAAAAAGAAGTGACTTTGCACATCTGACATCATCTCATTTGAGGAGGGTGTTTACGTTTCCCATTTTAATCAGCCTGGTCAATTAAATTGGATGGTTACCTATTTGTTTCCTCCCACTTTATCCCCCTCTTCTTTGCATTCTGCTTTTTATGAACTAGCTCAAAGCTGCTTTTTGGTCTTCACAACACTACAGGGAATGTTTAAAAAATAAACTAAATTGCTTTCGTGACTTTTTTTTTTTCAAATTTACTGAAAATTAGATTTTCAACAGCCTCTATGCTATAACCCCCTCCTTTCTTTTTAATTTAAATTTTGGTACTAAAATGAGCTTCCAACATTCTGTTAATATCACTAGGGGAGACACTTGTTTCCTATGCAATGTACAGGTTAGTCTATAATTTTCCCCACTCCTATCCTTCATTGTTCTATGATGTACATGTTATATATTTTACATAACATGTATATAACATATTTAGCAGTTTATTTGCCTTAAAAATTCTACCTTTCCATATTACTTATCAAAAGTACGCAATGATCAAATGATTAAATCTATTGAAAAAGAGAAGTATAACCTATTTTGAAATTAAATGCTCAGTCATTTTGGGAAAAATAAATGGATATACATGTATTAACTGAGTATACAGTTCTTAAAGAATTAGCTGAATATAAGGTCCAGAACCAGTAGTGTATGCTAGACCATAATAATATACATTGCACTTTCTCTACAGATAATTCATGAATTCTATAATGTATGTTAAGATTATCAAAAGTTGATTCTATTTCATACTTCCCTGTTAAATCAGTTTGGAGTTAATCCCTTACTATCCCTCTATAAAATGAGAAAAAAAAAAAAAGCCCCTTCTTTCCCCTACTCACAAGGATCTTGGGAGATTGAAAATGAAACTACAGAACTATGGATGAAGCAATTTTGGTACAAACGTAAAGCAATAAATTAATGTAACGTGGTAGCAGACTCCAGGAATAGAGGGTCTCATGAGGCTTCAGTCGGGATGTAAAGTCAGTAGTTCAAGAGGATGAGACCTGACAACAGCAGGCTGAATATGGGTTCTACCGGCCATTCCAAGTATTTGAACTCAGCCCTGAAGTCTCCAAGGGACCACTGATGGGTTTTAACCAAAGGAGTTTGGTTTCAGAAAAAATCATTCTGGTATCAATGTGAAGGTTCCAAGTGATGATGGGTTAGAGAGGCCAGATAAGTAGTTATTATTCCACCAAGGTAGAAGAATGATAAGGGCCTGAATAAGGCAGTCTGTAAAGATAGGAAAGATCTAACACAGAATAAATACAATTGATACGTAGTGGTAATTGATAATCAGAGAAGGGGTGAATGAAGGACCTGAAGAAATGTGCATAATTCACAAGTTCTTAGCTGGGGCAACATGTACCCTTAACCAAGACAAGGGGTCCCGGATTTTCAAGGTCAAGTACCCGTTTTCTACATATTTTCTACATTGTTAGACACTTTCAAGAACCGATCCTCATCTTCAGCAACTGGACTCACCCAGCTAAACAGACATCAGTGTTTCTGGTTTAAGAATAAAAAACACTTCCACCAGGTGCTGTTATCATCAATAAAAATAATGCTTCTCTGTGGGCTTCTGGTTGGTGGTGATCATGTTATAGGTCACACCATAAAATAACTTTATAATTCTTGAATTAGGAGGAGGTTACTCTGCCCTTTATACACATCTGACTTTTGACTGTGGTCAATAAGTGGAGTGTACAAGCATCAGAGGTAGCATATCCAGAATGTCACCACTCCTTGAAGAGCAATCAATCATTTTCTGGATGCAAGATACAACTGTAACTAGCATAAAATAAAAAAGGTCAACCTCTGGCTGGTGGTTATGACTTATTTTCTAATAGCCTGTTCTTTTTGGTTTATAAGCCCATGTTCTTGTTAATAAATAAAAAGGAAACTTATTTGAAGTTTCTTTACCCTTTATTTTTAAGCCAACCACTTCTCATCCACTTTTTCTGGTGTAACTAGGATCCGTCAAAATAAACAACTATTGAATACTTTTTGTAATCATTTTACAAAGTGCATAGTACCTGGGATAGAAACGAGGACATTATATTTGGGAATAATTAGGATCAAATTCTTCCTCTCATTTTTTAAACATTCTCTCTCCCTCTGTGTCTTTCTCTATCACACATCTAGACATATTTACCCTAACCACTGTCCTCATCACTGCCACCATCACTACTGCCTGAGTGATCAAGACAGATATGATTATTGAGAAAGGGTACCTTCCTTATTTTCCTGTGGATTCATAGCTTATCATGAATACTTAGGTTATCTTTAGGCCAAAAGGCTCAAATCATCAAATGTGCACCATAGCTACCATTGCAATAAATATTGTCAATCTGTCTGGTGCTTAAGAAGAGCAAAAATGCTAGCTGATTGGATTTGTCTTTAGAGTACAATGAATTGTAATAAGAAGGGCAGGAAGATTGGTTGGTCGGGAAGTGCTAAAAAGATCGATCATTTTCTATGAGGCTCTGGGCTGCCTAAAGACAGGGAAGGTGCTAGCTGTTTTGTCTCATCCCTGAGCACTATATCTGGCACACATCAGTACGAAGCCTACCGTGGCGTTTCTGCACATAATAGTTAGGAATAAGTAAATCTCAATGAGTCCCTAAAGGGGATATATGGTAACACCAAACCTGTGACCATTTATGACTTTGTTTTCTTTTCAGGGTTGTTCCTTTTTAGGTTGGATGTGCTTGTTTGAAAATATCAGAGGGAGATGTGATAAATGTATGGAGGGACTCTGTGTTACCTGTTCTGTTTGGCATTTTCCCTTCCTCTTCAGCATCCTGGAGCTCAAGATCCTTTCCCTTTTCCTGTAAGTATTTACTTTGCTTTAAACCAAGACTTCTCTCCTATGAACATATAGGAGGATGTGTGTATATATATATATATATATATATATATATATATATATATTTTTTTTTTTTTTTTTTTTTACACAAATCACAGACTGAGTGTGGTTGTTCACTTTCTCATCCACACATCTGCAATCCCTATCAAACTTGGCGGTAATGCAATATCACCAGAGGGCATTGTCTGCTTTATGAACTGCTACAACTTCAATAAAGCACAGGGCCTGCCTGGACTCTACTAGTCTAGATTGTAACTCTAACTATAGATAGGGCTGCCAGGCCACATCTCATTAGAGAACCAGGTTTCACTGAAATCGGTCTATACTGCACGAAGTTCTATTTTTTTTTTTAAGCTTCTGTTTTGTTTCTTTTTGATTTTGCTAAAGGAAAGAGACTCAAAGAAACACACGTCCTATGCAGTTCATACAGAGTCAGCACTGGAACTGATACATGTTTAGGAGAGTAATCAGTCCTGGCAGCAGAAAATGTGATTTGCAACCCATTGTCCTATTTTCTATGAGAAGATAACGTTGGCACAAGATGATGCTAGGTCCTCGGCCATAGAATCTGGAGCACCAGGAGGGAAGAACTATGGAGCAGGAAATAAGTTCAATTATAGCTCTAAGTCAGAATACGATTGCCTGGGGTTCAGGACTGGGGCCCACTCAGGAGTTTCAGACAAGAAACCCAAAGAGTGAGAAAATCCTACACTAACTGAACAGGTACAGTTACTGGTTTGTTTCTGTATTCAATGATACGTGTGTCATCAGTGACTGGGGGTGATCACCCAAAAGCAGTAAAATGTGGCAACAGAGGGGCAGTTAATGGATTGTAGCTTTACTTCTGACTGCTCAGAAGGCTGATGTGTTCTACATGTCTAATAGATTGGCCTAGGGCTCTCGGATTTCCCAAACATTACAGAGGATTGGTTCTAGAACCTGACATAAAAGATCAATCTACAAGTGGGTGCTAAGGTCCTGAGCACAAAGTCTCCAGCAGGATAAAGGAGGAAGGAAAATGGTAATTGGGGATGTGACTGTGAAAGTCGTAGATTCTCTCTCTTTTATCTTTTAAAGATTTTATTTATTTATTCATGAGAGACACACAGAGAGAGGCAGACACATACGCAGAGGGAGAAGCAGGCTCCCTGTAGGGAGCCCAGTGTAGGACTCGATTCCAGGACCCTGGGATCACGTCCTGAGCCGAAGGCAGATGCTCAACCACTGAGGCACCAGATGCCCCATAGATTCTCTCTTTGTACGGCTTCTTTCCATCACACTCTGCCAGTGCAGAGCTCATTCCCAAGCCCTTCCTATACAAAAACTTCCCTTGGGAGTTTTAATTTTTTTTTTTTTTTTTAATTTTTTATTTATTTATGATAGTCACAGAGAGAGAGAGAGAGGCAGAGACACAGGCGGAGGGAGAAGCAGGCTCCATGCACCGGGAGCCTGATGTGGGATTCGATCCCGGGTCTCCAGGATCGCGCCCTGGGCCAAAGGCAGGCGCCAAACCGCTGCGCCACCCAGGGATCCCTCCCTTGGGAGTTTTAAACCAGAACCAATATTAAACTAGAAATGAAGTTAAAAATTAAACCAGAAAAAAAGAAAAACTTAAAAAAAATTCAGATTTTTAAAAAAAATGAAATTAAAAATTTAAAAAATATTTTATTTATTTACTTGAGAGAGAGAGAGCAAGAGCACACAAGCTGGGGAGTCAGGGAGAGGGAGAAGCAGGCTCCCCACTAAGCAGGGTGCCCAACTCGGGGCTTGATCCCAGGATCCTGAGATCATGATCTAAGCTAAGCTAAAGGCAGACATTTAACTGACTGAGCCACCCAGGTGCCCCTGAAATTAAATTTTAAACAGAAACAAGGAAGGATTAAAATGGGCGTTATTAGTCCAAAATTTAGGCTTCAGATCCTGAGTTTTCTCTGTCTTCAGTCAAGGATGTCTCATTATTTCAACTGCTGGGAACAAGCAATAGTATCTTTCAAACAAGCTCCTCTCCACTGCAAACAATTTCATAAATGTTTTTTGTCTGTGCCAATCCTAGGTGTAAAAGTACTGTGCCTTGCAATATTTACCCTGAAAGGAAAGCCATAGGAATTTATATGTCGCCTATTTCCTGTCCTTACTTAGGACACTCACCAAGTGACCAGAACTCCTAAATATACACCTAAGGCCTGGAGGTGTGTGGGAGGGAGGGAACAGTGGGTGACCTGCTCTAAGCTCATTTCATGGCAGAAGAGAAATCAGAACCCAGGCAGAAAGGGACACAGTAGGCCTTTGTTTGTTGTCAGCCACAATTTGCTTGTAAATAGGCAGCCCTGAGGGGAGGGAATCCATTTATTCCCAACCCTACTTCCTAATTGTCTAGTGCCATGGCTTTATTTTATCTCAAAGCAAACCTATATATATATGCAACTCTGCTTCCCTCTGGCTCCCCTTTTTCCCATTTCCCCTATTTTATAACATAAACTAACTCCCAGCAGAATGAGAGTGATGAAGGGGTGTCTTTGGTTCTGCATACATTACAGGGATCAAAACTAAATGCTGGGTGATAAATACCACTGGAGAGCACAGAATGCTCCAGGAGAAAATGATCTTTAATGGAGTCGCTCTTAAAAGTATCTGCATGTGGCAACGCTAAATACCATGAAGTCTCTGTTACAGATCACAGAACTCAAATGCATGAATATTAAAGAAGAAAACAGCAGTGGAGCAGCTAAAAGTGAGTGGAGGAAGCTACTAAGAGAACCACATTCATCAGGCTTACTTCCTGTCATATGGCCCCCTCCAGACAAAACCACAAAAACCTAAAACTTTTTCTTCTTGATTCATTGTTTCACTCATTCTTTCTTCTATCCATGCTCCTTAATCTTTCCATTTCCATCATGTTCTGCCCAGAGAGATAGGATTTGAAAATATTTGGAGAGTATAACAATGACACAGTCCCCTATATTTGTATTTTAATTGGGGCAAAGGTTTAATCTAAGAAATGATTCTCTAATGGTGAAATTTCAGGCAAGAATGAGAAAATGAAGCCGAGCATGAAATGAGTGAAAGTTTTGGTAAATTAAATCTTTAAGTTATAGCCCAGTGACACCTGGGTGGCTCAGCCAATGAGCAACTGCCTTCAGTTCAGAACGTGATCCCAGGGTCCAGAGATTGAGTCCCACATTGAGCTCCCTGTAGGAGCCTGCTTCTCTCTCTGCCTATGTCTCTGCCTCTCTCTCTCTCTCTCTATGTCTCTCATGAATAAATAAACAAAATCTTAAAAAAAATAAGTTATATCTCATAAATGGTTTACTTTATTTATACAAATTCTTTTCTACAGGCTGACTTCTTCTCTATCTGTATTCTTTTCCCTTCTAAGAATGGGTGGTGGCGATGCTGGTGGGGTGCTTAGAGCTTGGATATATCAATTTTTTCAAATGTTGACCCTGAGAAAGTCAGTGAACATTCATGTCTTTGCTCCAGCAAAGCCCAAGGTATCTTAGAAACCATCCCTGTTGAATACTCACTTGCAGGGAGGACGATGCCCATTTAAATGGCTGTTACCTACAAGATAGAGCATGAGGTTGATGGGGTTCAGGGCAGGCCACTGCAGAATGTGCCACTTTGATATGCAGATTATTTCAAGCTGAAGACAAGTAAATTCAAGAAGAGCTTTTTATTTCACTCTTTAACTGCCTAAAATAATTTATATAGAAGGCCTATGCCAGAAAGTGATTATCAAAGATAACTTTGTTGTTGTTTTTTAATCAGAAAGAATTCTCACCATGGCAATGACAAACAATTGATTACCAAACATTTGCTCCTTCTATCTTTCTGTAAATTGCCTTCTGCCTCTTTGAAGTCCCAGACTCTCTTCCCCTTTCTCTTTAGTTCAGGATGGGATATAAGCCTCAATTGTCTGTCAGGGGGCCCTTGTGTCTCTGTGGGGCTCCTGAATGTACGTAGTTAAATTTGTTCTTCTTCTGTTAACCTGTCTTTTGTCAATTTAACTTTTAGTCCATCCAAAGAACCTAGAAAGGAGAAGGAAAAAGTGTTCATCTCCTGCAGATTGGGTGCCCCATCACGAAGCCCTCCCCTCACCGGACACTGCTTGCTCCCAACTTCTGCAGCTGGGACCCTGGGACCTCTGACAGAAGCTGGCAAGAAGCAAGAATTCTTACATCAGTCTCCTGGACCACTGGCTGCAGGATCTGGTGGAAGCAAGAGCAGTGCAAGTCCTTGTCTTTTTTCTTTTTCTTTTTCTTTCTTTTTTTTTTTTTTTTTCCAAATTCAGATTAGCAGGAGAAAATATTTGTGTAAACTAAATTCCTTAAGTATAACAACTCCAGTAAAAATCTACTAAGAGTATTTTTGTTTCCTATTAATACTTTTCCTTCAAGAAGAGATGGCCATCATTTTCCTCTTAGTCTTTTGTGTCATTGTCATAAGAGAGTTTTAAAACCATAGGATTAAACATAGGCAGAGGTCCTATTAGCCTGTGTTTCCAGCTGGCCACACAGATTGGTGAGTTCGTGGTTCTCACCAGACTGGCATCTGTTTAGATAAACTTTGCTGTGGATCTCCTATGTAAAAATCAGATAAGGTTTTCCATTCATCTTCTTTTATCCTGAGACCCTGGTTTTGTGACCAGTGAGAATATTCTCTCCGGTCTCTACCAGCTAGAAGGGGCAAGTGCATATTGTGTGGCCAGCTGAGTAGTCTTGAGGTTCTGAAACACAAAGTCACAAGAGCACTTTCTTAGTCCAGTCATGCCAGCCTTCAGGGAAATGTGTCTTAAGGGATCCGGTCCATATGTCCTTTGTCCTCTCAACCTTGGTTGTCTTGTTTGTGCTGGAAAAGTCTCATTCCAGTAGTGCCTGCCTGGTGTCACAGATCAGTGGGTTTGTGAATTGGAGGCATATCATGGTGTCATGGGAGGCCACAGACACAATTCCACTACACCATTCTTACCACCCATGACAACAAAGGTTTTCGCTTTCTTAGGCTAACTCAGGGAGTGAACTTTCTAGATCTTATGAGGGTCACACCTTTTGCACTTTCCCTTAGACCACCTCTTGTGTCCTTGGTTAAGCCATAAAAAAAGGCTTATTGGTTTTAGTCAATACAGAGAATAATAGATCTTGCCCATTAATGGCCAGAAGATTTCTTCTGAATTAAAATAATTTTAGTATTTAAAAAAAAATTAAAGTCCTCTCATCCTAAACAATTGTCTTATTGGTACATATGGCACCCAATTAAAAAGTGGATACAAAAGAGTGTAACAGCTGGCCTTGGGGACACCCTTAAGAAGATGAAAAAACAAAAATTAAACTTAGAACAAAATTAGTCTACATTCAACAAAAATTCCCCTTCTTAAAATCCAGTCACATCATCTCCACTCCCAAACTTCACCTTCCCCAGAATATAGGTTAAACACTTAATGGTCTGTTTTAGCTTCCCTTTCCTACAAAATTTATAGAGAGCACTCCAACCTCATCTGGAGGCCCAGGGTTGGCATTCTTTCTCTGTCCCTTGAAAATGTAAATCTTAGCATATCTCTGAAATGTAAACACCCCAGGAGGTAATTAACACTCGCCTGAAACTGAAGGGTGGTGCAGGTGGTGGTGGTGATGGGGGAGGAGAAGAGGAAGAAAAAGAAGAGACCTTTTAAAATATAAATAACAACAGTAAAGCTTATTGACTGTTACTATGTGTATTCAATATGAGTACTTACATATATCATGATTTAAGGCTCAACAATACTGTAAGGGGCATATAATTATCTTCAATTCACAAGTAAGGGCAGAGGGCTTAATTAACTTGCCCAAAGTCACATAGCTGCTAACAGAAAAAAATAATAAAGAGACCATTTTCAAGTAAAATACATGCATACATACACACACACATACATAAATTACAAACTGCCAGAAAAAGATCTCCCTTGTCCAAACTCTAGATCACAGCATCATTAAGATTACATGTCAAGGGCAAATACAATTCCGAAAGTTTTTCCACAAATTAAAAAGTTGTACTCATCTGAGCAGATATGGTTTACTTCCTCCAACTGTTATTTATAAACTAGTGAGTTTTATATTTTTATACCTGATTCAGTTAAAACTTTACAATGGAAGGTTAATAGATCTCTGTTTATCTGCATGTTTATGTAAGTCTATGTATGTCCTGGAGGTGGGGATTACAGGAAGACCCCTCCAGGAACAAAGAAGTTGGTAGGCACCCTCTCCTCCACCTTCCCAGCATAAACACATGGCCATTTGTGGGAACTAGCACTTTGACTGCATTCCCTACCTAACTGGCTTACACCAAGCTCTACCTCCCCATGCTTCAGTGGATCTCCTCTTCCTAGTCAAATTTGTCTCAGTCCTAGAGCTGTGGGTCCCCTCCCCAAGAAGATCAGCATAAAGCTTACCAACATATCTCCCCACCCGTGTGCTTTGTGGGGCATCAGTCCTGGCTGCAGTAGCAGCAGCCCATAAGAGGACCAACATGCACCTTGTTAAAAATTGTGCATATTACCCATGCACAATTCACAGATCCACTAGACTGACTCGGTCCCAGCAGCCCAGCATCAGGGTTCATTTGGCAAGGGGGCCAGCACACACTATGTTAAAACTGGATACCCCACAACAGCCCAGTTTCAGGGCAGTGGCATGTCTCCTCCAATATGCCCTCAGCTTGGGCCCATCCAAAGTGGTGCCACAAGCCTGAGAGAGTATAAGCAGCTCCAATAGAAGCCAGCACCAATCCGTCTCTGGCATAAGGGTAAGACAACCACACACATTAGTGAATGGTGGCCCCAGCAGTGGGCTGTGGGTAAACAGCTGGTCTGATTGTGGGCCTCACCCATCAATGAAAACTTCTCAAGGGCTGACACAGGGAAAGTGCCCTGTAGTGTGGTGCTACTGCATCTCTGGCAAATGCCTGGTCTGACTCAAGTCAAGGCGGCCCAACACTGGTTCACTAACAGCACAGGAACCAAACGCTGCCCACAAGAGGTAAGGAGAGCTACTACAGATGCCTGCATAGAAGGAAAAAGTGGCCAAGATACAACAGAAGGGTGCACACAAAGGAGATGCCCCAGAAGAGCCAGGTTCTGGTGAACAGGGGACACTGCATTGCAGGGCACTATAGGAACTCTTCTTCATAAGGCCACTGCTTTCAAGAGCAGAGGATCTAGCTGAATTTCCTAACAGAGAAACAGGCAGAGAGTCAGATGAAATGAAGACAAAGAGCTATGTCCCAAATAAAAGAACAGGACAAAATCAATGTAAGGAAACTAAGCAAAAGGGGTATGAATAATATGTTTGATAGAGAATTTAAAGTAATGATCATAAAGATAGTCTCTGGACATGAGAAAAGAGTGGAGGACAACAGAACAGTGAGACTCTTAACAAAGAGATAGAAAATATAAACAACCCCCAACAATCAGATGATGAACACAATAAATGAAATTAAAAATACATTTGATGGAATAAATAGCAGGCTAGAGGAATCAGCGGAAGGAATTAACAACCTGGAGGACAGAGTAATGGAACTAATCAAGCTGAGCAGATGAAAGAAAAAAAAATATGCAAAATGAGAATAGACTTAGGGAACTCAGCAACTTCATCAAGTGTAATAATATTTGCCTTATAATAATCCTGCAATAAGAAAAAAGGAAGTAAGCAGAGTGTTTATATGAAGAAATAATAGCTGAAAACTTCCCTAATTATGGGAAAGGAAACAGATATCTAGATCCAGGAGGCACAGAGATTCCCTCGTGCAAAATCAGCCCAAGGAGGTCCAAACCATGACACATAGTAATTAAAATGGCAAAAAGTAGTAATAAGGAAAGAATTTTAAAACCAGCAGGAGAAAACACAGCAGTTTCATATGAGGGAAACCCCATAAGGCTATCAACTGACTTTTCAGCAGAAACTTTGCAAGCCAGAGAGGAATGGCATGATATATTCAAAGTGCTGAAAGGAAGGAAGGAAGGAAGGTAGGAAGGAAGGAAGGAAGGAAGGAAGGAAGGAAGGAAGGAATAAATCTGCATCCAAGAAGACTATCCAGCAAGGTTATCATTCAGAATAGGAGAGATTAAGTGTTTCTTAGACAAAGACTAAAGGAGTTTATGACCTCTAAGCCAGCTCTATAGGAAATATTAACATAAGTAACATTAAGAAAAGTAGAAAGCACAAAAGCAGTAAAGATATCTGTAAAAATCAGTCAAGGAGCTCACAAAATATAAAGGACATAAAGTATGATACCGTACACCTAAAATGTAGGGGAGAGAGAAATAAAGAATGGGTACAAATTTACATGACCATCAACTTAAAATAAAGTATTATGCAGAAAAGGTTATATACAAACTTAATGTAACCACAAATCAAAAGCCAGTAATATGTATGTAAAAAATAGAGAAAGGATTCCAAGTATATCACTAAAGAAAGCCAACAAACCATGAGGGAAGAGAGCAAGAGACCACGAGAAGAATCAGAGAACTACAAAAACAGCTACAAAACAAAATGGCAAAAATACATACCTATCAGTAATTCATTTGAATATATATGGACCCAATGTACCAATCAAAAGGCCTAGGATGACTGAATGGATAAAAAAGCAAGACCCATCTATATGCCACAAACAAGAGACCCCTTTCAGATGTACATGTTGTGTCCAAGATTGCGAATCCTAGAAACTACCAAGGAGCCCACACCGATGCAAACAAAATGGAGTTAGTCTTGCTCTGCTTGTCCAGGGGTAGGGGATTTTTGTTAAATTTCCTGGGTCCCACAGTAAAGACATATAGATTGAAAGTGAGGCAACAGAGAAACATTTAACATGCAAATGGATGGCAAAAGAAATTTGGGGTAGCAATACTTTTATCAGTCAAAACAAAGACTATAAAAAGAGACAGAGGAACACTAAATACTGATAAAGTCAACTGTAAAATGAGAAGATCCAGCACTTGTAAATATTTATGCACCCAACATAGAAGCATTCAAATACATCATACAAAACTGTTAATAACAATCACTAAAAGAAAGCAAATTAATTGATAATAGTATAATAGTAGAGAACTTTAAAATCCTATTTACAACAATGGACAGATCATCCCAAAAGAAAATATATAAGAAAACAGTTATTTTTTTTAAAGATTTTATTTATTTATTCATGAGAAACACAGAGGGAGAGAGAAAGGCAGAGACACAGGCAGAGAGAGAAGCAGACTCCATGCAGGGAGCTCGATGTGGGACTCAATCCTAGGTATCCAGGATCATACCTGGGCCAAAGGTGGTGCTAAACCACTGAGCCACCTGGGCTGCCCAAAAAAGAGTGATTTTGAATGACGCACTAGACTTTATGGATTTAACAAATATAATCAGAACATTTCATGCTAAAACAGTTGAATAAACATTCTTTTCAAGTGCACATGGAACATTATCCAGAATAGATCACACACTAGGTCACAAAAGAAGCCTCAACAAATTCAATAAGATTGAAATCATACCATGGAACTTTTCTGACCACAACACTATGAAACCAGAAATTAAACACAAGAAAAACCACAAATAGATGAAGGTAAAATAACATGCTACTAAACATTTAATGGGTCAACCAAAAAATCAAAGAACAAATCAAATATTACATGGAGAAAATGAAATTACAATGTTACAAAATGTTTGGGATGCAGCAAAAGCAGTTCTAAGAGGCAAGTTTATAGCAATCCAGGCCTACCTCAAGAACCAAGAAGAATCACAAATAAACAACCTAACCTAATATCTAAAAGAGCTGCAAAAGGAAGAAAAAGCAAAACCCCAAACAGTATAAGAAGGAAATAATAAAGATTAGAGCAGAAATAAATGATATAGAAACTAAAAATCAAAACAACACAAAACCCCAAACAAATACACCCAAACAACAACAACATAAAATGAAACCAGGAATTGGTTCTTTGAAAAAATCAACAAGATTAATAAACCTCTAGCCAGATTCATCAAAAAGAGAAGAGAGAGAGAGAGAGAGAGAGAGAGAGAGGCGGAGAGAGAACTCAAACAAAACCACAAATGAAAGAGGAGAAATAACAACTGCCAAGAATGAAATACAAAGGATTGCAAGATAATATTACAGAAAAAATATGCCAACAAATTAGACAACCTATAAGAAGTGGATAAATTTCCAGAAACACATAAACTACTAAAACTGCAGCAAGCAGAAACAGAAAATTTGAACAGACCGATTACCAGGAATGAAATTGAATCAGTAATTAAAAAACTCCCTACAACGTGCCCCCCTGGACAAAAGTCCTGGACCAAATGGACTAGGACTTCGCAGATGAATTCTACCAAACATGTAAAGAAGAGTTAATACTTATTCTTAAACTTTTCCAAAAAGTGGAAGAGTAAGGAAAACTTCCAAATCCATTTTATGAGGCCATTACCTTGATACCGAAACCAGTTAAAGATACCACTAAAAAAGGTAACTACAGGCTAATATCTATGATGAACATAGATGCAAAAACCCTCAAAAAATATTAGCAAATCAGGATGCCTGGATGGCTCAACAGTTGAGTGTCTGCCTTTGGCTCAGGGCATGATCCTGGTCCAAGGATCAAGTCCCACATCAGGCTCCCTGCGAGGAGCCTACTTCTCCCTCTATCTGGGTCTCTGCCTCTGTCTCTGTGTCTCTCATGACTAAAAAAATAAAATCTTAAAAAAAATATTAGCAAATCAAATCCAACAATACATTAAAAAAGATTATTCACCATCATCAAGTGGGATTTATTCCTGGGAGGCAAATGTGGTTCAATATTTGCAAATCAATCAGTATGATACATCACATCATTAAGAGAAAGGATAAGAACTACGTGGTCATTTCAATAGATGCAGAAAAAACCTTTGACAATATACATTCATGGTAAAAACTCTCAACAAAGTAGGCTTAGAGGGAACATACCTCAACATAATGAAGACCATATATTTATATCCTATAGCTAACATCATACTCAATGGTGAAAAACAGAGATTTTTCCTCTAAGATCAAGAAGAAGACAATGTCCACTCTCAATCACTTTTATTTAACATAGTAGTAATAGAAGTCTTAGAGACAGCAATCAGACAATAAAAAGAAATAAAAGGCATCTAGATGGGTAAGGAAGAGATAAATCTTTCACTATTTGCAGATGACATATTATATAACAAAAACCCTAAAGACTCCACCAGAAAATACTAGAACTTATGAATAAAATCAGTAAGGTCACAGGATAAAAAATCAACAATAGAGAAACCCACTGCATTTCTATACACTAATAATGAAGCAGCAACCAAAAAAAAAAATTAAGAGAATAATCCCATTTACACTTGCATCAAAAATAAAATACTTAGAAATAAACTTAACCAAAGAAATGAAAGACCTGTAGTCGGAAAACTATAAAATTTCTTATGAAAGAAATTGAAGATAACATAAGAAATGGAAAGACATAACATGCTCATGTAATAAAAGGACAAATATTATTAAAATGTCTATGCTTCCCAAAGTAATCTATAGATTTAATGCAATCCCTATCACAATACAAACAGCATTTTTCAGAGAACTAGAAAAAAATAATCTTAAAATTTGTATGGAACCACAAAAGACCCTGAATGGTCAAAACAATCTTTTAAAGGAAAAACAAAGCTGGAGGTATCACAATTCCAGACTTCCAAGTTAGATTACAAGCTGAAGGAATCAAAGTAGTATGCTACTGGCACAAAAATTGATACATAGATCAATAGAAGAAGAAGCAGCCCAGAAACCTGCAACAATATGGTCAATTAATCTTTGACAAAGCAGGAAAGAATATGCAATGGGAAAAAGACAGTTTCTTCAACAGTGTTGGGAAACTTGGACAGTTATATGCAGAAGAATGAAACTGGACTGTTTTCTTACATCATACACAAAAATAAACCAAAAATGTATTAAATACAAAATGTATCAAATATGAGATCTGAAGCCATAAAAAAAATCCTAGAACGGGGACAGGTGGTAATTTCTCTGACATTGGCTCAGCAGTATCTTTCTAGATATGCCTCCAGAGGAAAGGGAAACAAAAGCAAAAATAAACTATTGGGACTAGGTTAAAATAAAAAGCTTCTGCAGAGTAAAGGAAATAACCAATAAAACTAAAACACAGCCTAAGAGAAGATATTTTCGAATGACATATCTGCTAAACAGTTTCCAAAATACATAAAGGACTTATATGCAACTCAACACCAAAACCCCCCAAATAATCCAGTTAAAAGATGGGTAGATGACATGAAGAGACATTCACCCAAAGATAACATCAAAATGGCCAAAAGACACATGAAAAGACAATTGTCACTTATCAGGGAAAGATAAATCAAAATTACAATGGGATTATCATCTGATACCTGTCAGAATAGTTAAAATCAACAACACGAACAATACGAGGATAGAGGTTCCTCAAAAAGTTAAAAATAGAACTTCCTTGTGATCCAGTCATCATAATAGAGGGTTTTTACCCAGAGAAAATGAAAACACTAATTGGAATGGATACCACACCTCTATGTTTATTGCAGCATTATGTACAATAGCCAAATTATGGAAACAGTCCAGTGTCCATAGACAGGTGAATAGATAAAGAAGATGTGGCCTATGTATATAATGGAATATTATTCAGCCATAAAAAAGAATGAAATCTTGCCATTTGCAAAGACATGGATAGAGTTAGAGAGTATGATGCTAAATTAAATAAGCCAGTCAGAGAAACACAAATATATGATTTCACTCATATGTGGAATTTAAGAAAGAAAACAAACAGAGAAAAAGAGATAAACCAAAAAAGCAGACTCTAACTACAGAGAACAAACTGATGGATATCAGAGGGGAAGTGGGTGGGGTGACGAAACAGGTGATGGGGATTAAAGAGTACACTTATCATGATAAGCACTGAATAATGTATAGACTTGTTGAATTACTATATTGTGCACCTGAAATTAATATAATACTGTTTGTTACTGAACTGGCATTAAATTTTTTTAAAGAAATATAATAGAAACTACCCTAAATATTTTTCAAGTTCATAGGATCTAAAATAATTTTCAGTAAATAAAACCTAATTTTAGATTGTCAGTTTAATTAGTACAGACATGTCTTTGGAGTTATCAGCATTAATATAAATAATACTTTCATTTTATATATGGTTACTAAACACCAAATAAGCTTATGCTGTCTCTGTTGCAAAATTTGTCCCCAAGAAAAATAAGGTGATGGCCAGCTGCTTTTTCATTTCATTCATGAGAGACACAGAGAGAGAGGCAGAGACATAGGCAGAGGGAGAAGCAGGCTCCATGCAGGGAGCCCAATGTGGAACTCAATCCGTGGACCCTAGGATCATGCCCTGAGCCAAAGGCAAACAAACGCTCAATTGCTGAGCCACCCATGCTTCCTGATGCCTAAATGCTTCCTATCTTATGAAATCTTCATAAATAATCTCAGTGCGATTGTTAAGGACAATGAAATGAATGTGAATTAAGAATTCTTAGTAAACTTTTTAGCAATAATTGTTTTACTCAATTGGGGAACTACTCAAACAGTTCCCCAAACCTCTCTGATAACTTGTACGTTATTGTTTTGATAAGTCCAATTAAATGATGAAAGTTCACTGAGTATCTAGATCATTTCCAAATAAGATAAAACAGAAACAATGATTACTGAACATAGGTTTATTCGCTTTTGGTTTCCTTTTACAGAGGAACTAAAGGTACTTGGGTCTATCAGTAAACATATTTCATGCCACGTTGAGAAACTGTACTATGAAGAAACACAGGTCTCTAGAAATTATGAAATGCATTTATAAATTTGCCAATCTAAACAGCACAGTCACAATGGCTTACTTAGTTTTCCCTAGAAAATAATGTTTTTAAGCATTAAAAATTTTAATATAAGTAGTTAACACTCCTAGGAGTTTAATAAGGGAAATAACTTTATGCAAGAAAAGTAGGATATGTTCTTTTGGTTAGCAAAGGTAGGAGGTATAAAGACACATTTTTGTTAAAAGAAATGTTATTTTGTCCTAAAATGAAGCTGGTTATTTCAGAATAGAAAGGAGCAAGATAAAAAAAAAATTACTATGGATTTAGAACATTAACAAGAGAACAAAAGGTGACATCTTATGTGATCAAGCTGGCTAAAAACTGAATTGTTACTATAAGCTTTTAAATAACAATAGGGTACTCAAATAAAACAGAAACCTAATGTTTCATTTGCTAAAAGGACAAAGTTTTCTTGGATTATTGATCGGCTCTTGATATTTTGAAAAGTTTTCCTTTGCGTGGTAAGTAATATGCCTAAAACAAAGATTTTGTGTCTTGTTGAATAATTTCTTATGTTTCATATCAAGTCTTTGATTAGTTAAGAAGTCTGGGTCTCATAAATATAGAGAACTGGTGGTTCCCAGAGGGAGGGGTCAGGGTTGGGCAGAATGGGTGAAGGAGAGTAGGGCAGACAGGCTTCCAGTTACAGAATGAATAAGTCATGGAAATACAGGATACAGTATAGGGAATATAGTCAATGGTATTTTAATAGTGTTGTATGGTGACAGATGTTCACTGAGAATCTGACCTCCTTGTAACAGGACACAATTAGAAATTGATTATAACACCAAAACCTTGACTGGAATGTCATATTTGAGAGAGATGTACAAAGAATTTGATAATAACCAGATAGCTTTAAGGAACTAAGTTTGACTTTAAGAAGCCAAAAAGAACCCTCGGAAAAATTGGCCTGGTACCTTGCTTATAGGGTTCTAAGCAGCTTTATCAGGTAAGTAAGGAAGGTCACTTGAACCTCAAGATATTTTGGGACCTTGAGAATAGACGAATTAACCCAATTCCATGTACTGCAAGCATAATCTGATGGCAAGTTCTTGGAATGGCTTCCTAGCCTCAAGAGACTTTTAAAGGCCCAATCTGAGATTCCTTATAAAAAGTTTCAGCAAAGCAGATTAAAAGATTCAATATGGTCAATTGCTATTCTAGCTGCCCTTATGTAAATAATCAAGTCAATTTTATTGAAACAATGTAATTGGCAACAAATCAGTCTTATAGTTTCTTGATAGAAATGGCATGGGTGATTGTCGTAAGAAAAAATTATGTTTCAGTAGAAACTATATTATATACTTATGGATGTTAGATTCTAGTTATGTTAACTGTCTTTGAGATTTTGTTTTCTACCTGTAAACTGAACCAAATCCCAAATTCCTGTTGTTTCCTCCAGTATTTGTCTACAACTCTCCAAACTAACACTTTCAATTTTTTTCTCTCATCTTTATGACTTAGAATCATTGAGAACTAAATCTGTGTTTTTTCAAAACCATACCAACTAAAGTCGGACAACTGGATATAAACTTCAGAGAGATCATCACAACAGGCCATGCAGAGACAATCTTCATGTCTTTTGCTGTGTGGAACACTCAGAAAGCTCACTGGAGACATTCAGCCTGGAAACCAGGAAAAGCCGTCAGATTGCTACTGCCTACCCTCACTCCATCTAAAGAGGCTTTGAGCCTGACAGTGAGAAATCTTCTCGACTGGCTCTTCTAGAACTCAGAAACTTGTTTATAATTTGCTCCAATCACCAACTGCTGCTTTTATTTTGCTTCCATAGAACTTCTGTATTAAACACCTGATTTCTCATACAATCTATGCCTAACTTTGGAGCCCAGCTGTGTATCACCTCCTAAAATGAGATACAACTCATTTTTATACAACTATGATTATACTGTTATGTCATCAGTTTAACTAAACTGACCCATTTTCAAGACTAAGGGATTAATTGAGTGAAATACTCGAGGAACAATCTAATAGCCCAGCTTTCACTCAATATGTGAAATTTCCATGGAAAAAGTTTCAGAGGAGGCAAGTGATGGGGTTCAAAGCAGGCTGCCCCAAAATGTGCCATCTTGGCATGCAGATTATTTCAAGTTGAAGACAACCAAGGCCAGACAGACTCAAAAAAAGCTTTCTACCTCCCCCTTAACTGCCTTAAAATAATTTAGAGTATGTATACCAGCAAGATAGCTAATAACAGAGATAAGGTTTTACATCAGAAGGACTTAACTGCATGCCATGGCAAGCATTTGTATACCACACATTTGCTCCTCCCATCCTCTTATATGTCTTCCTCCCCCTTTGAAGTCCCAAACTTTTACCCCTTTTCTCCTTCACTCAAGATGGTATATAAACCTGAATTGCTGGACTGTTAGGGTCCCCTCGTGTCTTTGTGGAGACCTTGGGAGTATATAATTAAATTTGCTTTTCTCATGTCCATCTCTGTTCTAGCCAAAGAACCTAGAATGGTGGAAGGAAAAAGTTTTCTTCCCCTACAAGGTCATACTTTTGCGCAAGTGTTGGTATGAGCACACACATGCATGTATGCGCTTACAGAAATGTACCTTGAAGATTTCAGTTAAAGGATAAATAGAGGTTCCTAACTGCATTGTTACAAGGAAGTCAGCAATCACCATTAAATGTAACAGAGGTGATTAATTGATGCCGACCTCTACAATACCCAGAACACATCGTTTGGCTTACTAGTTCCATCTTGTGCATGTTTGCTTCTATGATTATACTGTTATGTCATCAGAATAATAAAAGACATAAATCTTCATTTCACAAAATTGATCACAAACCTAAAGAGAGAAGAGGTCACTTTACCTGTGATACTGTCTAAACAAATCCACGGAGAGATCTTGAGTCCTTTAATCATGGCACTGTCATCTGGTTTGGGTAAGCATATTTTCCTTTCATTAGATTTAATATATAATCTCATTATAGAAACCTGACACTGCACTGACTCTCAACTCATAAATCAGCTTCTACTTCTATTCCGAAGGCCCAAAAAAGAGGGGACAAAGAAACTAACAAAATGTGATAAAAATGCATAGCATAACATAATTTGAAACATTCAGATAATGCTCCCTTGCTACTCTGCTTTCTATTTTCATTGTTGATTTATCCTAGTCCTGCTGCCACGTGGACTATCACACTGACTTCCATTTTTCTGTGCAACCAGACATTTAAAAAATATTTCACTCATGAAATTTTCCAAACGGTCACTTCCTAACATCCCCACTCCCACCCATTTGATCACATGAGCCCCTACATTTTTTTTTAAGATTTTATTTATTTATTCATGAGAGACATAGAGAGAGAGGGGGAGAGACACAGGCAGAGGGAGGAGCAGGCTCCATACAGGGAGCCATGTGGGACTTGATCCCGGGTCCCCAGGATCACGCCCTGGGCTGAAGGCGGCACTAAACCACTGAGCCGGGCTGCCCAACCCTTCCATTTTTACAATATCATACAATGTCTGGGCATTCTCAGAACACCAACATAACTATTTATAGAGCATCCATGGCATGTCTTGTACTTTGCCTGTTGTTAACTGGGATGGAAAAGTAAAAGACATATTCCCTGGCTTCAAAGGTGATGTAATATCTTTGGGGAAAAAAAATCATAATTTTAATCCCAAGTAAAGAGACTTTCTAAATGTTGATCTATACTTGCTGACATATCTACAATGAACAGACATGATTTATAAAATAAATTTTGTGGACATAATATACCTTTGCCTAAAATACTTTTAAAGAGTTTTGAAATAATTTCTTGTATAGACAAAATGACATTGTTTCTCCATTTTATAATATCATGACCCCTAAAAAATATCATTAGTCTGTTGAGACCATATAATGTTTTAGTTTCAAATAGAAGCTATGTCACCCTAAGTAGATGTGAATTTTCCATATCTGAAAATTAGTATTTGTTTTGGGAGTAGTGTGTGTGCATGTATATATATGTGTATACGTGTGTCTATTTTTTATTTTTATTTTTTTAAGATTTTATTTTATTCATGAGAAACACACACACACAGAGAGAGAGAGAGAGAGAGAGAGAGAGAGAGAGAAAGAGAGAGAGAGAGAGAGAGAGAGGGGCAGAGACACAGGCAGAAGGAGAAAAGGAGAAGCAGACTCCATGCAGGGAGCCCGACATGGGACTCGATCCTGGGTCTCCAGGATCACGCCCTAGGCTGTAGGCAGCACTAAACCACTGAGCCGCTGGGGCTGCCCTATTTGTTATTTTTCAAAAAGCTGCTGGTAGATGGGAAGAATGAGAAGGAATGTATACACTTTCCTCTTTTATAGAGGTTAATATAGCAGCAAATTCCACTCTGGCCTGTGTTGCTAAAGCTTCCCTGTGTCCAGCCTACACTGAATAACTCAGCCTTTTGGGAATATACTGTGATTGGTATTTATGTTCTTGGGATTGCAAAGTAAGGGGAGAGAAAGATTCTGTGATAAGACCCAACCTAATAGTGATGGAGCTTTGGGGTAAAGCTCCTTGAGGAGCTTTGGTTTGCATTATAGAAGTCGAAATGAAGTAACTTTTTAGTCTGACTTAAGCAGAAGGAAGAAGGAGAAAACAAAGATAAGAAATGGGGTATGTTCAAGAAGGAAGGCCCTCTGAAGTAGTTAGCTGTATTTCCCTTGAATGATGAGGAAAATAATTTTTAATCAGCCAGTATTCAGTTTTTTGCTTTCTATGTTAAAATTCCCTCTTCATTAACTTTCAACTTCTTGGTAAAATCTGATATGTCTTATAACTTACACACTTCTCTTGCATTGAATTTGGACTGCAATGGTTTCCAGAGGCCAGAAACATAACTAGCAGTGGTCTGTGCTAGAGAACGGTGAGCAGAAGCTTGAGATACCTGCCTTTCAGCTGAGGCAAGTGGCTCAGAAATGGAGATTGAGACAGGTTCTATAGCTCCCACATAAAGAAGAAGAAAGTGGCTCTTCACAGGGGGAGGCTGACGCTTGGATCACATATGCATAACTTGAAATTGTTCTTCCTGCTGAAGTGGAAAGGGTTAATATCAATAGCCCCCAAGTTGAGTATTATTCCCATGCAAATTCAGGTAGCATTTTACATAAATAGGTGACTGAAGTTGGGTCCAGCTAAAGTTACATCTAGCAAAATCAGTGAATTTTTACGTACTGCAACTCTTTATTAGAATTTGGCTGTTGGCGACTGTCTTCTCTTGCTTCCACGATGCTATCTAGTTGAGTTATTCTTGTAATGATGTGCTCCTTCCTTCTCAAAATTCCTAGAGCATTTACTCTCCACACCTTCAACTGGGACTAGCCCCACAGAGGACTGAAGTATACCTCACGGGAAGCCCTAATATCTAACTATAGCTTATTATGACACAGTTATCATTAAAATGATGACCATAACTGCTTCTTTTTATGAATAAGTACAAAAATGATTGTTGTCCTTCTAACAGAGCAAGTTAAATAAAATGGCATTAGAGAGATGGTTATAAAGTCCATTATTTCTATGCATGGCTCCTTAGATACCAATTAAATACCCTAAAGAAATGGGCATTCACTCGATACCATCAATTGAGAAGACGATGTGTATGAGTATTTGTTATGTAACCAGGAGACTTACAACTCAATAACAGAAGATGACAATATTTTTGGCTAATGTACCTGTGATAATTGGCTAAAACCAGATAAACATGAAAAAGTTAACCTTAAGCATTTTTAGGATCCATGCTTACTTAATGGAATTATTTCTGTTGAATGCCCTAACACATTTAGCCATTTAATGGACCTTACATAAAAGTAGATCTGGGGCACCATTTTCACCACTTTAACTCATAGGATTTCAGAGATGGAAGAGGCTAGAGTTTGCCTAGCTCAGTCCCCTTGTTTTTGATCCAAGAAAACTTGGGGCCAAGGAGAAACACAAGTTACTTGAAATCAAATGACTAATCTATAATTTTGGGCCCGGTAAATCAATCAAACTTACTCAGCCACATATGGAATGGTATATATCAAGCTCTGCTAAAAGAAGGAAAACGAAAACAAAAACAAAAACAAAACAAAATTAGAAATGCTGGCTCTGTAAGTATGACAGAGCAGCTATACAGGGAAATCTTTATTAGTACAGAGTAACTAAAAATGCTAGATAACATAAAACAAAACAACAACAACAAAAAACAACTTTTTAAAAGCATGGCTAGGGCAGCCTTGGTGGTTCAGCGGTTTAGCGCCGCCTTTAGCCCAGGGTGTGATCCTGGAGACCTGGGATTGAGTCCCACGTCAGGCTCCCTGCATGGAGCCTGCTTCTCTGCCTCTATCTCTCTCTCTGTGTCTCTTGTGAATAAATAAATAAAATCTTAAAAAAATATAAAAAAAATAAATGAAAGCATGGCTAAAGCTGGTGCTAGTAAGATAAAAAATTAGAGGAGACAAGACATTTCAAGGTATTTTCTGGGTGAGTCTAGGAGCAGGCATTTTCCATCGGTATGCCTTCTAGTCCTTGGGGTAGTAACAAATGCAGACAGGATAGGGACAAAGCCTGACATTCAAGTAAGAAGGAGGTCATCAGAGACCCTGGCAAAAAGCAGGTATTGACAAAGGGCAACAACTCACTGAAGACATACTAGGAAAAAAAACAAAAACAAACAAACAAACAAAAAACCCATGCACAATTGGGGTTGATATTAAGTGAAACAGGGAAAACAAAAAGTCTCTCTTGAGAGTTCCTTATCCAAAATCCATTTTCCAAAGAATGAGGCCAGGATTCATATGATAAGAAAAATCTCAGGAAGTATCAAATGAGTGGTGTCCCTAAGTAGGCAGCAGAAACAATTTACAAATATTCTCTAGAGAAACACATTCTAAGCATAGGGCACAAATTGTTCCTATAGATGAATTCCAACAAATATGAGCTCATCACAAAAAATACTTCTAAGTACACAAAGAAACAAGTCCTATGAATGAATCTGCAGAAACAAAAATTAAGTATTTGATGTGCAAGACTGATTGTATATAATTAATAAGTGCAGAATATAATAAAACCTCATATATTTAAATAAAATAATATATGAAAGTATATGAAAACAAGTCTATTAAATTGATCAGAAAATGCTGAAATAGAATCAAATAAAACTACAGAAATGAAAAGTATTTGAATTTAAAACTCAAATGAATAAAGCTGAAAATATAAAATTTAACAGTTGAAGAGGAACTTTGTAAACTGACATACACAGATGAAGAAATTACATGCAAAGAGGCACTGAGAGAGAGAAAATAAGACATCTATGATCGAGTGGTTAAGAAGCATGGGAAAACAGAATAATAATATCCAACAAAGTTTGGTCCAAGTGTGGTTCCCAGAATTATAGCACTGGCATCAGCATATTCTCAAGACACAACATAGACCTATATATATGTAGTCACAAATATATTAATGACTGACATGAATGCGCACAGGCTTAAGAAGTTCAATTTGCCCCAAATAGGATAAATAAAAAGAAATCCTGACAGTAAAAATGAAAAACACCAAAAACTGTAAGAAGTTTTTAAAAATAGTCAGTGAAGAAATTCAATTTAGAGTCATAAGAAATCATAATACAGTCCAGCCTAGAGAGAGGTCAGTCCAGACAAAAGCAGATGAGAAGCTTAAAGGAAAGACTCCTTCAAGATGTTAATATCCACTGAACATACAATACCTAATATGTTAGGTATATGTAAAAAAGATTTTGATACTGGCAAAAAATTTTAGGGTTTGAGTGATTGATAATCACATGAAACATTAATAAAATTAAAGAAAAAGATTAGTAATTACTCTTCAGGGAAAACAAAATATTGGGTAATTAAAGTAATCATGCTATACCTTGTTCATCTGTGAATAGCTTTTTTATATCTTAATATAAATGATCATATAATGATCTAACATAATACAACTATATTGGGAAGATGGGCACCAAAAAGTGTGCATGCACATATGTAACAAGGACCACGAAGGAAAAGGAAGGAAAATCCCCATTTTCTATGGGTAATACAGTGAGTATCTCAGTTTGAGAAATCAAGACATAGTAGTTTAAAACATGGGGAGAAATGCCGAAAAAAATACTAAAATGAGAAGTAGTGGATCCGGAGGAACAATGAATATGTTTTACATTTTTAGCAAGCTTTCTTTAACTAGTTAACACTTTATACACACCGTGTTCAACGTTAATAATACGCCACTTTACCTTCCTGCTTACGATCAAAAAGTTGAAAGTTTGAAAACATAGTGTTGCTGAGTAAGGCCATAGGATCAGGTACAGCTGATTAAGAGTTTACTTTTAACCACTCAGGCAGGGATCCCTGGGTGGCTCAGTGGTTTAGTGCCTGCCTTCAGCCCAGGGCATGGTCCTAGAATCGCAGGATCGAGTCCCATATGGGGCTCCCTGTATGGAGTCTGCTTCTCCCTCTGCCTGTGTCTCTGTCTCTCATGAATAAATAAATAAAACCTTTAAGAAAAATAATCTGGCAGCATGGCAAAGTGGGATATGCAGACTGTTTGCCAGCTGATTCTTATGTATGTTCCCTAGAGAAACTTCTGCACGTCTGCACAGGAAACACATCAAGACTGGAAATAATAGCATTGTTTGCATATATCTAAAGCCTGAATACAATCCAAAGGTTTTCGTTTTTAAGTTTTTATTTAAATTCCAGGTAGTTAGCATGCAGTATAATATTAGTTTCAGGTGTAAAACATAGTGATTCAGCACTTCCATACAATGTCCAGTGCTTCTCACAAGTGCACTCCTTAATCCCCATCACCCAATTCACCCATACCCCCACTCCCCTCTGGTAACCATTAATTTGTTCTCTATAGTTAAGAGTCTGTTTCTTGCTTGTCTCTCCCCCAATGCTTTTCTCGTTTTTGTTTCTTAAATTCCACATGAGTATAATCATATGCTGTCTTTCTCTAACTTATTTCACTTAGCATTATACTTTCTAGCTCCATCCATGTTGTTGCAAATGGCAAGATTTAATTCTTTTTTATGCCTGAGTAATATTCCATGATATATTTATATATAACACCTCTTCTTTATCTATTCATCAGTCAATGGACACTGGGCTGTTTCTATAGTTTGGCTATTGTGGATGATGCTGCTATAAACATACGAATGCATGTATCCCTTCCAATGAGTGTTTTTGTAATCTCTGGGTAAATATCCTATCGTATGATTACTAGATCACAAGGAAGTTCTATTTTAACCTTTTGGGGGAAGGTCTTCCATACTGTCTTCCACAGTGGCTGCATCAGTTGCGAGGGTTTCCCTTGCTCCACATTCTCAACAAAACCTGTTGTTTCTCCTGTTGTTGATTTTAGCCATTCTGACAGGTGTGAGGTGATATCTCATTGTAGTTTTGATCTTCATTTTCATGTTAAGTGATGATGATTGTCTTTTCATGTGTCTGTTGGCCATCTTGATGTCTTCTTTGGATAAATGTCTTTTCATGTCTTCCACTCATCTTTTAACTGGATTATTGGGGGGGGGTGTTGAGTTGTATAAGTTCTTTATATATTTTGCATACTAACCCTTTATCAGATATGTCATTTGCAAATATCTTCTCCCATCCCATTGGTTGCTTTTTAGTTTTGTTGATGGTTTCCTTAGCTGTGCAGAAGCTTTTTATTTTGAAGTAGCCCCAAGAGTTAATTTTTTTCTTTTGTTTCCCTTGCTTAAGGAGATGTATCTAGAAAGAAGTAGCTGTGGCCAGTGTCAAAGAGCCTGTGCTCTTCTCTAGGATTTTATGGTTTCAGGTCTCACATCTAAATGTCTTTAATCCATAAAATGTCTTTAATCCATTTTGAATTTATTTTTGTGTATGGTGTAAGAAAGTGGTTCAGCTTCATTCTTTTGCAAACTGCTACCCAGTTTTTCCAGCACCATTTATTGAGAGACGGTCTTTTTCCCATTTATATTCTTTCCTTATTTATTGAAGATTAATTGACCATATAGTTGTGGGTTCATTTCTGGGGTTTCTATTCTGTTCCATTGATCCATGTGTCTGTTTTTGTGCCAGGACCACACTGTTTTGATTCCTACATAATTTGAAGTCTGGAACTGTGATGCCTCCAGCTATGCTTTCCAAAGGTTCTTAAGTAGGAAAATGACGACAAAAACTGTGGCATAGTCACCTAGCAGAATAGTATACAGCAGTGAATGGGGATGAACAAGACTTATACATATCATAGATGGATCTCAGTCATATACATGTTCATGGAATAAGGGAAGAGTACAATTTCACTTACATAAAATTCAAATGTAGACAAAACTGAATAACGTATTATTCAGGGATGTATCCTATATACCAAGCAGGAAAAAAAAAAAAAAAAGAACAACAGAAAACAAAGGAATGAGTAGACCACATTTCAAAATGCAAGTGATCTTTATTGGGGAGAGAAACAAGCTGTAAGGCAGGGATGAGGTAGGGAGGGGCCAGTCTCCCAAAGGTTTTAGTTTTTAAACTGTTTTGGTAAGTTTTCTTAGTGTTATTTAAGCTAAAACTGTAAGTTATATGTAGTTTTATTTCCCATTAAAGAAAACAGTAAAGCATAACCTGATTCATGCCACATACCCAGATTTTCATTTCTTAAACTGTCTGATCTCAGCCTTTGCAAACCTGGCTTCTAGCTCTGTTCTTAACCACTTTCTTTCCATTTCCTGCTTCCATGTTTTCTTCATTTATGCACCTATTATGGTGACTCTTAGCTTCTAACCTTGGGCCTCTACAGCTATGCTTTTCTTCTTTTTCTTTGGCTCCCTATATTTACATGTAACCTTCCTGTTCTGGCCTGGCCCCTGGAAACTCCTATTCACATACACTGTTTAAAAAAAAAAAAATCCAAAAAAAATAAAAAATAAAAAATAAAAAATAAAACATAAAAAAAATAAAAAAAAAAAATCCTAGCTGGATTGACCCAGTTTATATATCAGAAAAATAAAAGTTGTGTGTCTTTACTCCCCACTCAGGGCTGTCCTTTAAATGACACTGACTCTTTTGTGTCCAGCGATACAACAGGGGCCACAAAACATGAACACAGCGCTATCTCTGATAGATGTGGAAAGTTCTATGAGCAGAGCCTGACATATGACCACAGAGCCAAACATCTGTTAGGCTACTGAGAATATAAGACCTTGAAGGGATATAAAGGGACAAATTAAAAAAAAACCCTATTTCTTTTTTTAAAAAAAGATTCTGTTTATTTATTCATCACACACACACACACACACACACACACACATAGAGGCAGAGACATGGGCAGAGGGAGAAGCAGGCTCTATGCAGGGAGCCCGATGTGGGACTCGATCCTAGGACTCCAAGATCACGCCCTGAGCCAAAGGCAGACGCTCAACTGCTGAGCCACCCAGGCATCCCCCAAAAGGCTATTTCTTGATAATGTATCTCCTTCACCTTGAAGATCATCATGATCTGCAAAGATGCTCAATGGCATTAGCAATGCAAATCATAGCTCCCCAGAGGCCTAGGACTATATAAAAATAAATAGCCACCTTTCCAACAGTACCTCCACTTTGCAATCCAGGGTAGTGATCATTAAGAGAAATAAAAAATACTCTTGTTCTCAACTATGTATCATATCAGAAGCTGCTTCATCAGGACTAGTGGAGGCTCCCGACACCCACAGTAAGTTAATATTACCTCAGAGAGAAAGCCAGAACAACCAGAGGGCTAAATGATCACAAGTTTCACACCAAGTCAGTCACAGGGCAGAAGCCAGAGCCTTAGTTAGTCATTGTCTACTCTCTAAATTCCTGGTGCTGTGGGATTATTTGTCAGATATGGGTTATGTAGACCTTTCTTTAATCTCTGTCTTCAAAGCCCGTGTGGAGAGATATGCCACTTCCCTCACCTGTTCGTTATAACAGTGTTCCTGTATTACTTGACAAATTTTCCCTACTTTATAAATTTTCTCATCCAATGATTCTTAAAAACCTGATTTATAAATGTGATTAGATTTATGTGGAAATGTGACAAGATTCCTTCCCTTTGTTCTTTCTCCAAGAATGTAATCTCAGTGACAAGCTTAGTCTTAGTATGTGACAAAAATGCAATAACATCCCTTTCCGAGAATTCTTGTTCTTGACATTGCATTGCCTTGCTAGACCCCACGCAGTTGCTTGCATTTTTTACACATACCGAAATCAGCATTAGGTGTTTTAGATTATTTATGTCTTGAGGACAGAGGGGATCTCTGCCCTGTCCAGTAGCCTTCCTTAGGCACATCGTGCCAAAGTATAATGAACTCAACTCCATCTGTCAATGACATAATTTTACATTATTAGATCTTGACCTAAGTATTGCCGAGGGTTCTCACTTTAGCTCTTGTTTTTTGCAGCTTCTCTCACTATTGACTTTAGAAGGAGCTTGGGATCTTTAATTCCTTTTAAGGATTCTGGCCTCTGAGGATCTTGTGAGACAGTGGATGCCCATGTCTCTTTTGTTAATGATTTTAACAGTCATATGATGAATGTTGTTGCAGGGCTGGGATTCAGATTTTAGATTTAGGGCATATTAATCATGTACTTTAAAGATGTGATTAACTGGTTAATGGAAGACCACATTCTATGAGGAAGAGCTATTTGGCTTTTTTTCCCCCTGTTTTAATTGCAATACCAACTCACTCCTTCCTTTCTGCAGATACTGGACTATGATTCACTGGTGATATACTGGACTACAAATAGTACAGTACTTGTACGTGGTACACTTTCAAGTGATGCACAACACAGGATCAGTTGACTTCAATTACTCTCTAGTAAGAAATAAATGACCTGACTATTGCTGAAACTCTGGATCCCTTGACTATTGTTCATGGGAATGAGAACAGCAAATTATGTGAGTTGTCTTTGGAATGGTAGTTTATCTTGCTAACCTGGGGAGTAAAGATGGAGAGAAACACAAAGCCTTGCTTTCTACCATGCTGATGTAAGCAGATTTCTTGAACCTAGATCAACAGATAAAAGAAGTCCAAAACCATTGTCTATACTTATTTCTAATTTGTCTTCATTTATAATTAACCGGGAAGTACCTACACATCGCCAATAGATAAACTGTACGAAAAGACAATCATAGATAAGAACATTGTATTTTTTGATAATCCACTAGAAGAGCATTTGTCCAGATAGCATTCATTTCAAAGATTAGGATCTGGACATAATTATAGAAAACCTAATGCAATAAATCAATAAAGTTTTGAGTATCTCCTATCCCTTAAAGTGAAAATTATGAAGTCAAGAGACTGAATAAAATTTAGGGAAAAAAATGTATAATGTTGGAGGTCCCAAAAGAAACATAATTGATGCACACAAATGCACAACTACACACACACTCTCTCTCAAATATACACACGCACCACACGGGAACTCAAAACTAGGATTTTTAATGCTAATGAAGCATCTTGATAAATGTCCCATGGACAGAAAAAAATAAATTATTTTCCATTGCTGGCGTGTGTGGGCCTTCTTTTTGATTACAGCAGCAACTTGAATATTTCTACACTGTGTAGAAAAGCAATAGAGTCTACATGTGATTATGTTTAGAGTTATAGCTAACCAGGAAGGCTGCAGATAGAAGACATTTTCTGTTGATAAACAGTTGCCTTCAAAGAGTACATTTTTCGTTTGTTTATAAGATGCAGGTGAAGTCAGATAGAAACATCATTAAGATCTGCTAATGAATCATCCTCCTATTTGCACTGGGAATAAGTGTTTGAACTCAATGCTGCATCTATGTTTGAAGAAATACAATTATTGGTTAACAAATGTGTTACATTTAGGTGGTATGGCTGGATGAATACTAACTATGAGCAAGCACAAGGTCTGTTATGCTAAAAAAAAATACAGTACATCAATGGCAACATCCCATTTTCACCTAAGCAAATACACATTTATATTATGTTAAATATATTTATCAAGTCAGAGTTACTGTTTTTAAATTAATACTGTTCTTTTTTCACTGATAACACATTAATTGGAAAAACTGTCGAAAACAAAGAACAAATAATCATCAACAAATCCCATCATTCAGTGATAAACACTTATAATTTTGGTGTCTCTGCTATCTGTCTTTTATCGTAGATGCACAAGCTAATTTATATATACCCACACACTCATTTGGAGCTGACCGAGAGGTAGATGTACATACAGAGGTGGCTAGTCTTTAGGTATCACAATACTATCATTTAATTCTTCCCCCAGTACATTAGTGACGAACATTGATCATGACATTGGTGTCCGTAATTTATAATCTGGAGGTATTTCAATGACTAGGTTGAAGCAGAGTAGTCGTAATAATGTCTGAATTAAAGACATAGGAATAGAGACAGATAATGGGGATATTATTCTCACTGGCTCATGAGCCCCATCCAGGGTTCTTCCCAGGGCAATCTCTGCTTCATTCCAGAGTCTTGGACTCAAATGGTTTCTGACATGTCATAACTCAAAAAAAAAAAAAAAAAAGTTTTACCTCTGTAGAAGAAAGTGCAGTGCATTTCTCCTTGACTTTTCCACGCCTAAATAGGTAACTCTGGTTTCTCAACTTCACTTCTTCCCTAATTATCTACACATTTAAAGCAGAGATTGTTTCACTTGCTTGGTCCAGACCCACCATAATACCTCACATACCATGAGTACCCAGAATATTGTAAATGTGCTCAACTGTATGTCAGTGCTGCTGCCTTAAATGAAATCTGTCTTTAATATTACTCTGCTCCTTTTTTCCCCAGATGTACTCATGTCACTTATATTACTCCATGGGTTCATGGTCTGTGCTGAATTCAACAGATAGAAGGTGTTATGGGTTTTATTTGGGAATTTATTATTGTTAGTATTAGAATTGGTTTAATTTTGGAACAACTTAGTACAATCTCTTGAGAATAAGAGATGTATTTATATATCTCTTAAAAACAAGACCCTAAAAATGAAATGTTTTTAGGGAATTGAAGCCCTAAAAGAACACAAACCTCACTCTTATCCAGGGCCAATAAATAGGCTAAAGACAAAAGAAAATTGGTTCTAAGTCATCATTCTTTGCCATGTCTCATCTGTCTTGACCTTGACCAGCAAGAGGCTAGGAGGGCAGAAAAGAAGACAAAACTCTCGACATGATAATGTAATTCCTTTGCCTTGCCAGTATGAATTTTCTGAAGAACAACCATATCTACTTGAAAGTGTCCTAGTTCAAGGACTGCTCCTGCCAGGAAGTGAGGCTCTGGATTTTCTGGCCAGGGAAAAAGACTTACTTAGAGTACATATGCTGAAAGAGAGAGGGAAGTCCTAGAAACAAGTAATAGTTGGCTTAAAAATACATTTTTTGGGTGGAGAAATGTTGCACATGGGTATAAGGATCATACAGTTTACATGAAATTTTTTCCCTCTAGTTTTTTTCCTTTTCTGTTAAAGGGTCCACCTGGATGCTAAAACTACAAAGCAGGCAGCCTCTGTGCATCTTCATAACAGAACACAATGCATGCCCAACGGATTCAATAAGTGATTAATTAGGGAGACCACGCTGCAGCTTCAGCTTCCTCAAAAGCAATGTATTAAGCCAAATAAGGATGCTATCACCTATCTGGAGGAAGTGCCTCTATGCAGTCAGCTAGCTCAGGGAAGTTCATCAAAGAGTTCCAGGGTACATAACCAAGACATTTATATCAAGACGAAACATCAGGCTTGTGCAGAAAGAAGAGATGGGATGTGGGCAGGATGCAGAGTGCATGTGCATGCATGTGCCTGTGCACGTGCACTCACATGCTCAATGTGGCAAAAATGGGAGCCATTAAACAGGATGGTGCAAGCTACCCCGTCCAAGAGAAAACAGATCTGTGAGATGGAAAGACAGAGACCTTTAGAATTCCAGGATATGATTACATTTATATCAGCTACTTGGAAAAGAATCAATCCCAGAATTCCAATAGGCACTGCTCCAAGTCTCAGTGTTTAATATATGTCTATGTCAATTGAAATTCTAGGCCTCAAGTATCTGAATCTTAGTGATTTCACCTCATTACATTACATATGATGAAAAGAAAAGTAGAAATACCAGAAACAATCAGAGTTCACTTAAAAATGTTTCTTTGCGGGGATCCCTGGGTGGCGAAGCGGTTTGGCGCCTGCCTTTGGCCCAAGGCGCGATCCTGGAGACCCGGGATCGAATCCCACATCAGGCTCCCGGTGCATGGAGCCTGCTTCTTCCTCTGCCTGTGTCTCTGCCTCTCTCTCTCTCTCTCTCTCTCTGTGACTATCATAAATAAATAAAAATTAAAAAAAAATGTTTCTTTGCGTGTGTGGTTTTTTTTTTGGGGGGGGGGCGGTTGGTGAATGGAGAAATGTTACAGGTGGGTTCAAGGAAACTTACGGTTTTTGCATACTTTCTCCTAGCTGGACACAAATGTGATTAACCATAACCCTTCAAGATGATGAGAGAACTTTCACGTGAAGAGAGAAAATGGTATGCAATCTTGAAATAGAATCTGAGATGCTCTTTATCAGTCAGGGCAGAAATAGGCAGTAACAGGAGTAGTAAGTAGTAAGGCAGTAACCTTAGTGAAGGTTACAGCATTAGCATGCTTAGAGCTCACTGAGTTTTTTGTGTTTTTTGTTTGTTTGTTTGTTTGTTTGTTTGTTTGGTTTTGGTCTGATACAATGAGCCCAGAGAGCTTTAAAAATGCTCAAAATGGTACTGGTTACAGACCCAGGAAATGAGTGTGATGAGTGACTTTCCATTCTGAGGCCTACAGTCAACTTTAATTCTCAAGATCTCACAAGTGTCTGAGGGCAAGAGAAGGAGAAGGTGTATGCTGAATCAGCATACATCAACACAGCTACAGCAAAGACAGACTTCCTGGCCCCTGTGGATGGATTACTGACATTAGCGGTGCTGATGGGAAATAAGGGTTTTCTTTAAATGCTCAAAACATGGTCATGGACATGTCTGCAATAAGCCCAAGGGAAATCCCATTCCTCCTTTTTCTGCTAACCAGTAATATCCCAATCCTTTCTTCCCAATCTGTTCTGAAATAAAAAGGATCAGGAGATCAAAAATCTTGACTCTATAGAAGCCTCAGTTTCAACCCAGTAGACTCTGGATTTTTTACTACTTTCTTAGCAATGACAAATGCCCATGATACATTACAATTTCTAATTTCCTGGAGGGACAGTTTCCTAATAAAATTGTGAGCAAAAGTGAATCTTGAAACTGGTGAGATGCAT
This sequence comes from Vulpes lagopus, assembly GCF_018345385.1. NCBI lineage: Eukaryota > Metazoa > Chordata > Mammalia > Carnivora > Canidae > Vulpes > Vulpes lagopus. The sequence goes on along the minus strand of NC_054827.1, from coordinate 30,187,232 downwards.
AGCCAATGGTCCAAAGCCTTCAAAAGGTTTACTGTTCTCCCCTTGTGACCTGTGGGTATGAGAGAAAGTGTGCACTGCAGGTGGGGTTAAAAGAATGACAATAGTCTTGGGTTATTGAAGCCTGATGAAGACCAGGGCTTTATTCTTTATCCTATTTCAATTCTGCTGATACAGCTTAATTAAAATGGTAAAACAATCTCTCCAGAAGTCATTCCCTTCTCTTTCTTGACCCATTAGCATTCTGAAACATTTTTAGAAATGTAGAAGCCACTAAATGATGTCAAAGTCATGTAAGAACTGATCTGCTTTGTAAACCTCAACTGTAGAGCTTTTAACACAGAGGGGGACTGCATGAAGGAGACTTGGGAAATGAAGACAGAATCAGGACAATGGCTCTCAACAGAGGGGTGATTCCCCCCCCCCCAAGGGATATTTGTAATATCTGCAGACATTTTTGGTTGTCACAACTGGAGGGAGGTACTAGTGACTTCTAGAGGGTACAAGTCAGGGATGCTATTATACATCCTACTGTGCACAGGATAGGTCCTAGAAAAAAAGAAATAGCTGTCCCCAAACATCCCTGATTTAGGGAGATTAATAACTCTGACTTTTATGGAGACAAGAATTAGCACGATGACCAGAAGCTATTGTGTCCCCTTCTCTAAGGATGACTTCCTGGCATGTTCCTAAACCTGAGATAATAAAACATTCAGTGGCTGTTAACTATTCAACAAAGGACACATGTTTCACCAGATTTAGAGTGGGACAGGGAGAAGAGGAAAACACAATTCTTGGAACTAAAGATGGGGGGGGAGTAATTTGTAATTATGCAAAAATGTACTTTCTGTGAGCTTAATGCATCATTAAAATGTCTTATAGGTGCTTAATGCCTCATTAAAATTAAATCTGTACCTGCCAAAAAACAGTACTTTCCAGTAATCTTTGGAGTATGTACTAATTAAATTTAGTGAATGCTTTGAGATTAGCCAAGAAGCCAGCTAGGAGAGCAATCTGTTGATATGCTTTCTCTCTTTCCTGATTTGATGAGTAGACTGTGTTGATTTGGACTCTGTAGGGTTCAGAGGAGGGCCATTAGCCAGTGACACGTGGTTTTCAGGGAAATATATACACCCACTTGTTAAAGCCAGAGCATAAACCTAGATGTACAACTACAGCTAGCCCAGTGAAAGACTTGCGGGGAAGAGAGAAGACTGAAAAAAATCTCTAAAAGAAATAATACTTTCTCCTGTTGGTTCTATCACTTTTGTGATAGGATACATGTCAAAATGTGGGAATGTACTATTAATAAAATATGACTAAAGAGGAAAGACACAGTGAAAGAAAAATCTCTTGACCCCAGGACTTGGAATCTAACAGTGCTTTCATCAACACTCAGGCCCTGTAGGTCATATGCTTAATTTACAGCAAGGAAGCAAGGTGAGGGGCAGCAGCACTCCTGTTAATTCTTCTATCAATGCAAAACAACTGCTTTAAGATCTACCATATCTGTATGACTACAAGAGTAAAATCAACAGTACGAGTAGTATTGTCAGTCATATCCAAAGGAGAAGTTACTGCTAAGACCAGTGAGCCAGGGAGGCAGTTCAAAGTCTCAGATTGAAAATGCAAACTAAGGGGTGGGTGGTTCAGTAGTTGAGCCTCTGCCTTTGGCTTAGGTCATGATCCTGGGATCCTGGGATCGAGTTCTGTCTCAGGCTCCCCACAAGAAGCCTGCTTCTTCCGCTGCTTATGTCTCTGCCCCTCTCTCTGTGTCTCTCTTGAATAAATGAAATCTGAAAAAAAAAAAAAAAAGAAAAGAAAAAAAAAGAAAGAAAATGCAAACTAACAGCAACAGGCTTTACTGAGACATTCCAGCTCCTTGCTCATAACCAATGTCTTAGAGTGTTTGAGAGGATTTTCAGGGTGTTAAATTGTGAGATGGGGCCCCCAAATGCACTCAGGAAAGCACCTGGAGAAATAAGTTTCCTCTGATATTGTGCCAGGCCTTTATATTCAGATTATAAAAGTCTGAGACAGCATTTGGAACTGGGATCTGTGAGCCCAGAATTTCAGATAAATGATATTGTTCTCAAGGTGTATCTGCTTAGAGGTCCCACACTCCTGTTTTCCCAAGTGATCTTGAAACAGCAGTATTTTGCACAGGCTCTGTGAATGGAGCCCAAGAATCTGAGTCCTTTCTTTATACCCATGAAATGCTGCAGAATGTTATATTGTCATAAAACATGATCGATTATAGAATATGACTGAATCTCTAATGAATATTAGCATTATTTTAAAAATGAAAGCTACATGTGTTCCCACAGAGGGAAAGGTAATTATGCCCCTACAGGCCACTGACTTAAGCATCTGGCAAAGATCTCATCAGGCCCACCAGCCAGTGACCTCTACCTTCCCAAATGTTGTAGACTGCTTTTTTTTCTTCTTGGTTGGCAGTAAGATGTGTTATACAGACATACTCCTGCTGGCCTAAAACTGAAAAGACAGTGAATGATTAGAAACTTTTGGCAGCTATAAAATATAACTGAGAAGACACTGCTTTCATATCAAATGAGATGCATATGCATAGAAAAAAACGGCACGTTCAGCTTTATAGGTCAGAGAGGTGTGAGATACTTGTCTCTTTGAGAAACTTTCTCAACCCTAACCCATATTTTGTGAACATCTATATGAAACAACTTACAGTTCTAGGCTTTGATTGGGCCCACATCGAAACTACTCTCACATCTCAAAAAGGCTATCTTACAAGTGAAACACAACCAAAGAAAGGACACGCTTTTGTGTTTTAAAGGTTATGGCTTAGAGAATTATTGGAGAGAACAGAGTGAAGGAGATAGGAGGGGTGGGATCATAGAGTTAGGTTTAAAGAAAAACAGGACAAAAATTCTAAAATAGTCTATTCCACTAAAAGTATTCCTTTGCTCATATAGACGGACTTTGCATATTTCATAATCTGTAGCCCATTAAACAGGAACTACTCGATAGATAAGAATTCAAAAACCTACCAGGTAAGGTGACAAGTGTGAAAACATTTTTGAGCTTCTAGGAAGTTAGATCTTGGAAGATACAGCTATTTGAAATCAGGGCAGTATGTGTACTTCAACCACCTATGACTTCTGGCATCCTTCTAGGTTATCTTTCGTAGGCAGGGATGTGATAATGGAAGATGCCAGAGATTCCTAACACCAGGGCTTCTTGCTCATGTAGAGTCACTCATGGCAGCTTTAGGTCATCCTCTAAAGATCAAACTCCAGAATCTGAATTAAAGCTATTCACTCTATAGAGCATCACATCAAGAAGGGACAAAAAGCAAACAAACAAAAAAACCAGTGGTGTTGGCCACATGCCCATTGTTAGCTGCTTTCTTCTGGGCACATGAACTTTTAAAGGGCTATGTGTTTCATTCCATAATCCTGAGTACAGAGATACAATTTGATCAGGATATAAAAGTTTCAGACCAGGGAGTGAATGAATCCTCAATTTTGCATAATTCAAGGAACTCTGAGAGCTGAAACATATTTAGCCTAGTTTGGGTTTTAACCTCACAACTTGTAAAGTAAGAATAAAAGTTGCTTTTATATTGGTAGAAACCACCATTTCCACTTTTTAGGTTTTTCTTTTTACATTTTATGAAGGTCTATAGGAGATATCTTAAATATTTTTCAAAAGAATAAAATGAGCAGCCATGTATATAACTGGACAAACTAGAAGATTTTACATGACTTAATGAAAAAGAGTTTCCCTCCCCTACTCCTTCTTGCCTTTGAGTTTTAGCTTCTAGTATTTACATCAGTATGCTTTAAATAATGTGCTTTCCTGGTTATTAATTAGATTTGAGATTCTAAAAATTATCTCTTTGTTTCTCACTATTGAGGATGAGGATTTAATATATCACTATCCCTCAGCAGCATATTTCTTAATCACGCTACCAAAATAATAGACATATTATATTTTTGATTAAATTAATATTCATGGTTTACAGTGTAACTATTTAGCATTGTTTGCATTTAAATTATTTAGTTTGCCATGACTCCTTTTCTTTCTTTTTTTAAGATTTTTTTTTAATTTATTCATTTGACAGAGAGAGAGCAAGAGAGCACAAGCAGGGGAGGTGTAGAGGAGAAAGAGAAGCAGATTCTCCACTGAGCAGAGAGCCCTAGGTGGGGCTGGATCCCAGGACCCTGGGATCATGACCCCAGCAGAAGGCAGACACTCAACCGACTGAGCCACCCAGGCGCCCTATGACTGTTTTTCTTTCTTGACACCTTCTTTTTAACCCCCTGGAGTTAATAATTCCATTAATTTTCAATGGAGGCAATTTTCCATCTAAATCTCCACAAGAACTGTAAACCTCTCAATATATACAGATAAATTACCTGGATAAATTAGGTGATATATAGTTCCACTGTCTTCTCTGAGACAAACTTGCTGAACCTCCCTACCCTTCTGTTTCCATCAGGTTACCTGAGTTGAGGCCTGCTGTGCAGGTCATTTGCTTAGCTGTGTGGTTCCTTACACTTGAGGTTTGCTTTGGGTATACAATTCAAAGACAGAATGGTACATTTATCATGATATCTATAGCATCTTTCTTGAATCTGGACTATAGGAGACTTAACAAATGTTAATTAGAAAAATAAAATCAACCAAAGTAGGTATAACTCATATACCCTTCCTTCCCTTTACCATGTCTTAACTATAATAAGTCTCAGTACTTTTTTTTTTTAAGATTTTTTTATTTGAGAGAGAGGGAGAGTAAGCGAGCAAGAGAATATACGAGCATGTGTGGGGTGGGAGCTGGAGAGGCAGAGGGAGAAGTAGACTCTGCACTGGGTAGGGAGCCCACATGGGACATGATCTCAGTGAGAACCCTTAGATCAAGTCCTGAGCCAAAAGCAGATGCTTAACTAACGGGGACACCCAGGTGTCCCAATTAGTTTCAGTATTAAGAGTGTTCACTTGGTCTTTTTTGCCTATTCTTGATACTATGACTGAAGCTAGTCTAAGGATATGTTTAACTTTAATCCTTTACTTATTAGAAGACAAAGAGCAAAAATATAACAAAAAATTAAAATAAAATAATAATAGTAAGAAGAAGAAGACATAGTCCATTCTTGTCGCTGTCATTCATTTAGTCAAACTGAATCTATTATGTGCCAGATACTATTTGCAGGCAGTAAATTCTGATTCAGGGAATTCTTTCCGTATTTAAACCAGTCTTCACATGCATACACTATACCTATTTTCGTTGGCTCCCATTATTTTTTCTCAAAGCCAAGCATCTAAGCTACTGTGCCTTATGGTTGAATCACTATGAGACAAGTGTTTATTCTCATAATAAAAATATATGCAGGAAACGTAGGTGAAACATCTTCTTTCACTGTTTTAGATTAAACAGCAAATAACTGCCTTTCCTTAAAGATGAAAAAGTGTAAAAAATCTTTAACTGGTATACACACAGTTCTTAGAATAAAAATGTGAAGAAAAGATTCCACACAAAAATGTACCACAGACTTTCATTTTTTCATCCTTCTCAAGACCCAGATAACCTTGTCTTAGAGATATGCTGGACAGTGAGGGCTGGTAGTGACATGGGGCCTGGATTAGAAACATAATAAAGGGACATGATCTATCATGTTGTACATTGGTTGGCTGGTGGATGGGGACTCAAGAGCAGGGCCAGGAAAACCTACAGGTCAAAAAGCAGTTCTTGAATAATATCAGAGGACGAGTGTCTCTTATAAGCATCATCATCACCAGGGAAGAATGAAGAAGCTCTGTCCTAGGAGATGGAGCACACCATTTTTTCCCCTATAAAAAAATCCCAATCAACTCCAAGAGACACCAATGCCAACAGAATAGGCTGACTCGTGAAGATATTGCCACCATGTGTTTACTTCACCCTCAGAGTTAATATACTGATACTGTCCAATCCAGACTACCTCAGATCATTTAGAGAGGGCTCTGAAAAGTGAACTCTAATCCTAGCTCTTACATCCACCCCTGAAATGGGCTCATTATTACCGGCTTCCTCTCCATTTTATAGATGTGTTGTAAAGATAATTGTAAAGATACTCCAAAGTACTTTGGAGATTTCAGATGGAAATTGAAGTACAACTAGCTAGAAATTAATTTATTTTATGCACCTGGGAAGCTTGGCTTCCATGTGACACCCAAATAAGACAGTATTTTCTATTGGTGTGACAACTGAATCTGAGTTGAGCCACAATGTGTTTGTGACTCAATCACAAAGAAAAAGGTGTGATTATTTAAAAAAAAAAAAAAAGACAAAGGAGGTAAAGTTCTCCAGAGCATACATCCGTCTATGAACCTGACATATGAACAATGTGTACTGCGAATCACGAACCACTTTAGGAATTGGTGATGGGCTCTCTACTCAAAAAGGTAACAGCAATTAATTACACTATGTGCTTGGGCATGATCATTATTGCAATTCAACTTTCTAGGTTTCAAACATTTCTTATCAGTTGAATTTGAAGAAGGTTTGTTAACATTTTCTCCAGAGGAAGTCAGAATGGGTACAGAGACAGATCTCAGGCAGAAATAAAGAAATGTCCCCCACAGGGGAATGGACCTGACACTGACTTGTGATTTATCCACTGTCAGAATAAACACAGCAATGTTGTTGGGGTTATTATCCTTGGTACGGGGGTTACTTGTATCTGCTGAGTAAGCAGGAGTGCCAAGTTTCCAAAATGTTTGCATAGGCGAGATATGCAAAGACCTCCTGAGAACAGGAAGAAAGGATATGCCTCTAGAGGACTCAGTGGGAATCCCTCCACCAGTGAGCATTTCCTTGGCAGATGAGTTCTCTCACTGGGGATGAGAGAACCAGGCAAAGATTCTTTGCAGTCACCCGTTCCATGAGGCAGTCTGTGTACTGGTCTTTACCTAAACCAATGGTTACATTGGGGGTGATTTTGCCCACCACTTAGCAAGGGGATTCGGCAATGTCTGGAGCCATTTCTGATTGTCACAATTGAAGCAGAGGAGAGATTCTATTGGCTTTAAGTGGGTGGAACCCAGGGATGCTACTAAACTTTCTACAATTCACAGGACAGCCCCATGACAAAATTATTAGGCCCCAAACGTCAACAGTGTCTGATCTAAACCAAAAGAATGTATCCTTTACTTATTTGATCCTAGGTCATTCACCATCTCCTTTGTGACGGATGCTCAGTTACTAAAAATGACTCTTTGTAGGTACCAAACCTATTGTTAGACTCTGTTTGCTTCCCCAACTTCTGTGAAATTGATTTATACAAATGAGCATAGAACAAATCAATAGCCCCTGCATAATGCCGGGCAAGTGCAATACAGACTGGGCAGGAGGTAATCAGAACTCAAAATGATTAGGAAAAATATAATCACTGTGTAGTTTAGCTTACTCCATGGCCTTCACTACTGTACCTTCTCTTGGCACAAAATAAGGTCTTGAGATTTCTCCTTTCTTCTAAATATAGTTTCCTCCCCTACGTCCACCCAGTAATTTTACTTGTTTTATTTCTTTGAAGAGTGAAATGCATGTCCCCTCTCCAGCACGCCTGATTCTGGGAGAGGCAAGGCTGAGGCCATAATCTTCTAGTGCCTTGATGAGGAGGAAAACACAACAAGCATAACTCTTTTCCTTCTCCCCATTCCATATGATTTTTGATCTTCCATTTCTACATACATAACAATCTTACTGTATATGTGTCTTTTATTGTCAGCCAGCTCAAATCCTTTTGTGAAAGTAGGCAGGGTATAAATTACAAATAAATAAATGCCACACAGAAGAACCCTTTACTACATGCATCATGTGCTATTTATAGCAGGTTTCACATAGCCTTCATCAATGAACTGCCACCAGTCAGTGTTGTTAAAATGATTTCTTACAACTAAGGAGCATTATCATGTTTTTCAAGCAGGCAAGGCAATGAGTTATTATAACTTCTGTTCAACTTCTTATTAAGAACTGAACTGCCTCTGAGCCAGAGGTGGTTTCTTGGGTAGGTGAGTACACCTTGGATGAGCGACAGGAAAAGTAGAAGACACGCATGTAATGGATTAAGAGAAAATGTGCGTCCCTTTCAGAGTCAGAGGATTTTGTTGCATATGGACATGCTGTGCGACAGCAACCACGGCATTACTCTATGGATCCATCACTGTAACCTAAAGGATATAAATACTTAAAATGAGACATCTGAGCTGAGTCAGGGACGAGAGTCAGGAGGGACACAGAAGGTCCGTTCTGCCCAAAACAGGAAGGAAATCATGAGGCCAAAGGGTAGCGGGGGTGGCAGGGAGGAAAAATAAAACCCTAGCGGGTCCTTCTAAGGACTCTGTATCTGTTTTGTGCATCTTTGCAGAAAAAATCCAGAGAGAAATAAAACACCATACGAACTATACCTTTATTTGTCTTATAAATGCACAAAAAGCACTTCAAAATCAGTATGTGCCATCACATCATCTATTTGTCCCTCCTGCATCAGTGTTTGCAACCTTTTGAAACTAAATAACTTGTCTCTCTGTACCCTGGAACTCAGTGTACTTCTTCTAATGCTCTTAATTCTATCAGATAGATCCATTTAGGTCACCTCATGCCCAGGAAATGAATTCACACAGCTCTAAGAAGAGCTATCTAGTCAGGGCCAGAGGACCTCGTGATGCAAATCTCTCTCATTTTAGCGCTCCCATTAGTGGGGATGTGTTTGCTCCAGCATTTCATTTCTGTAACCTTTGTTACTCCTTTGTGTGCCGCCTTGTTTAGTTTACCACACAGAAGCAAAAATACGCAAGCCTCTTAGTTCTCAGGGAAGAGTACCGTGTTGACTTGCCCTCACTGAATGGAAATTCTGGGAAAATGCGCAAGAGCTGAATGCTAGCAAAACGGCTACTGTTTTCATCTCACTTATGAGTTTAAAAGGCATTCTTCAAACAATTCTTATTTCACACCTTACCAACAACCAGAGAGATGGATATTATTATTGGGACTGAGATTCAGAAATCTTAAGATCACATAGATTAATGAGTGGGGGAGTTAAAAATCAAATGCTAGTTTTTTGTGTCTTTTGTTTTACTCTAACACCTGTGTTCTTCCTTGTAAATTCTATTGAGACTGCTTTAGACCAACTTCTGGGTTCTGATCTGGTTTCTTGCCAAGATTCTACCTTTCAAGTGACCATTCTTAACTCTATGGACTATGACCTGTGGGTAAGTGATTTGCTTCTGCTTCATTGTCTAACCCTGGCTCTGTGGCACCACAGTGCTGCCTGGACCCCACTGATATGGGAAGTTTGTATTGGACAATAGACACTGCAGGTGTAGCCATTCTAACCCGATATTTTACATGCTGCACTGGGCATCCAAACAGAAAATGATTTTTTATCCTACAGAACAAAAGAGGCTACAAGAAATTGCTCAATATTAGACTAGAGGCATCTGTCCCCCTAAAGTTACTGGCTATGGTTTAGAAAAAGTCTTTACAAATCAGATAAAGGTGAGACACAGAGGCTTACCTACAAGGAAGCATTTAGGCTTTTAAACTGGTAGCAAGTTAACAAGAATGTAAAAACAGACTACTAATTCACCTAAACATCATAGAGCTGTAATTCTAACTTTTTGCATGCTGAATCTTCTCCCCAAGGGAGCACAGAACATCAAGGAGCATGAAATATCTCGGGCAGAATGGCTGCAGGCTCAGTCAATGGCACTCTCGGAGGAAGGCAGACAGCCTTACAGAATAGACCTCAAGCCTGCCGACTTGATGAGATTGTCCTAGGACCTAGACTTTCAGATCTGCAAAATGTCCTACAGAACCAACTTATCTTCTATAAGGTGGGAGTTGATTATTAAAACTGGAGTCTAAACAAAGGAGGTGAAAATCCACTGGCAGGCAGTTTGTGGCCATGCGGGCTGTCGAGGAGGGTAGTTTTGAACTAGGGAAGAGGTGCTAAAGAAACCATAGTCAGTAGGTGAGTACTAGAGATGGCTGTTAGAACTGGCTGGATGACATGCCCCTGGTGGTGGAGAAGGGAATGAACCTAGACTTGAGGTGAGTGGCCCTGGCCTATAATGTGCTATAATAGCAGGGAGAGGGGATCCCTGGGTGGCGCAGCGGTTTGGCGCCTGCCTTTGGCCCAGGGCGCGATCCTGGAGACCCGGGATCAAATCCCACATCGGGCTCCCGGCGCATGGAGCCTGCTTCTCCCTCCGCCTGTGTCTCTGCCTCTCTCTTTCTCTCTGTATGACTATCATAAATAAATAAAATAAAAAAAAAATAGCAGGGAGAAGCAGAATGGTGAGAGGTGTGACCTCGCATGGACAATATGCCCTGTCCCACAGTGGACAAGACAGTGAAAAGAGAAGCAAGCCTCGACCTCAGGAATGTGTTTCTCAGAGAATTCCATTTCCCTTCTTACCTGTGAATGCAGCAGCCACAGTACCACAGGGACAAGGACCTGGCTGGTGGAAGGTTCTCTTATCGCCTTGGAGTAGAGGTGACTTGTGCCAGAGGACAAATACATGAACTTGAGGTCAAATACTTCAGGCTTGAGGGATCCAGGCCCCCTTCCTCAGTTCTCCTGACCATGGTGGTCACTGTGGCCACAAGGGAGAGATTTCTGTCATCCCATACAACAGACCAAATAAAAGTAGCTAGGCTTTCAGTTCCAGGTTTTGGAGGGAATCAATGCCAGCGTAAAGAGATTTAAATTCTCCAAATAACGTAGGATTTCCTCACTCAACATGCCTCAACCAGGAAGCATGAGTGGATAAAAGATTGAATTTCACCAAAAAGAGGAGAAATTGAAATATTTTCCAATATGAATGCTGATCCAGAGGCAGCAGGGTTACAGATATGCCACTGGTCTCACCTCACATATGCACATATCAGACTAAATAATTGGGTTATAACTGGTTCTCAGTTTTATGTGCAAGGAGGCCCTATCTTCTCTGCAGAAATGCAGCAGATTGTGTCTGGAAAGGGTCCCAAGGCCTGCCAGAGAGTCAGCAAGACCAGGCACATGCAGAGTACAAATGCCCAGCCACATGCAGAGTACAAATGCCTGTATGGACCCCAGTTAGGAATTCATCTTATCATTAGAGTATTGGATAAATGATGCATAGGAATTATTTTTTTGCTAATATAAGAAAATAACAAATATGAACACAAGTTAGTCATGTGAAAACACATTCTAAAGAAAGGGTGAGAGTGATGTAGCATGGATCCCAAAGCTCTACAACACATACAGATCCACATACAGTAATCCACATAATCACAAAAGGTCAAGCCTAAGAGTCATCATGGCCAATATCCTCATATTACAAGTGTGGAACCGAGTCCCACGGAGGCAAAATACATTCCATAAGAGCTCTAAGCAGAATGGGGGTTAAGTGTTTTCTTCACCTACTCTGTTCAGACTACTTGCTGTGGAAGTGAACATCTGAGGCACTTCTGTGTTTCCATTAGCTATAATCCCCCTAGTTCATACCTGTGCTATAGTGACAAAGAGAAATGAGACTTGACCCCAGGGGACTGGCTGAACAACTTGCTAAGAGTAAGCAGGTGGAGCCACCTAATACATGGTGCAGCTGAAAGAACATCCAGCCAGGAGTCAGAGGAGGTAAGTTGAGAGGCTGCCATGACGCTGACCAACAGCTTGACTCTGGATTTCATTTCACCTTCCATAAAATATGGTCAAAAGATCTCGAAGGCTCTTTCCTGCTCAAATTACTCTGTGTCTCCACAAAGCAGAGGTCACAGACCCAACGTCCAGAGAAACTGCTTTCATTCCCAAATGATGATCGCCATGTATGGAGACATCAGTGTATTTGCCCTGACTCCCTGGGACCCACAATTATGCCCCTGAGGGAAGCCTAGCTTATATTAGGGATGAAGTTTTGCAAACTTCTGGCAGATTTTTTTCCCCCTTGTCAACTCTTCTGGCTCTGAATTAATCATAAGCTTTGGTAGCACTTTAAACCAGATAACTGACATAGATGGGAAAGATTTAACTAACCACTTTTTTTTCTCTAGGAACTACTAGATAAGAGAAAGCAAGAAGCTGGATCAGATGGTGCAGTCCTAAAATTCTAACGAAGATCCCAGGAAATTACATAGGACAAGAATTTGCAATGTGGGCCTTCGAGAGAGAGCCAGATCACTGTCAAACACACCTATCTGTCATGATATCCCTGGCTGGATGACAAAGAAACAGAAAAGGACACCACTGTTTCTTGAGTGTTAACAAGACTTAGCTTTGGCTTTTCCTCTGCTCCAGATATAACTAGTCTGGACAATTCAAGTCACTGTCAAAGGAAAACTATGCTATCCATGAAGGGAGACTTATTTTCTGAGATCAGGACAGCTCAGAATGCATATGAATGACTACTAATCCCTGATCAGACACTGATCACACAAAGCAATTGCAAGCAGGAGAAAAATAAATTCTGCAGATCAACGAACAAAAGAGTATTTGTTATATGATCCAACTTGCCGAAATAAAATCTTTACCAACTAATTCCATTTTCATAAAAAAGAAATTTCCTGTGTGAAGTAGCTAAAGTCCAATATAAAAAGTCCCGAGTTCCACTGTTATCAGGGAAGCAATTTATTAAATTTATTTCATTGGATTAATCAATTTCAGTCCAGAAAATAAAGACCAAATTAAGGCCTTTTCTACATGTAAATATCAATTACATGTTTGCTTTTTTTCCAAGGAAAAAATGGTTATTAGGTAAGAAAAGATTTTAAATAAATAATTTGATTTTAAAAAGGAAAATGAAAAGGGCGGGAAAACAAAAAACCCTTATGGTTACCCCAAAAGAACACACAACTCTGGGCCTAGGCATCATAGGATTACCTCATTTATAATGATGTCAACACTTCTACGACTCAGAAGAGAACTGAAGACTGTAATAAACAGACAATCCATTACAGCACAGAGGTCACAGCTGTGTGCTAGAATTTGTATTCACTTTTGTGAAACTAAAGCACTCCGTTTTCTAATTACGGGAAGAATGAGCGATTCGAAATGTAGTGAAGTGCTCATGTTCAAGTAGCATTGTACTCTTTGATTTAAAAACAACAGAAAGCACTGCTGCCATTATTTAGTAGGAAAAAAAAATTTGCTATTGAAAGGGTGTTAAGAGTTTGGAAGAAAAATGGCAAATATAAAAGGCACAGGTTAGAAGTCCTGGATGGAAACCATACCACAGGCCTGCTCTCCATCTCTATACCAAAGAAACCCACAAGAATACCAGAGAAGACAGAGCACCAGACAGGAACCTGACTGTGTTTGCATTCTAAGATCGATCTCCTCACTCTATAGTGGGGGTTGGACAACTCTAGGTAATTAGTATAATTTATCCAGATTTGACAATTGCCAATTCTAGGAGCTATACAGATATTTTTTAGAAGGGGTCACACTGTTGGAAATTTCTAATTATGGTATCACCAAGAGTAAGGCTCATATTGTGATATGGTATTGAGCCAGCTTCTCATGGTGTCTGTGATAATAAATTGTTCTTTATTCCCTTTGTAAACCTAATTTCTTTTTGAACCTATAAAACCTATTACTCTAAGGTTATCTAGTACCAGTATTGTAATACCTAATCCATTCCCTAAAACTCTATTTTAAGACCTAATCCATTTCCTAAAACACTAAGGGCAGAGTTTTGTATTTTGTTTTAAAGACAACTCTTTGTTGATTGCCAAGTTTCTAAGTTTCAATACCAAAGAAAAGGAAAGAAAGGAAAGGCAAAGAGTAGGCACAGTAAATATTTCTCTGATTCTACAACATACATGCATACTTTTCATTTTGACACCTTGAAATCAGGGCAGGTTTGAGAGTTGATAACATCTTAAAATTAAAAAGTCACCTTTTTTCAGTGGTATATAAAGTAATGGTTCTCCTTACAACTGATGTCATCTTAAAATCTATGAAATACAGTATTATCTGTCACATAAAGACCAAATGCACACCTTTCCCCCCCAAAAAAAATAGACTGACAGTAAATACAAAAGAAGAGTATATTATTTTTATAAAGTACTGTCAACTGGAGAATGGCATTTGAAATCTCCTGCAATAATGACTATTTGAAAATCTTGGGTTATTTTCCCAAGAAACAAAAGGGCTGGATTTTGCTGAGTAAAGATGGCTGCCTTCTCAGGCAGAAGAAGACCCACATACTATAAATTATTCACCAGGGCAAAAGACTGCATGACTGCTATGAGGTGAATGGTGACAAATTAATACGATAAAGATGCCCTGAGTGCACTAAGATTCTGCAGCCCCCCCCCCCAGCCTTTGCTCCTGTCATTGCAAGATGATGAATCAAACAAATTAGGGCAGAAATTACCAGATTAATTAAGCCAGGTGATTATGTCTGAACGTTATTGTTCGGAACTCGTAACTCTACCTTAAAGGTCACTGCGTTTTACTCTAGAGGGTGTGTATAAAGCTGGTAAGAATTAGAGAAGAAGAGGCTAATAGGATGGAACCTATGGAAAACTTTTTTTACTTCTTTTCATTTTGAATTTAAAGATACCTGAATGTATTCTGTTCACACCTACGCTTAATTTAAAAAGATGAATGCGTTTTTGCCTTCCTGTTTCCTAGAGGATGAGTGTTGAAGGGTAGGTGGGAGTAGAGCATCTACTTTACAGATGTAGAGTTAGCACCCACTAGATTAGGAGTACTAAGTGTGAAGTGCCCAGTGCCAGTCCATAGAGCCTTCCTAAGTGAATCTCTCTCTTACACCAACATACAAGCCAGATGTCTGGGTGAGCACACAAGCAAATTACAAACCAGCAAGGCAGTTTCATATAGAGATGTGGGCTCTATACGTATATGTAGGTTTGCCTGACAGTATTATCCTGAAAACGTTTGAACTCATACAGAGAAATAATGAAATATCTCTTGCTAGTGCACTGAGGATGCCTGGATGATACATATTCCTAGTCGGTGCTCTAGGGAAAGTAATAGCAACACAGCAAGTGGAAATTGTACCTTGCTAGCTCTGCTTTAATCATTTTCAAGCACTCCTATCTTTCAGATGGCTTTGAACCCAAATGAGCTGAAGGCTACGTGTGCCCTGCTATAAACGCAACACCTTACAGAATCTAATTAATCATTTTCATTCATTTCTAGCCTAGGAGCATGGTTTCCATGGTTTACCAAGCACCATCATCACATATATGCATATAGCTAATCAGAGTTAAAATTCCAAAAGGAGGCTATATTTTAATCTTTTGGTTGTAATTACAATTTGCAACTAAGTCCCACAAAAAATGCAAGTGGACATTTTTTAAGGATTTCTAAGATCCTATGACAATTATTTGAGCATTTGTAAGCTACTGAGAGTAATGCCTAGAGTTTATACCTTGAGACTTTCTTAAACGTTGAGATTTCCTTCTTTCTTTGCCTTTTTTTGTTGTTCATCTGAGTGCCCAAGGGAAAATTTCCATGAGGTATTTTGCAGACACAATGGAACATGGGGTCAGCTGCCCCCTTAGTGCATATGGTTCCCATTAGTATTAATGAGAATGCCACACATACATCAAGAGAGAAAGAGACCCCACAGCTTCTAAACCACAGCTGAAAGACAGTCCTGCTATCTGCCAAGGAGCAATTTAATTAAACTCTTATTTATTGCCACTCACTCCAGTTTCATGGGTTTCAGAGAGCAACAGCGAGCAGCAGCAGCACCCGTGTTTGCTTATTACAAAACCAGTCTTGCTTACTTTCAACAGGGCTTTTAGATCAATAATCATTGAGACATATATTGCACACTCTGACTTGAGAACTGAAGCCAGTATGTCTTCGATGAAAAATGAAACACACTTATTGTATTTGTAACTAATGTTCCTTAAAAGTAAAGCAAATATTGATATTCTAGGCACACATAAAAACCAAGATCTATAACTAAGTGTGTAAAATGCACACTGCACGCATTTAATAATCATACTCCATTTTCAATAACGGGAAACAAGGTACAATGACTGCTATAATTCACCAGCCCTTTTTTTTCCCTTCAACAAGCACCACATTGTTTTATTACAATATAGCAATCCTGCCACATTACATTTTACAGTATGTGTACAAGAACCATAAATACACTAGCCCATCTAAAATATGCAGCAATGACTCTCCCAGCTTTAGTGATACTTCCAACTTTGCTTTTTTATGTGGATTTCACATTTTGTTGATGTGTTTGCAATGAAATCAGTACTGCCCAGAAGAGAAATTATTTTACATTTCCATTAAAAGCTACAGTAGTAAATAAACCATCAGAGTTTATGTAGATACCCACTAGAACACCGAGGAGAGCCCATTAAAGTGCCAAATCCTGTGTTAAACATTTGATAAAAGAGTATCTGAAAGGCACATTCCTAACATTTTTTTTTCAAGTGATAGAGTTTTAAAGATATTTTATAATACTGTACCGACCTCTGCAGAACACTCAAAAATCAAGGCAAGTTTATGTTTGTCGGTAAAGCAGCTGTACGGTGCATCACCACGGAGAGGCCCATCGGGGCTGGAAAGGCAACGGTGAGAGAAGACAGAAGGCTACAGAGGCGGACGTTCAGAGACTGCTGGCTTGAAACACACGCACACACACACACACACACACACACACACACCCTGAAAATAAGCATGCAGTCGATTACAATAATTAAGGCGTGATAAATAATAATTAACATTCCCGTAATTGAAAAGGCTCTATTTTAAAGAATAAATTAACAAGGAGATTTAATGTAGTCAAATACATATATGGAATGTGACTCAAAACAGCTGGCTGACTGCGGAGAGGGAAGAGCCACAGCAATTAGTTAATTTGGAGAGAGCCTGTGAATGGTTTTAAGATGCCACATTTAGGTTTTCCCTTTAAAAAAAAAAAAATCGCGGGCAGCCCGGGTGGCTCAGCAGTTTAGCGCCGCCTTCGGCCCAGGGCGTGATCCTGGAATCCCAGGATCGAGTCCCAGTCGGGCTTCCTGCACGGAGCCTGCTTCTTCCTCTGCCTGTGTGTGTCTCTCATGAATAATTAAAAAAAAACAAAAACAAAAAAAGTGCTTGCAAGTTAAATGAAAAAGAATAAGGGAATGCGCGTGTATCCCATAAAGCTATGTGCCAAGCAGTGTACCAGTCATTTCTACATACTTCCTCTCATTTACATCTTAGAACATCCAGAGGTGGGCATTACTGTCATTTTCATTTCCACCACTGAAGAAATCACTTTAGAGAAAGGAATTTGTCCAACATCACACAACCAGCGAATGTCAGAAAGGAGGGTTTGAAATCTTGTTCCTTAATTCTGAAAACTCAGGCCTTTTGTTCATGAATGTGTAAGTAAAGTACAAAAGCAAAACAAACATCACAGGTCACCTCATGTTGTGAATGAATGATACATAGTATCAATCTTAAAGGCAAATCACTTCCACTCAAGTAACCAGAAGTGTTTGCCTCTTTAATGGGCTCTGCTTAATGTGATGGCCCCACGGATATCTATATAAACTTTGATGTGCAGCTTTTAATGCAAATGTAAGATAATTTCTCTTCTGGGCAGTGATAATTTCATTGCAAACATGTCAACAAAATGTTTAGAAAGGTACTCCTGAAAATGAGAGTAATGCATAGGAATTGGTTAAAGAGCTAAAGGAATCTCCCAACTGTCGCTTCTGCTTTGGATGGCCTCGAGCACCATGCTCTACCAGTGTTCCGTGATGATGATGACATACATTATTCATTCACAAAATGCATCATATATAATGACTTCTTTTTTTTTTTTTTAGTTTTGCAAGAGGAGATTGATATGAAGAATTCATTAAAAAGCACAATTTATTTAAAATGTGTAATTCTTAGCTTGCTTGTTTTTCAATGTCCTTGTTTTTTAAGATTTTATTTATTTATTCATGAGAGGCACAGAGAGAGAGGCAGAGACAGAGGCAGAAGGAGAAGCAGGCTCTCTGCGGGGAGCTCGATGCAGGACTCGATCCCAGGACTCCGGGATGATGACCTGAGCTGAAGGCAGATGCTCAACCACTGAGCCATCTAGGCACCCTCAATGTCCTTTTCTAAATGAAATGATGGTTATGGAAAAAGTGCCTGTTATTATATCTTAATGTCCTTCCCTGAAAAAAAATAGTTAAAAGTTGGCAATAATCGTCCAGTCCCTCCTCTTAGAGTAATTTTACTAGCCTGATATTCAGAAGTTGGAGCCATTCACTGCTCTGAAAGAGAGAGGCCAATCAATGGCATAAGCTAACTACCATGCAGCTTGAATGAATAAGTGGGAAGCCAAAGAAGAGGATGTTAATAGAGGAAGAGAGAAAAAAAAAACAATTTTGGAAAAACTCAGGCATACGGGAATAATGAAGTCATCACAAAAAATAATAAAAATAAAATAAAATGTACGCCTTGGGTGTTCACAGCACATTCTCTGTTCCTGAGCCCAAAGTAATAGAGATTTTACTCAGCCAAAGAAAGTAATAAGGGGAACAAACACACATAAAAATGACTCAAAGCTTGACACACTGGATGTATTGACCAAGTGCTTCCCAGTCTTGGCTTGTGATTGGCCTGACAGCCACCTTGGAGAACACAGCGCTGGCTCTCACAGAGCAGGCAGTGAGAAGAAATCACCATCCAGGAGGCAGCGGGAAGTGATAACTTATCCTTTTTGCTGACTCTATCACTTAGACCTTGGATCCATTAGTTATATTGATTCTGGATCTTCCACCTTGACTGGTACAGAGCACTTCCAATGACAAAATCAAGTTGTTCACATTCTTCATTATTTTACTTTGAAAGTAAATGGATTTGTCACTGAGAAAACATGATTCCAACAGTTGCTACATCCCTCACATCGAGAGAGATCGCGATCACTTGGAAAGAATGTGTTAGCCTGACTGGAATATGATGAGCGATTACACGTAAGTTGGGGTGGGGATGACATTGGGCCACAGAGTTTTAGGAAGGGGGAATAATCGAGGCAACCCTCAACGTGATCTTGTATCAGAACATGTTACGGTAGGAGAGCAACACGGTGCCTGAGTTAGGTCCTCAAGCTTGCTAGTGGTATGCTACGGACAAAGAGGAAAATTAAAAAAAAAAAAAGAAAATAATAAAGCATTATTAGATTGCATTATCTAATGCTACAATAACCAATAACAATAGCCATTTACTGTGCTATGTGCTAAGAATTAAAGTAAATGCTATAATGGTATTATTTAATTTAAGTCAATCTTCCCAGTATCCTTATGAGGCATCATTAATCCCATTTTACATATGAAGACCCTGAAGTTCAGAAAGGTTATAGAATTAGCCCAAGATCATGCAGTTAATAAAAAGTGGGACCTGGATCGAACCACACCTGCCTTATGATTACAAGATACATCCTATTAAATAATAGGCTGATAGTAAATAATGCCATCCTTGGATTTTAGGGGACCTCTTCCCCTCCCCCCTTATCCCTTGCCTTTCAATTAGGAAAGGTAATAGCTCCATTTAAGGAAGCCCCAAGGGGATTTTGACTTTCCAGTTTATGAGCTGAGAAGGATCTGGGACCCAAGTCTCCTGCCTTCGACATGTCACATTTCCTCTACCGTCATATCAAGCAAACTATAGGATGAGTGGGGACATATTGAGCTTTGAAGGGACCACCATAGTGGCGTCTGAGGAACATCTATAGGAACATGTCTTTCTTCCCTGCAGTTCACCTTTGGGGTCACCAGCAGGCTGTCTGCTTTGAGATGACTTTATCTTTAGGGTGGTGGCCTGAAGGGATTCATTCATAGCATACATTTTTGACAAGTTTAAGGCCACAGATGCAGTCTATAGTTGTGAGATGTGGCTGCTTCTTCTTCTTCTTCGTCTTTTTTTATGTGAAGCAAACTGGACTATCTGAGGAGTAGAGGCAGAGTGTAGACAATGACCACTCTTTAGGGAACAGAACTTAATCCTGCCTGACTCAGTGGGTTTCTCATACTGATTTCCTCTTTATCTGTCCCTCTTCTTACACATATTCACCTCATCTTTCACAGAGCAGTTCATGCCCACCCAATACATGTAATTTCCTGATTAATCAGCAAAACCAGCAATCATTTTCACTGGAGCTCTTGGCCTACTCTTTTCTTTCAAGCATTCCCTGGATATATACTTCTGAATGCCTATTACATGCCAGGTACTATGCTAGGGGCGGCTATAGAGATGAATATGGCATGGTTTCCACTGTCTCAATGTAATCACAAGCCAGCAGGCATCTCTTAACAGCTATCTGTTGATGCTGGGCTCAACTCAACAAAAAAAAATTACTGAACACATGCTTATGGCAAACAGTGGATTAACCATGGTGCATAGCATCTTAGGTTTCTAAACTACAGCAAGGACTGTGTCTCAACTAGGACTGGCATTTGGCAATGTCTGGAGACATTTTTGGTTGTCACTAAATTAGGTGTGAGGGTCGAGGTGCTGCTGGTGTCTAATGGGGAGAGGCCAAGAACACTACTAAATATCCCCCACAGAACAGAGTGCCCCCCCAAAAGAGTATCAGGCCCCAAACGTGAATGATGGTGAAGCTGAGAACTCTGCTCTGTTCTATGCTCCTCTGAGTCCAAGTCAGCATTAAGTACTGAGTGACCAGTACCAGAAAAGAGAAAGGAATTATTTTTGATAGATGCTGTCCTCAATTGCCTCGGGAACCCACAGTGGCTTCTGGGAGCCAGAGAGTCAAAAGAAACCAGGAAACTAAGGGATGAAAACCCAGTAATAAGAGCATGATTAGGCTCCAGTACGGAAGTGACTTAGAGGAAGATTTTAGACTTGAAAGCAGGCAAATCAAAGGAATAATGGCTCCTGCACTCTAAATGCAGGAGGTAAGGTAAGCCATAATAGCACAAGGAGACTTGAGTGAATAAAGCCCAACTGAACACACGTGTACAGGGCGAAAGCAAATGCAAAGGGTAATTGAGACAATGGGACAGGGGAGGATGTGGGGAGAAACTCACTTCACATGATGAGTTGCAGAGGTAATCTGAGCGAAAACAAAAGCTCTTTCCACGACTCGAGTTCCAAAGAACCTTTGAGAGGATATCCACATTATCTGGATGAAAAGAGCCTGCCTCCTGGAAACAATAATGCCAACACTCCACCGTCCTTTGTCTGCCCGAGCCCAGGCTTTAGCAAAATACCCTAACGACACAGGACAGCCTGAAAAGCCGGAGCTCTGCACGTGCCTCTAATGGGCTCAAAGTCACTGGCAGACAGAAGGAGCTCGGCACGCTTCAAGGAGAATGTAGAGCAAGTACAAAGGAGGTGAAGGACACCTCAAAGGCTTTGCCAAATAGTTCAGGAAGCCCACACTGAATACAGAGTTCGCGAAGGGCAGGTGCAGGGGCATCTACCAACATAGAGATTTTGACCTCTCTCTTCAGCTGCTACTTCTGCTCTGAAGCAGGGAAGGGGAAGGCACCCATTAGGTAAGCTGCGGAGTGTGAACGAAGTGAGTCCGGGCCATCGTACTTGGGAGTTACTCAACACAAATGTCTCCATTACCTACACTTCCTCCCATCAGCAGAAACGACTGGAGGGTTTTGGAAAGAGGGACCTGCCATACTAGCCGGGGTCATAGGAGGCAGGGCAGGTGGTCAGGCCCCTCAGCAGGGCACTGTTGAAAGCAGGCTTCTGCTGTGGATTTCCTGTTCTCATTCTCGAGACCTTTCTGCAAGTTCCCAATTATTTACAAATAAAGGAGCTTGAAAAAGTTAGTTCCAAAAATGTATTTAAAACTTTCTACAGGCTTCCCTGTTACAATATCATGAAAGGGTCCATGAATGAAAAAGTAATATGGACACTGAAAAAAACAGACAAACACATAAATATGGTGTCTCACTTGTCTGGTTCAAATCCTTCAGTGGCTTCCCACCACTTACAATCAAGACATCAGTTTAAGATGGCAAACAAGGCTTCCTTTGATCTGACCCCTCCCTACTACCTAGAGTTTTCACTCCAGTGATTCTTCCATTTGTTCTTGAGCCTCTCTCAAAAAAGAAAAAACAAAAACAAACAAACAAACAAAAAAAACCTAACTGTATGTCCTGACCAACCATGCTGATTCATAGCCGTGTGCTTTTGACCATGCCAATCTTGTTCCCCGAATGTTCTGTGTAACTTCCCACTGTAATGATCTCTTAACCATCCTTCAAAAACCTACATGGGAATTGTATCTTGAGAAGTCCTGGTTGACCACTCTGGCCAATAGACACAATTATGCAACTTCTATGTTATTATTGTTATTCTTATAGGTAGCACACTGTCTTAGGGAGTTATCTACACTTTTATCTCATTTATTGGATGGTGGTCAGGAATAAAGACCATCTCTCATTTATTGTTGTGTGCCTTGAGGCAAAGAAGCCATCTATTAAAGTAGTAAGAGATGAAAGCTTGTATTAGACCACACAAGAGACTTTCCATGAATTGTCTTTAAGTCATACTCTGATACTTGAAACCACAAAGCTGACCCAACACCAATGGGTGGATAGGGTGATATAACAGAAAGGATTCAACATTAGAATCAGATATATCCCTGCTGGGGTCTCTTCTTCCTTGCTTACCAAGTCCATGGCATATGGTCAAAAACAAGACACAGTGTTGGATTATCTTGAGATTTGGGCTTTGTAATCAAAGAGAACTTGGCCTCTTACCATCTGAGGGACTTTGTGGAAGTTACTTCATCTAAGCCTCAGTTTTCAGGTCTATAAAATGGAAATGATAATTCAGCTGAGAGAATGAAATAGGATGGCATATGGTAGTGACGACAGCAGAGAGCCTGGCATGTGGTCCTCAATATATGGTAAATAGCAGTGATGATCATTAATAGGGGGAGTCTATTATCTGGTTGAATCACATCATTGAATGAAATGGCATATAAACACAATCCATCATTTTTAGCTCCCATTTCTACTTTGAGGTTTCTTTTCCACATTAGCTTTGTTATCCTTTTTACTGTTATTCCTCTACACTGCCAATACATGCTGCCTATTATCTGAATGATTTAATTAATAATGAGAATGTGAGTTCCCTGGCTATGAAGAAAGAGACAAATTCTTTTCCAGGCAAACGTATGATGTCCATTACCACATAATACTTTACTCCTAAACATACCCAGATTTGCAACAAAGGTATTTCAGGCAGTGCATAGATGACAATGTTAAAAAGAACTATTAAACTGACCACCTAGCTTCATACATAATTGATGCCCTAGAGTGACTGCTCCTGTCAAATTTGGTGGGTATTACGCAGATTTCCTTGCAGTGGCATGCCAGAACTGCCTCTTGAAGGTGATCTCCAAATGATACTGTTGAGCTAGCACATGAATCGCCAGCCTGACACTTCCCGCACACAGAAATCAAGGTTTAAAACATCACTTGTAACTAGCAGGAGCCAGTGCTAGCAGAGCACCGAGGGTGAGGAATATTGCACATGATTAATAAACATGTCGACAGAGATTCTGTTGGAAGGACTGATAGCCAAATCTCTAGGTCAATACCGATATCAACAATTAAAGGAACAGTTCCAATTTAGCTAAAGCAGAGTCAAGAAAGACTCAGTTGTATTTAAACCAAAATTCTCCATGGCAGGGGATTATTTTTTTTCTTTTTCTTTTCTTTTCTTTCCTTACTTTTCTTTTCTTTTCGGAAGCTTAACTGATATAGCGAAGTGAATCTGAGTGATGTCTGGACTTGAGCCGCACAGCTGCTAAGCTAGGGTGGTGCATCTGTCATGTGTAGTGTGCGAGCCACTGCAATTCATACCAACCAAAGCTCAGGGAGTTTCAATAAGTCCCTCTCTTTCACTCAGTGTAACTTACTGCACTGAATCTAAGGAGGCTCCACGGGAGAGATCACAGCTCCTTTAGATTTTACAAAGTGGAGAAGTCTGAGCACTGTGCAGTGCAATGAAAGAAGCCATCTAGGATTCTTTCAGCAGGCACAAATTCTAGAACTGAAGCGAAACTGCAGTAAGATCAGCTGGGTGTATCTCAACAGTACCTGCAGGCAGGTGCTTAGTCTGCAGGTCTCTAACTCATGAAGCTGAAATGGGCACGCTCTATTTTACTAGCAGTTATGTGAAAAATTGCCCATGCTGCTGATGTGCCTTCTAGTTGCCCACAGTTAACTAAAAACAAAGGACATTATAGAAGGCGGCACTTTCTTCCTGAACAGACTCTACACACAGTGGGCAGGACATGGGTATCATGGCAAAAGACTACCAACAGAAGCCAATAATGCAGTGGCTGTTTGTTTCTGTTTTAACAAGATCTGCGTACAAAACAAAGGCATTTGCTAAGTGAATCAGGACGGTGTGTGGTATGCTTCACAGAAACATTAAAATCCATGCTGTCTCAGCAGGATTGGATGGAGTTCTTGATTCATGCCCATGGAGCATTACTGCTGAATTACAGAACCGCAGCTCTTTATGTGGAGGCCTCCCAGACTGCTTTTACTTCTGCATAATTCAAGATATAAAGACTGTTTATTGCTGCTAAACTGTGAAAAAAGGCACAGGACAGAGAAATAGCTCTCCGCCTTCATTAGGTTAATTTAGAAATCATACATTTCCTTTCCTTATGTGTTTTTCTTTAAATTTTTTTTACTACTGATGGATTAATTGCTAGCCTTCTGATTTTTCCTCCAAACCGCCTTCCCTCTTGATCCATTTGTTTCTTCTTCCAATTTGAGAAGCCTTAAACACAATATGCAAATTTTATATTTTTGAAGGGAAAAAGGATGTAATTTCCTGTCAAGGAAAAAAAAAATGGAGAGTAGGATAAAGGGATGTTCTGTTAGTAGGGTTTCTGCATCCCATCAAAGCCCACTGAAAGTTGTCACTGGCACTAAGCCACTCTGCAAAACCATCTCCAGAACTTGAACACAATGCAGATTCCAATGCCATCTAGTGATGGTGTTTAACTACAACTGGAGAGCAATAAGGCTCAGGTCTGTAATCCTAGACATGAGTAACAACATGCAGGAAAAGCAGTAGGCTTGCATGTGTGAACTCATATATATTTATAAATGCCATTATCTTACCTTAATACTTTTAGCTGTATATGTAGGAAACGAAACGGTAGACTCTTTAATGCCAGGCATGTATCTTACCCAGCTGTTACTCAGCATGCAATATCTGACACATAAAGAAGCTTCGTTGGGTAGATTTTAAGAGAATAGGCTCAGAAGCCAGGTTATCTGGGTTCAATTATTGAATCAATCATTTAGTAACTGTGTCCTCCAGTAATATGTAACCTGTCTGTGCCTCAGTTTCCTTACTTATGAAATTGGCAGATTACTAGCATCTACTTCAGAGAGCTATCGGGAGGATTCAGTGATGAACTGTGCCTGGCATAGAGTGCATATGTAATAAATGTTAGCTATATAGTAGTTTCTGCACTAATTTGTATCTGGAATAAATGACTCTATAACTAGATTCATTGCATAATGAACTCTCAGAAAGAGAAATTAAGAAAGTAGTCTTATTTGCAACTGAATCAAAAACAAGTGTAATGCTTAGAAGTGAGTTTAACCAAGGAGGTGAAAGACTTGTACTCTGATAACTATGACACTGATGAAAGAAATTGAAGATGATACAAATAAATAGAAAAATATACCATGCTCATGGATTGGAAAATTAATATTGTTAAAATGTCCATACTACTCAAGGCAATCTATAGATTTGATGCAATCCCTATGAAAATAGCAATGGCATTTTTCACAGAACTAGAATAAGTAATCCTAAAATCTGTATGGAACCCCAAAAGGCCTCAAGCAGCTGAAGCCACCTCAAGAAAGAAAAACAAAGCTGAATGTATCATATACTTGCACAAAAACAGACAGAAAAATCAATGGAATAAAATCGAGTCCAAAAATAAACCCCATCTTACATGGTCTTCATCCAAGGAGGCAAGAATATACAATATGAGAAAGTCTCTTCAATAAATGGTGTTAGGAAAACTCGACAACTACATGCAAAAGGATGGACTGTTTACATATACCATATACAAAAATAAACTCAAAATGGATTAAAGACCAGAATGTAAGATCTGAAACCATAAAACTTCCATAATAAACATAAGTTGTAAGCTCTTGGGCATCGGTCTAAGCAATATATTTTTAGATCTGTCTCCTCAAGCAAGGGCAAGAAAAACAAAAATAAACAAATGGGACTACATCAAACTAAAGAGCTTTTGCACAGCAGAGGAAACTGAACAAAATGGAAAGGCAACCTCCTGAATGGGAGAACATGTTTGCAAATAATATAACTGAAAAGGAGTTCATATCCAAAATATATAGAGAACTCACACAATTCAACATCAAACAAAACAAAATTTTTTAAAAAGGCAATCCAACTATAAATTGATAAGAGGAGCTGAGTAGGCATTTCTCCAAAGGAGACACAGATGCCCGCACATGAAAAGACACTACACACCACTTATAATCAGGAAGATGCAAATCAAAACTACAATGAGGTATCATGTCATCCCTCTTAGAATGGGTATTACTTAAAAGACAAGAAATAACAAGTATTGGTGAAGGTGTGGAGAAACCCTCACATACTGTCGGCAGGAATGCAAAATGGTGCAGCAACTAGAAAAAACAGCATGGAGGTTCCTCAAAAAATTAAAAATAGAACTAACATATGACTCAGCAATTCCACTTCTGGGTATTTATCCAAAGAAGACAAAAAGAAATTCAAAAGATATATGCACCTCTATGTTCATTGCAGCATTACTCACAATAGTCAAGATAAGATGACAACCTAAGCGTCTACCGATAGATTAATGGATAAAGATGTGGTATACATAATGGAATATTACTCAGCCTGTAAAAAAAAGTGAAACCTTGCCATTTGTGATATCATGGATGGATCTAGAAGATAATATGCTAAAGCCAAACAAGTCAGATAGAGAAAGACTAATACTGTATGATTTCACTTTTATGTGGAATCTAAAACAAAACAAAAAACCACAAATGAGCAAATAAAAGAGAAAGAGACTCACAGGTACAGAGAGCAATCTGGTGCTTGCCAGAGGGGATGCAGGTGGGAGAATGAACAAATGGAGGAAGGTACAAAATTCCAGTTATAAAGTCAGTAAGGCACAAGGATACAATGAATATAGTAAACAATATGTAACACCTCTGTGTGGTGACAGATGCAGTTAGGCTTATGGTAGCAATCACTTCCTAATGTACATAAATGTTGAATCCCTATGTTGTATACCTAAAACCAATATAATATTGTGTTTCAAGTACAGTTCAATAATAAATAACAGAGGTACTGCTATATTGGCCTACCTACAAATTGTAGCTTTAAGAATCCAATGAGTTAATATATGCGAAAATCTATGTAAATTTCAAGGTGATAACTTAAGTTGAAGAGTTTATTCGTGGGTGCCTGGGTGGCTCAGTGGGTTAAGTGTTCAACTCTAGGGTTTGGCTTAAGTCATGATCTTAAGGTCATGAGATAGAGCTCCCCATTAGGCTCCTTGCTGAGTGTGGAGTCCGTTTAAGATTCTCTCTCTTCATCTCCCTCTGGCCTTCCCTGCTCCTCCTTTTAAAAAAAAAAAAGAGTTTATTCTTATATGTGCCACACAGCCATTTGTAAATATTCATCCACTAAGTCATAAACACTTGCCAGGTATCCACTATATTTATTTATAAATATGATTTATATATTTATATTATATATAATATATAAATATATTTATTTATATATATGATTTGCATTTCCTATCCTGAGGGGAATTACCTTAAGGAAATAGGACATACAGTCATGGAAAGTTAAAGACAGATGAGAGGAAGGGAGTAGGGGAGAGAAAACAAAACGTTCAAGGCAATATGCTATAAAAGTCTTCAGAGGTGTAGAAACAATGCTGCCCTTCCCTGAGCAGTCCACACCAATCAGATTAGGAGTCTCTTGGAAAGAGAGCTCCATGTCAACTGGGATGGCCGGGGTAGAAGTCAGAAACTGGCTGTGTTAAAATGGATCCTCCCAGGGCCTGCAGAGATGTCAGAGGTCAAGGGCATTCCGGGCAAAGACAAATTGAGCAGACACAGAGATTGGACTGGAAATAACAGAGTAGTGCTTGGTAGGAAAGAGACTGAGTGCGTGGAGCTAACATAGGAGATGGAGAGGGGGGAAATAAAGAAAGGAAAAGGAAGGCAAGACCAGCAACTAACTAGGCATCCTTTTCAATCTCACTGTGGGTCCTTGCCTTTGGCTTCAAGAAATGCAATTGTATCTTCCAGGTTTTACCCCTCAAGGAATACAAAACAAGAAAAAAAAAAAAGAAAGAAAAGAATTACAAATCAGGAACTTCAAATGTCTTCTCTCCTTTTCTTCCTCAGTGAGGAAACACAGCCTCCCAGATGAGGATGTGGTAAAAGTCAGTACGTTAATAAGATTTACTTAAGGACCAGTTTTAATGATGAGGGTATTTGGGCTGTGGACAGCCACTTTTTAAATAACTTATATTAACCTCATTTTCCCATCTCTCTTACGATAGCAATTTTTTTTTTTTTTTGGCAGAAATGTTTTTAGAGAAGTAATTTACTGGCACTTAATTACTAGTATTTAACCAATTCAACATTCTCTTTTC
The DNA here is from genome assembly GCF_018345385.1 of Vulpes lagopus. Taxonomy (NCBI): domain Eukaryota; kingdom Metazoa; phylum Chordata; class Mammalia; order Carnivora; family Canidae; genus Vulpes; species Vulpes lagopus. The sequence continues at coordinate 30,158,564 of NC_054827.1, read as the reverse complement.
TTAAGAGTCCATTAGGTTTATATTACAATATTATACATTCTAATCAAACGTGGCTTTCTGCAAAGGTCCTCATTGTCAGTCTCCTCAAAGCAAAGTTTATCTGGACTATTAGACATTCTCTCTGCTTTGGCTGCACCAAATTAGATTAATTATTTATACCTGAGGTCCATTGCTTCAGAACTTGGGCACCTCACTTAACATTTCTCTAGTGAATTATTAAGAGTCTTATTTTTAAAATAAAGTCCTCATTTCAGAGTCTGTTTGATTGAGGTTAAACACAATAGTCTAGTGATTCTTGTCTTAAACAGTTCAATATCATAAGGTTCTCTCCTGGGTTTTATGCCAGTGAACACATTTGAAACAAATGAACCTTTCACTAAGAATACCCTCACAGGCGATGAGGGCAAAGGGCTTTTGACTCAAAACCTGTCTGGCACCAGTCTGGGCAGAATTATTAAAACAAGTCATAGATAGTATGTGGATTCACTGTTTATACGTCAGGAATAACTAGAGATATGAAAGGGGCCTTAGGGGTTTTCTAGTGCCCCTCCTTATTTGGCAGATAAAAAAGATATTAATGTCCCATAACTTTGGCTCAAAGTGACTTGCTTTATTCCAAAGGCCACATGGTAGAAGCATTGTTAATAGTGAGGATTCCTGATCACAAACAACAAACTCTGCTCTGGCTTGTGTATGCAGGAAAGGACTTGATTACAAAATATCAGTAGTATCCAGACAATCTTTTTTTTTTTTTTTTTTTTTTTTTTTTGGCTTTTACCTTAGAATAAGGGAGACAAAAAAAATCTTACATACATTAGAAACCATGTCAAATGGTCCACCAAGTGACCAAGATTAATAGAGCTTCTTAAGATATCTTTGCTATCCACTTCGGCATCTGGAAAGGAAAGACTCCCCTGCCCCCACATCCCTGCCTCTTCTCTCCCCTCCAACCCCCCACCAATAATTTGGCTTCTTATACTTGTTTAAGTTCTGACACACTCTTTGAAGCAGCAAATATTCATTCTTTCATTCCACTCTTGGAACCTCCCCTTGTTATACAAGCTTTGCAACCTAGTGATCAGTCAATGATAACACCGATTTGGTGCCCAGCAGAAAGAAGGGAACCTCCTCCTTACTTCACAATGCACTGACTAGGGCCCCCGATCTTCTTGAATTGTCTAATTCCAGCACTGTCTTGACTCCTTGGTGAGATAAAAACAAGAATAGTGCCTGGCATGCACTGGCTCAAGGCTAGAATATGTCAGTCGCTTAGCTTTGGGGCCTTAATTCTCAAAGACATTGAATTATTTTGAGTAGGCTGTTTACCTTGATGTGAGCAGAATTAGCCTTAGACACTAAGCCTTTATGGCAAGTTTTATTGTCCAAGGCAAATATAACCTGTTAAGATTTACAGGCTTTATTAACAGCAATAACCATTTTATAGCCAACATCAGTAAATCAGGGTTTATTGAGAACTCTACAATTTTAATCTGTGGAAAACCATTAAAATGTCGGCTTTTCATTGGACATAATTTCTAACTTTTATGAAAGATAGATTTTCCATTTAATTGGGGAGTATAAAAAAGTGCAGTGTGGGATAATGAATTGTTTTGAAAAGAGCAAATTGGTTTTAGCTAAACAACAAGTGTCAAACACTAAAGTCGCTATCTTTGGTTAGAAATGTCCCAAGGTCAAGGTGAGAAGCAACTGCAGTGACCAAAATGCTCTAATACATCCAGCTAAAGGATGAGCTCACGGTGTTTAGAAAAACTCGGATTATCATCTGTTCACATATCAGGTGTTTTGCAAAGAGCGTGTGACCTATTATTATTTCATCCAAATCAGTGTGTAAATGAGTCTGTGAGAATCTTCAAGTTCATATGCTACTTTTCCGAAAGTTTTTTACTACTCCTGGTACCATACATTAGACTCTGCAATGGGGTAAGCAAGGTGAACAAACATTGATAGTCACCAGCTTCTGTCAATAACCATTTATTTCCTCCATGTGATAGATTAAAAGAGAGGGAGGTGGAGAGTGTGTCTGTCTTTTGATGAGCTTGCAAAGTAAGAATAGAGGGCTCAGGTGGGAAAGGCAGAGCTCATTGGTAGTGTGGGGTATGGAGGGATGGTCTTAGCAGCGCCCTGCTTTTCATGGGGCTGAAAATGTGTCAGATATTGTACAAGTCTCAGTTTTAATCTGGTCCTCCAGCTACAATGGAGCCTTCACCTCATCTCTGAGAACCAAAGGTTTGTGAAGCTTTATAAAAGACTAGGATAAGGAGATAGAAGAAAAACTACAATAATCTCTACTATGTATTTAGTACCAAAAACTGTTTTGCATATTCCCTGGCTTTTTTCTTTCTTTGTCTCCTAGCAATCCTACAAGGAAAATATGCTTCCTATTTTTGGATGAGGAATCTGAGGTTTAGGGTGGCTAATAAACTGCTAATAGGTCACAGCTCTGGGAAGTGCTAGTCAAGGTTTTGACCCTTCGTGACAATGAGATCTGTCATGGCCAATGCCAGATAAAGGAAAAACTGTAATGAGGGTAGAGATTACCCTTTCATACATCCACTTTTCTCCTCCTCTCTGGCCTCCTCCCTGTACCTCTGGACATTGTACTTTCCTATCTCCTAGGACAGCATCAAACCCACGCTCCTGGCCCTTGGGAGTGCAGAGCCTCCACAGACATCCTTCTCTAGACTCCTTGACCCCTTGAGCTTCCAAAGCCTCCATTTCTTCATTTCACTGTTCTTTGTTTCACCACCAGATGACCTATCTCAAACGAAAGAACACAATTTGCAGAAGGTTTGGGATTGCTATATTAGCTAGAAGAAATTTTAATCTAAAACTCCATTTCTAAGGATGGAAAGAAAGTCCGGCAGCATAACAAACAGAGAGGTTACCCCTGGCCTAGGGGCTCTCTAGCTTCAAAAAGCTTTAGGGAGACTCACTGAACCCACAGGCTCATTAAAAACCAACAAGAAATATTAGAGAAGGAAAAAAAAAAAGATCTGAGCTTTAAGGTTAGATTGGCTTCCTACTGATCTGAGAGCTTAGACAAGTTCCTATAAGAAGGACATGAAAACACATTTAATTTTCTAGCGTCTCCTTTGCAAATCACATGAAATAACACAGAGAAGGCACTGAACACGGTGCCCAGCACATGGGGACATTCTATACATGGTAGCTCTTCCTATGCTTATGCAAACCGCCTTCATACAGGTGAATTAGTTGCCAAGGAAACTACTTCACAGAGAGAAGACAATTGTACAGGTCTTCTGTGTGCTAACAGAGGAGACCTTGTATGTCACTGCAGGACAAAACCCATGGCGCCACCAGGCACAGCCCCTTCCAGTGATGACCCCAGGGTCCCACAGCAGGTGGCAGGAAGGGAACTACATGGTGGAAAGGGAAGCATCCCTGCTCAAAGAAGATAGCAGGAGCTATTTTACAGTGATGATTCTTACATAACTGACCGATTTCCAAACAGAGTTCCCAACGACTGCCACCCTCCCTGGAGAGTCGTGAACGCTGCAGGATCCTCACCCAACGGTGATGTCAGAAGGCACAGCAGTGCACTCATGGAGGTCCGAAGAGCGGGTGACAGGCGCTGTCAGACATATCTACCCAGGGAGCCCCCTTTTGGAAGGGTATGCACATTCTCCCTTTCCTTCCCCATCCTGCCCTCCTCTCTCTCAGCCTTCTTCTGCCATTCTGCCCCCCTTCAGCAAAAATACAGATGTCGGTGGTAATAACGACTATGTGACCTATTGCATGCTAGAAGAGCTATAAATACTGGTGTGTGGATATGGGTAGCATCTGACTCATGATTCCAAGGTAACTCAAGTGTTTGGAATTGGGATGCCTCCTCGCATTATGATGATGCGTTAAATGCTTGTCAGGGCCCCACAAGAGCCCATTAACCCACGATGTAGCTGGAACACACTCCATATCCATCCTATGATACAAAATGTACAAAACACAGCTTTCCTCCACTCTCAGCTCCGAATTGTTGTTTTAAACCATCCTGCAGTCCTGGCTGCTCCTGGCAATGGCCCTCTATTTAAAATCAGCCAGGCTGGCTCTGAAATTTATTCCTAATAACGTACACATGGTTAAAATAAAAAGGTCATATGATACCAATGGGAGAATGAGAAGTGCACTGAGTTAGAGGGTCCCCCCCAGATGTCATGTCCACACAGACATCTGCAAATCAGGATTTTGAGGGGTAGATGGTGCCTGTAGCACACTGCTGACACTCAAGTTAGAGTCCTGGGAGCACAGAGGCAGTCGCGAATGGGAGTGACACATTCACCTGTGCACTTAGCACCCTGCTGCCTGTCACCCTGCTCTGGACACCAGAGCACACTCTGGAAGGAACAAGAAGGTGCAAAAGAAGATCAAAAATCTTTCTGTTTCACATTAAATGAAAATCTAAAAATAAGCATTTTCCTTTCTAATCATTTCCTATCATGCATGGAATGTTCACTTTAATTTTCAAGTCCGTTTACTTCATTTCTGTGAACCACTTGAGCTTTGAATAGTGTCCACCCAGCATGCTTTCTGTCTAAACATGCAAGTGTGTGTGTTTTTTCATTTCCCTTTATTTTCTCATTCCTTTGTCCTTCCAATTGCAAAATCCCACAGCAATTTTAGCAAAAAAATATGATGCAAAGGCTCTTTCTTTCCCCCTCCCCCCCTGTTTAAATCTCTACTTCTCAGTGAATAAACAAACCATAGCTCTGAGGACAGTTTCCTAGCTTCCTACAGAAGAGTCACAACTGAACTATCTACTGCTCACCTCAGGCCTACGTTTATAAAACTCATTCTACTAAGCATTCCTGGTACTTCCTAGCTTGCCTCTACCCCTAATATTGCCTTCCTAACTATATTACTCATCTATCAGAACATCTTTTAAGAGTGAATGAAAGATTTAGGAAGGTTTCTCTATTACCACCATAGGTCATCACTGACAACCATATTCTAATAGCATGGTAGGAGTTCTAGAAAACATGCAAGGAGCAAAAACCACAGTGACTCTGGATTTTAGACTCCCACTGGGAAGGAGACCTGTGGCTTCATCACTTTTTATATGCCCCATGCCGGCACAATGCCTACAGCACAATAAATGCTCAGTGAATGTCTGTTCCATTACTAAAGAAAGACTGATAAGTACAAACATCAGTGACACTTGGCTCTAGGGGCTGATCTCCTTCTCTGTGGGCTTTTTCACATGGCTCTGCCTGTTACAGCTCAGGTTGATTCATGACCCAGTGTGCATATCACAGTGTCCAAGGTGACTGAGGACACAAAGGATGCCACCTGTGTCATCTGAGGTCACCAAAATTCAGACAACAGACCAAATCCTACTCAGGCTACCTCGTAAGAGCTTTGTGTCACCAACCAAGTAGACGAGAGACAATTTCCTCTTCCAAATTATTTCCTCCACAATTTCTTCATCATCTTTGGCAAATGGGTTCAGACAGCAAGAAAACCACACACAGGCTCTTTTACCTCACTCAGGATCACACAGAACTCGGTTCCCCTTCTTGGGTCCCGGGCCTTACCTCAGCAGCAGGGACACCCTCAGGCGGTCGGCAGTGTAGCACTATCATGCCTTCGATGGGAACCTCCCTTCCCTGTGGATCTTGTTCAAAGTTTTTCCGTAGATCTGCAATTAAAACAAAAACAAAAACAAAAAAAGAAGAGTGTGAGAGTGTGAGGTCCACGTGACAACTTGCTCTAGGGCCAGTATTATTCACATTGGTTCCAGATGCAATAAGTTAGGGAGCTTAAAAAAAAAAAAAGAAAAAGATAGCGAGCTTCATGTCACAAACTAGATAAATACAGAAAAGTCACTGGGTTTCAGGAATTACAGAAGAAGACAATCATTTTCCCAAGTATTCACGAGCGCATGTGAAATAAACCTGCACAGAACTTCCTAACACTGTATCCTGCCGTGAAGGATGAAAGATTTAGTGGGAGAGCAGAAAGAAAACCAACAAACAACTCATCATTTCCTGAGTCTGTGCCAGCATAATCTGCTTAGCATCTGATGAAACACTTGGCCTGATAAATTGCTATGCACAGCTATTATGCAGTTGAGATGCACGTGAATTTTTTTATTATTATTAACGAAAGAATGCCTTATTAATCTGTAACCTCTGCCTTTTCCTTAACCCTCTAGAGGGCTCTAGAAGATGGTAATAGAGTGAGATTACCTATTAGGCTTTTATGTGTAACCAGGGAGAATAGGGCAACATTCAACCACAACAAAATCTATAACTCATCCAACCAAACATATAATTAAAAAATACAACGCCCTCCAGTCAAACAGTGATGCTGGGTATCTGCATAGTGCCCTTCATGGAAGGCTCGAGGCACTTTGCAAACAAGCTGCACTATTAACCTTTTACACATGGAAGGGTGATGTTTGGAGAGGTTAATTGGCTTGCCAGTGGTCACGGAGATCATCAATGCAGCGAGGGGGAAAAATTCCCTGAGCATCCTGACATCCAGGCTCTGCTGGCTCACCAGCCAAACTTTCTTTGGGAAAAGGACACACAGATAGTTCAGAGAGAACAAGCTTCGCTGCGTGGCTTTCCACTTGAGTGGATGCTTCAAGAACCAGAGTGGGAGTTGGCCTCTGCTTCTTTTGAGGTGTCACAACAACACTGATAATTTTACAGCACAGGCTTCACTCTTGCTGTCACTTGAAATCCTGGGATAGTAGAGCAAAGATAGCTTTACAAGTCTTTCTCGATGTAAATGATTCCCCCTCCCTCCCAGACAATGCATTTTTCTTCAATTGAGTATCTCAAATTACAGGCTGTGGATTTATTGATTTAATTTTCTTTAGTGCTTACAATAACATGAAATATGTTCTCTGTAAAGAGCAGAGCTCCAGAATCAGTTACATCTTTACAAATTGTATAAATACATTAAACTTGCTTTTAGCAAGTCAGAAACACTGAATGAATAACAAGCAGAGCAATCCATGTATTCACTTTCTTCTGAATTCTACTCTTAATGTTTTCCCTCCCAGAGGCAACTGATGTCTTTTGTCACTAGTGCTATATATTCAGGGATCTTGATGAGTATATATGAGGCAAAAGATCTTAGAAGGACTTGCATAGCAGACAGGGGGCAGGATCCTTCTTCTCATTTCTCTGCTGTCCCCTAAATCGTAAAGCTAGCTCCCTTCTTTCAAGATCCATAAGCCTCCAGAGCCCTTAGGATTTGGAATTTCTGACTGCAAATGTGATGAGGGTTACCTGACCTAGGATAAAACTGTGAGTGAGGAACTGTGAGTAAATATCAGAATGAAAACTCTCCCACTTCCTGCACAATTTGGCCACAGGGTTTCCTTTGCTCTCCCACAAGGAATCTGTAAGTCAAAAAAAAAATCCCTCCTCCATAGGATTCATTTATTCATTGGGACCGTATTGAAATTAATCTAGCATACAGTGTGAGTGACTCTAACACGAGTTTTGCCAACATTCACTTTGCTGATGGAAAGGGTTGAGTTTTCGTGGCCAATTTTGTTTGGTTTGTTCACCATTTTGTTTTCCTTGATTGTTTTGTTTCCTAAATGAAGCCTCGCTTCATGCTGCTAAATAATGGTTGCAGCTTTGACAGCACCAAATAATCTGTATTCAACCAGATGAAGCACAGAAAACGGATGGTAGGAATCTCTATTCTATCTTTCATTCCTATTCCCTTTCTTTGCTCAGGAGAAATGGAAAAGGTAGCAAAATGCATAATTTATGGTTAGTTCTGCACTCCACTATGTTAATACAGTGGCAGGTGAAAAGAAAACTAGAGTGAAATCATTTTCCCCCTCCATTCCCAACTGCTCAATGAAATAGGTTTATAAAAAAGGAAACCCTGTATTGACACCTTTCTGATATAGGAAAAAAAATATTGTCAAGAAATTTTGAGAAAGTTCTAGTAGATCATATCCAGCCAGGGACCTGACTGACCTCATGCTCTTCCCCATTGACATTGGAAATCACTGGAATGGTTCTGACAAGAATCATGTTAAAACTCCTTAGTGGGGATCCCTGGGTGGCGCAGCGGTTTGGCGCCTGCCTTTGGCCCAGGGCGTGATCCTGGAGACCCGGGATCGAGTCCCACTTTGGGCTCCCTGCATGGAGCCTGCTTCTCTCTCTGCCTCTCTCTGTCTCTGTGTCCCTCATGGGTGGATAAATAAAATCTTAAAAAAAAAAAAACAAAACAAAAACTCCTCAGTATGTAAATACAAAGACGAAAGATTAATCGGCAATGGAGCGGGAGGTCAGGGAAGAAGTATGCTGTCATGTATTAAGATCCAACTCCTAAAAGTCAGCTGACCATGCACCAGATACCACACCAAGGGAGAAACACAATTATCACCGCATCTTGGCCTATACCAGAGGCTCATGGTGGGAACTCTGGCATTTCTGATTCCCAAGGGGGGCAAACAGACCAGAAAAATTCCAGATAGCTACTAAATGTAATGAAAACCATGGAAATAAACTCTTAGACACAGAGTTATATGCATCCAGTTCTACCTCTGATTCTCACCATAGGTCCACCCAGCCTAATTAAGTTTCTGAATTGGCAAAACTAAATAAGTACTTTTATCGCCTATGTTAGTTCCAAGGCTTGAAAAATTCACATAGGAACCCATGCAACTTCCAATAGTAGAGAAAACATCCCCCGCCATATAAAAAGAATTCTTCTACAAATAAAGGAGGCAAACCATAGAACTGAGATTAAGTGGCTTCCTCTAAGACAAGAAACAAGAGGCATTTTTGGATAGCTTCTAATTTAAGCTCTTTAAATTCAAAAGGAAATAGCAACTGAGAATCTAGAGTAGGGAGTTATAAATAGGATAACATCTGAGATCAAGAAAACTGCCACTATGCAGGAGGGAAAAAAACGCAACATAAGTGCTGAGTTAGAAATACACATATCATGAAGACTGTAAACAGCATCCTGAATATTGCAGAAAATTAAACTAAGGGAGGATCCAGGCAGGATCCAGGCAGGAAAATTAAAAAGACAAAGGGGGAAAAAGTTGGAGTAATAGAGCTGTGAGACACTGGGTGCTGGCACCTCTGGAACGTGGAAGAAGGACCCAGATCTCTGAAGAAAGACTGACCATCAGCCTGGTGCTGACTTCTGTGTGGCCTAACAAAGCTGGTTCTGGAAGTACCTTAGAAAAATAATAACCTAGAAACCAGAAGCAACTGCCACTTCTAGGATGAAGAAACTCTCAGGGGTGGAGGTGGGGGTGGGAGTGGTGATACTGACCTAGAAAGAAAATTAACAAGAAGTAGTTTTTCTCCCTCTTGCACCTGTCAGTCACCAGTCCCCTCTGGCACCTACCACTGGTGGAAACTTACAGGGAGCCAGTGTCTAGCAAAGAAGTCTCCATCCACAGATTTACAAACTATAGACCAGTGGTTTTAGAGGCAAGAAATAATAGCTTTGTAATGAACAAAACCCATTTTAAGAAAGTTCCTCTAGCAGGACTCTTATGATTGCTTGCTGCCTATCTGCTTTCCTCACGAGATCGTCAGTTCTATGAAGGGGGGGATTTATTTTTGACATGGCCACCCACATGTTGCAATGCCCATATTCCCATATTCCCAATACTTAACATCTGATATAGGCCATGTGTTTATGTTGAGGGATGCCTGGGTGGTTCAGCAGTTAAGCATCTGCCTTCAGCTCAGGGAGTGATCCTGGAGTCCCAGGATCAAGTTCCACATCAGGCTCCCTGCATGAAGCCTCCTTCTGCTATGTCTCTGCCTCTGTCTCTTTCTCTCTCTCTCTCTCTCTCTCTCTGTCTCTCATGAATAAATAAATAAAATCTTAAAAAAATTGAAATAAATAAATATATGTTGAATGAAAGAGCTAAGAGAAAAATGATAAAATGGCAATACATTTTCCAGGAAGATAAAATAAATAACAAAAGATAACATTGAGATAGAGAAATATAGCATTAAATACAATAGGAATTTCAAAAGGAAACAACAAGCTGAAAGAAAACACATAATAATCTGCTTAATAATGATAATAATTCTTTAAATTGTAAAAAAGTCTCGAGTTTGTAAAAGAGCTCACTGGATACGTGCAAAATAGTCTTAAAAATAAAAAAAGAAAGATCCTAAATACATCATAGTTGAAATTTTGAATTTTAACAAAATTAAGAAAATCATAAACATAACTTTATAATTATCTTTGGAGTAAATAAACAAACAACTAGCAACATTATAGACTAGAAGAATTAACATTGTTAGCATTTCTATACTATCCAAAACCATCAATAGATTCAGTGCAACCCCTATAAAAGTTCCAATGGCATTTTTCACAGAAATAGAAAAAACAATCCTAAAATCACATGGAATCACAAAAGACATTGATAAGCCAAAGCAATTTTGAAAAGAAAAAAAAGAACAAAGAACAAAGCTAGAAACATCACACTTTTCTGATTTCAAATTATACTACAAAGCTATAGTAATCAGAACAATATAGTATCAGCACAGAAAGGGATACACAGCAAAGGAAAAGAATTGAGAGCCCAGAAATAAAACCTCACATATACAGATAATTAATATTTGACAAAGAAGCCAATTATACTAAATAAGGAAAGAATATCTCTTCAATAACAGGTAGCAGGAAAATCGGATAACCGCATGCAAAAGAATTAAATTGGACTACTACCTTTTAACATTCACAAAAATTAACTCAAAATGGTTTAAGAGTTTGGAGCGCCTGGGTAGCTCAGTCTGTTAAGTGCCTGCATTCTGCTCAGGTCATGATCTCAGGGTCCTGGGATGAGGCCCCATGTCAGGCTCCCTGCTCAGCAGGGAGTCTGCTTCTCCCCTCCCTCTGCTGCTCACCACCACTCATGCTCCCTCATGCGCCCTCTGTCTCTCAAATAAATAAATAAAATCTTTTTTTTTAAAAGAAATGGATTAAAGACTTAAATGTATGACCTGAAACCATAACTAAAAGAAAACCTAGGAGAAAAGCTTCTTGACAAGGGCCTTGACAACAACTCTTTGAATATGACAACAAAAACACAAGCAATAACAGCAAAAACAATACTGTATCAAATTAAAAAAAATTTGTCCAGTGAAAGAAATGATCAACAAAGTAAAAAGGCAACTTACTGAATGGTAGGAACTATCTGCAAACCATATGTCTGATAAGGGGCTAATTTCCAAAATATACAAAGAATCCATTCGACTCAAAAACAAAACAATAAACAGTCCACTTAAAAAAACGGGCAAAGGACTCAGATAAACATTTTTCCAAAAAAAGGCATTCAAATGGCCAACAGTCATGTGAAAAGGTGCTCAACAGCATTAATAATCAGATAAATGAAAATCAAATCCACAGTGAAATATCACTTCACTCTTGTTAGAACTGCTGTCACCCAGAAGACAAGAGATAAGTGTTGACAAGAATTTGGAGAAAAGGGAACCCTCGTGCACTGTTGGTGGGAATGTAAATTGGCACAGCCACTGTAGAAAACAATACAGAGCTTGCTCAAAAAATTAAACACAGAATTACCATAGCCTGCAGCAATCCTATTCCTGTATGTGTGTGTGTGTGTGTGTGTGTGTGTGTATACATATATACAGGGCCTTCTGAGGAGGAGGCAGGGGGATGGGTTCCAGGCAACCAACCATCTCCCACACTCGCAGCACAGGCCGGAGTGGGTGCCATGCCCACCCCTACCTTGGAATACGGTCTAGAGCCACCTGGGATAGCCTTCAAAGAAAGGGCCTGTGCACAGGGCTCTGAGGGATTTCCAAGCAAAGTGCCCAGCACCACCCTCAGGGGGTGAGGGGAAGGCCTTGACTCCACAGCTGTGCTGCCCACACCTTGGGTGGGGTGTGCACCCCAAGCCCGAGCCATGGGAAGACACCAAAGGCCCTCCCAGCAGATCTGGTCACACTTCTCTGCTTTAAGCCTTAGCCAACTAGTGACAAGTAAAACCGGATAATACCCATGTGTTTTGGAACATTTATGTAAGATTGTCATATGAAATGCATTTGGGAACACAATAAAACTTTTAACTAAAAAAAAATATATGTATATATATATGTATATATATATTCATATATATATGAAAAAGAAATAAAATAACTATCTTGAAATGATGTTGACACCCTATGCTCATTGCAACATTACTCACAAAAACATGGAAACAACGTAAGTGTATATCAACAGATGAATGGATGGAGTTGTGAGTATATATACAGACACACAATGGAGTGCTATTCTGCCTTAGAAAAGAAAAAAAAGGTCCAGCCATTTGTGACTACACAGATGGACCTCAAGGGAGGCATTACACTAAGACAAATACTGTATAATTTGGAATACAAAAAAGCTGAAATCAAAAACAAGGAATAGATCAGTGGTTGTCAGGGGCTGGGGAGTGAGGAAATGAAAGATAGAGGTCAAAGGGTCCAACTTCCTGTTACAAGATGAGTAAGTTCTGGGGCCCTAACATACAACATGGTAAATATAGTTAACAGTGCCATACTGGACACTTGAAAATTACTGAGAGAACAATTTTAAATGTTCTTACAAAAAAAAAAGAAAGAAAGAAAGAAAGAAAGAAAGAAAGAAAGAAAGAAAGAAGAGAAAAAGAAGGGAAAGAAGAAAGAAAGAAAGAAAGAAAGAAAGAAAGAAGAAAGAAAGAAAGAAAGAAAGAAAGAAAGAAAGAAAAGAAAGAAAGAAAGAAAGAAAGAAGAAAGAAAAGAAAAGAAAAGAAAAGAAAGAAAAAAGAAAAGAAAAGAAAAGAAAAAAAGAAAAGAAAAGAAAAGAAAAGAAAAGAAAAGAAAAGAAAAGAAAAGAAAAGAAAAAAGAAAAGGAGGGAGGGAAATGTAGCTATGGGAGGTGATGGATATGTTAACTAACCTTATTGTGGTAATCATTCCACAATAATAACATATATCAAATCATAATAAATCAAAAGTTATGTAATGTAATTTGTCAGCTGTATCTCAATAAAGCTACATAAATGATTGTTTTTAAAAGAAGTAACTGGCAAACAAAAATCAGGCTATGACTAAAACTTTTTCCTATATTAGCATATACCAGAGTATAATTAATCATATCTTGGGGGAGGGGCAAGATGGCGGAGGAGTAGGGTCTCCAGGTCACCTGTCCTCAACAAATTACCTAGAAAACCATCCAATCATCCTGAAAACCTACGAATTCGGCCTGAGATTTAAAGAGAGACCAGCTGGAACGCTACAGTGAGAAGAGTTCGCGCTTCTATCAAGGTAGGAAGACGGGGAAAAAGAAATAAAGACACAAAAGGCCTCCAAGGGGGAGGGGCCCCGCGAGGAGCCGGGCTGAGGCCGGGGCGAGTGTCCCCAGGACAGGAGAGCCCCGGCCCGGAGGAGCAGGAGCTGCACCGACCTTCCCCGCGGAAAGGGGCTCCCCGGGAATTGGAGCAGGATCCCCAGAAAGGCGGGGACGCCCTCGGGCTCCCTGGGACAGTAACAGAGGAACTGCGCCCCGGAGAGTGCGCCGAGCTCCCTAAGGGCTGCAGCGCTCGGCGGGACCCGGAGCAGCTCGGAGGGGCTCGGGCGGCGGCTCCGCGGAGGGGGCTGCGGGGCTCCGAGAGCAGCTCAGCGGCGGCGGCTCGGGCGGAGGAAGAAGCTCCGCGCGGAGGGGGCTGCGCGGCTCCGGGAACAGCTGGAGGGGCTCGGGCGGCGGCTCCGCGGAGGGGGCTGCGCGGCTCCGGGAACAGCTCAGCGGCGGCGGCTCGGGCGGAGGAAGAAGCTCCGCGCGGAGGGGGCTGCGCGGCTCCGGGAACAGCTGGAGGGGCTCGGGCGGCGGCTCCGCGGAGGGGGCTGCGCGGCTCCGGGAACAGCTCAGCGGCGGCGGCTCGCGCAGAGGAAGAAGCTCCGCGCGGAGGGGGCTGCGCGGCTCCGGGAACAGCTCGGAGAGGCTCGGGCGGCGGCTCCGCGGAGGGGGCTGCGGGGCGGGAGCGCGAATCCAACAGCGCAGGCCCCGGAGCACAGGGCGCCGGGACACAGCCCAGGATCCGGCCTCCCCCGGGACAGGCAGAGGCCGGGAGGGCCCAGGACAGCAAGGACGCTCCTGCCTGGAACTGAGCAGATCAGCGGCCCCGCCCCGGAGCCCCCAGGCCCTGCAGAAGGAGAGCCCCGGAGCTACTGCGGGGGCTGGATCCAGGGTCCCAGAGCTGCCCCCGCCACTGTGGCTTCCTCCCGGGGCCTCACGGGGTCAACAACCCCCACCGAGCCCTGCACCAGGCAGGGGCAGAGCAGCTCCCCCAAGTGCCAACACCTGAGAATCAGCACAGCAGGCCCCTCCCCCAGAAGACCAGCGAGACGGACCAGTTCCAAGGGAAGTCAAGGGACTTAAACTACACAGAATCGGAAGATACTCCCCCGTGGTTTTTTTTGTTTTTTGTTTTTTTGTTTTTGTTTTTGTTTTTTTTTGTTTTTTTTTTTTGTTTTGTTTTGTGCTTTTTTTTCTCTTTCTTCTTGATTTCTGATTGCTTCCCCCACCCCCCCTTTTTTCTTTTTTCTCCTTTCTTTCTTTTTCTTTCTTTTTCTTCTCTTTTTCCCCTATTTTTTTCTTCTTTCTCTTTTTTCTTTTTCTCTTTTCTTTCCTTCTCTCTCTTTTTCTCCTTTTCCCAATACAACTTGTTTTTTAGCCACTCTGCACTGAGCAAAATGACTAGAAGGAAAACCCCTCAAAAAAAAGAATCAGAAACAGCCCACTCTCCCACAGAGTTACAAAATATGGATTACAATTCAATGTCAGAAAGCCAATTCAGAAGCACTATTTTACAGCTACTGGTGGCTCTAGAAAAAACCATAAAGGACTCAAGAGACTTCATGACTGCAGAATTTAGATCTAATCAGGCAGAAATTAAAAATCAATTAAATGAGATGCAATCCAAGCTAGAAGTCCTAACGACGAGGCTTGACGAGGTGGAAGAACGAGTGAGTGACATAGAAGACAAGTTGATGGCAAAGAGGGAAACTGAGGAAAAAAGAGACAGGCAATTAAAAGACCATGAGGATAGATTAAGGGAAATAAATGACAGCCTGAGGAAGAAAAACCTACGTTTAATTGGGGTTCCCGAGGGCGCGGAAAGGGACAGAGGGCCAGAATATGTATTTGAACAAATCCTAGCTGAAAACTTTCCGAATCTGGGAAGGGAAACAGGCATTCAGATCCAGGAAATAGAGAGATCCCCCCCTAAAATCAACAAAAACCGTTCAACACCTCGACATTTAATAGTGAAGCTTGCAAATTCCAAAGATAAGGAGAAGATCCTTAAAGCAGCAAGAGAAAAAAAGTCCCTGACTTTTATGGGGAGGAATATTAGGGTAACAGCAGACCTCTCCACAGAGACCTGGCAGGCCAGAAAGGGCTGGCAGGATATATTCAGGGTCCTAAATGAAAAGAACATGCAACCAAGAATACTTTACCCCGCAAGGCTTTCATTCAAAATGGAAGGAGAGATAAAGAGCTTCCAAGACAGGCAGGAACTGAAAGAATATGTAACCTCCAAACCAGCTCTGCAAGAAATTTTAAGGGGGACTCTTAAAATTCCCCTTTAAGAAGAAGTTCAGTGGAACAATCCACAAAAACAAGGACTGAATAGATATGATGACACTAAACTCATATCTATCAATAGTAACTCTGAATGTGAACGGGCTTAATGACCCCATCAAAAGGCGCAGGGTTTCAGACTGGATAAAAAAGCAGGACCCATCTATTTGCTGTCTACAAGAGACTCATTTTAGACAGAAGGACACCTACAACCTGAAAATAAAAGGTTGGAGAACCATTTACCATTCAAATGGTCCTCAAAAGAAAGCAGGGGTTGCCATCCTTATATCAGATAAATTAAAATTTACCCCGAAGACTATAGTGAGAGATGAAGAGGGACACTATCTCATACTCAAAGGATCTATCCAACAAGAGGACTTAACACTCCTCAATATATATGCCCCGAATGTGGGAGCTGCCAAATATTTAAACCAATTAATAACCAAACTCAAGAAATATCTTGATAATAATACACTTATACTTGGTGACTTCAATCTAGCTCTTTCTACCCTGGATAGGTCTTCTAAGCACAACATCTCCAAAGAAACGAGAGCTTTAAATGATACACTGGACCAGATGGATTTCACAGATATCTACAGAACTTTACATCCAAACTCAACTGAATACACATTCTTCTCAAGTGCACATGGAACTTTCTCCAGAATAGACCACATACTGGGTCACAAATCGGGTCTGAACCGATACCAAAAGATCGGGATAGTCCCCTGTATATTCTCAGACCATAATGCCTTGAAATTAGAACTTAATCACAACAAGAAATATGGAAGGACCACAAACACGTGGAGGTTAAGGACCATCCTGCTAAAAGATGAAAAGGTCAACCAGGAAATTAAGGAAGAATTAAAAAGATTCATGGAAACTAATGAAAATGAAGATACAACCGTTCAAAATCTTTGGGATGCAGCAAAAGCAGTCCTGAGGGGGAAATACATCGCAATACAAGCATACATTCAAAAACTGGAAAGATCTCAAATTCAAAAGCTCACCTTACACATAAAGGAACTAGAGAAAAAGCAACAAATAGACCCCACCCCCAGCAGAAGAAGAGAGTTAATTAAAATTCGAGCAGAACTCAATGATATCGAGACCAAAAGAACTGTGGAACAGATCAACAGAACCAGGAGTTGGTTCTTTGAAAGAATTAATAAGATAGATAAACCATTAGCCAACCTTATTAAAAAGAAGAGAGAGAAGACTCAAATTAATAAAATCATGAATGAGAAAGGGGACATCACTACCAACACCAAGGAAATACAAACGATTTTAAAAACATATTATGAACAGCTGTACGCCAATAAATTAGGAAATCTAGAAGAAATGGACGCATTCCTGGAAAGCCACAAACTACCAAAACTGGAGCAGGAAGAAATAGAAAACCTGAACAGGCCAATAACCAGGGAGGAAATTGAAGCAGTCATCAAAAACCTCCCAAGACACAAGAGTCCAGGGCCAGATGGCTTCCCAGGGGAATTCTATCAAACGTTTAAAGAAGAAATCATACCTATTCTACTAAAGCTGTTTGGAAAGATAGAAAGAGATGGAGTACTTCCAAATTCGTTCTATGAGGCCAGCATCACCTTAATTCCGAAACCAGACAAAGACCCCACCAAAAAGGAGAATTACAGACCAATATCCCTGATGAACATGGATGCAAAAATTCTCAACAAGATACTAGCCAATAGGATCCAACAACACATTAAGAAAATTATTCACCATGACCAAGTAGGATTTATCCCTGGGACACAAGGCTGGTTCAACACTCGTAAAACCATCAATGTGATTCATCATATCAGCAAGAGAAAAACCAAGAACCATATGATACTCTCATTAGATGCAGAGAAAGCATTTGACAAAATACAGCATCCATTCCTGATCAAAACCCTTCAGAGTGTTGGGATAGAGGGAACTTTCCTCGACATCTTAAAAGCCATCTACGAAAAGCCCACAGCAAATATCATTCTCAACGGGGAAGCACTGGGAGCCTTTCCCCTAAGATCAGGAACAAGACAGGGATGTCCACTCTCACCACTGCTGTTCAACATAGTTCTGGAAGTCCTCGCCTCAGCAATCAGACAACAAAAAGACATTAAAGGCATTCAAATTGGCAAAGAAGAAGTCAAACTCTCCCTCTTCGCCGATGACATGATACTCTACATAGAAAACCCAAAAGCCTCCACCCCCAGATTGCTAGAACTCATACAGCAATTTGGTAGCGTGGCAGGATACAAAATCAATGCCCAGAAATCAATGGCATTTCTATACACTAATAATGAGACTGAAGAAAGAGAAATTAAGGAGTCAATCCCATTTACAATTGCACCCAAAAGCATAAGATACCTAGGAATAAACCTAACCAAAGAGGTAAAAGATCTATACCCTAAAAACTATAGAACACTTCTGAAAGAAATTGAGGAAGACACAAAGAGATGGAAAAATATTCCATGCTCATGGATTGGCAGAATTAATATTGTAAAAATGTCAATGTTACCCAGGGCAATTTATACGTTTAATGCAATCCCTATCAAAATACCATGGACTTTCTTCAGAGAGTTAGAACAAATTATTTTAAGATTTGTGTGGAATCAGAAAAGACCCCGAATAGCCAGGGGAATTTTAAAAAAGAAAACCTTAGCTGGGGGCATCACAATGCCAGATTTCAGGTTATATTACAAAGCTGTGGTCATCAAGACAGTGTGGTACTGGCACAAAAACAGACACATAGATCAATGGAACAGAATAGAGAACCCAGAAGTGGACCCTGAAATGTATGGTCATCTAATATTCGATAAAGGAGGAAAGACTATCCATTGGAAGAAAGACAGTCTCTTCAATAAATGGTGCTGGGAAAATTGGACATCCACATGCAGAAGAATGAAACTGGACCACTCTCTTTCACCATACACAAAGATAAACTCAAAATGGATGAGAGATCTAAATGTGAGACAAGATTCCATCAAAATCCTAGAGGAGAACACAGGCAACACCCTTTTTGAACTTGGCCACAGTAACTTCTTGCAAGATACATCCACGAAGGCAAAAGAAACAAAAGCAAAAATGAACTATTGGGACTTCATCAAGATAAGAAGCTTTTGCACAGCAAAGGATACAGTCAACAAAACTAAAAGACAACCTACAGAATGGGAGAAGATATTTGCAAATGACATATCAGATAAAGGGCTAGTTTCCAAAATCTATAAAGAACTTATTCAACTCAACACCAAAGAAACAAACAATCCAATCATGAAATGGGCAAAAGACATGAAGAGAAATCTCACAGAGGAAGACATGGACATGGCCAACATGCACATGAGAAAATGCTCTGCATCACTTGCCATCAGGGAAATACAAATCAAAACCACAATGAGATACCACCTCACACCAGTGAGAATGGGGAAAATTAACAAGGCAGGAAACCACAAATGTTGGAGAGGATGCGGAGAAAAGGGAACCCTCTTACACTGTTGGTGGGAATGTGAACTGGTGCAGCCACTCTGGAAAACTGTGTGGAGGTTCCTCAAAGAGTTAAAAATAGACCTGCCCTACGACCCAGCAATTGCACTGTTGGGGATTTACCCCAAAGAGTCAGATGCAATGAAACGTCGGGACACCTGCACCCCGATGTTTCTATCAGCAATGGCCACAATAGCCAAACTGTGGAAGGAGCCTCGGTGTCCATCGAAAGATGAATGGATAAAGAAGATGTGGTTTATGTATACAATGGAATATTACTCAGCAATTAGAAACGACAAATACCCACCATTTGCTTCAACGTGGATGGAACTGGAGGGTATTATGCTGAGTGAAATAAGTCAATCGGAGAAGGACAAACAGTGTATGTTCTCATTCATTTGGGGAATATGAATAATAGTGAAAGGGAATATAAAGGAAGGGAAAAGAAATGTTGGGAAATATCAGGAAGGGAGACAGAACATAAAGACTCCTAACTCGGGGAAACGAACTAGGGGTGGTGGAAGGGGAGGAGGGCGGGTGTTGGAGGGGAATGGGTGACGGGCACTGAGGTGGACACTTGACGGGATGAGCACTGGGTGTTTTTCTGTATGTTGGTAAATTAAACACCAATAAAAGTTAATTAAAAAAAATAAATAAATAAAATAAAAAAAAAAAAAAAAAAAAAAAAAAATCATATCTATCTATTTTTGAGGGGAAAAAAGCATGGGCACTGAAATTTTGTTCCCAAACAAGTAATTATACGTGAGTAAACTAACAATATCATCTCAGACACAACAGGGCCAAGAGAGATTATTATCAGCTGCATATCTTCCTGAAAACATTACCTTTTTAAATGAGGCTCAAAGTAAGGGATTAAGTATTTGAAAGTTGTGGTTTCCAAAAATCTGGCAGTGGCCAATAAAAACCACCTTACAATGTTTACATCTAAAACATCTAAAATGTTTATATAATATAGTAAGGAATATTCATGAAAGTATCCAAGAATGCTGGAAACAGAAATGCATAACACATTATAACCATGCATGATAATTAAGGATAAGGGTTTAAATTCTCAGGTCATTTGTCCCAGACTTCCACTAGGAGAGACTGTACAGTGTTGAAGAGGGTGGGGCTAGAGACTGAGCATCTGTCTGAATGCTGGGTGTGCCACCTACTAGAGCCTTGATTCGATAAGCATCTTTATCTCTCTCTGCCTCAGGTTCCTCATCTGTAAAATGAGGATAATAATTTCTATTACAAATAGTTTGCGCATTAATTGTTAATATGTATAAAATCCTTTCAAGAGCAGGGTACATAACACAGCCTAATAAAGGTCACAAATATTACTAATCCTAGTATAAAGCTGTGATGATTAAAAGGCGCTGGCTTTTTCATAAATCAGATATATACATATATATATGTAATAAAATTTCAGAGCATTCTTCAAAGAGACTCAAATGAAAAGTTAAGTATATGGTAAAACCACAGCAGTAATAAAATACGTATTGGATCTTAGGATGGGGAAAGGCCCTCCTAAACAAAATTCAAGGAAGAATGCTGCAGGAAATGATTGGCAGATAATTGTTTTGGTAGAAAATGTTTGGTAGATACTGTTAAAATTAAATTGTTTCATCTCAAACGTTACAAGCAACATTATAGGCAGAGGTTTGACAGCCGTAATACATAAAGGGTACTTTTAAAACGAAGTGGGAAAGATAAATATCCTGTAATAAAATGGCAAAGGGGTATTTAAACAAAATTTACAAAAGAAGAGACGTAACTGACGAATAAAGATAATTAGAAGGCCCTATAGCACTAATTATTAAAGAACGGCTCATTTAAAAAGCATCAATAGGTCTCTTTACTTTCCAAACAGGCTTTGTTTTGTTTCATTAAATACTAATCCCTGGTGTCAGAAAGAGTGTGGAGGGGTGCCTGGTGGCTCAGTCAGTTAAGCATCTATCTGCCTTTGGCTCAGGTCCTGATCTCAGGGCCCTGGGATGGAGCCTGGTGTTAGGCTTCCTGCTCAGCAGGGAGTCTGTTCCTCCCTCTACTCATGCTCTCTTTCTCTCTTTCACATAAATAAGTAAAATTAATTTTTTCAAAGAGAAAGAGTGTGGCAAGCTAGATAGTCATCAACACAGCTAGATGAAGTGAAAATGGGTCAACATGAAGAGCAAGCTAGAAGATGTGTCAAAATCACTCTACAAGTTCATTTTTACATTCACTTTCTAACGAATAAATAAATATGTGGTATATCCATACCATGGGATGTTATTTGGCAATAAAATGAAATAAAATACTGAAGTACATACTACAACATGGATGAATCCTGAAAATAATATGCTCAGTGAAAGAAGCTAGACAAAAAAAGACCACATATTGTATGATGATTCCATTTATGTGAAATGTCGAAAATTGGCAAGTCCAGAGAGCAGGAAAGATTAGTGATTGCCTCGCACTACAGGGAGAGGGGTGGGGGGTGGGGGGATATCACGATTAATGGGAATGGTTTTATTTTCTGGTGTGATGGGAGTATTCTAACATAGACTCTGATGATGGTTGTACAACTCTAAGAACATAACTAAAAACTAATAAACTATAGACTTTAAATAGATCAACTGGTTGCAAGGTACCATGGATTATATCTTAATAAAGCTATTATTTAAAAGAGTTCATTTACGGGATCCCTGGGTGGCGCAGTGGTTTGGCGCTTGCCTTTGGCCCAGGGCGCGATCCTGGAGACCCGGGATCGAATCCCACATCGGGCTCCCGGTGCATGGAGCCTGCTTCTCCCTCTGCCTGTGTCTCTGCCTCTCTCTCTCTGTGTGACTATCATAAATAAATTAAAAAAAAATTAAAAAAAAATTTTAAAAAGAGTTCATTTACATAATTCAAGAAATTTACTTCTAAAATTTTCTAAGAAAAAGATGAGAGAAATACCTAGAAAAATGTGGTATGGCAAGATTGTTCAAATCATCACTTATAATGCTTAACTGCTAACAATCAAAATATGTAATTACACTGGGGGGACCTGGGTGGCTCAGTCAGTTAAACATCTGCCTTCTGCTCAGATCATGATCCCATGATCCCAGAGTCCCAGGATCCTATCAGACTCCCTGCTCAGCAGGGCATCTGCTTCTCCCTCTGCCACTTCCCCTTCTGGTGCTCTCTCTCTCTCTCTCTCTCTCTCTCTCTCTTTCTCTCTCTCTCTCACACACACACACACACACACACACACAAATAGATGAAATCTTCAAGTAAATAAATAAATAAACAAGCAGACAATACTACAATAATGGTTAATATCTTTTGGCACAGTCACATAACAGAATAGTAAGCATACATTAAAAAGCCCAAAGAATATTTTAAATGACAAGTAAATGTTTGAATAAATTGCTACATGAGATAAAACAGAATGGAGTGAATGGTCTCTATCTTTTATATATATTTTCTAATATATGAGCGCTGGCCTCCTTGAAATGTAATGACTATATTTTTATAGAATGCATCTATTTTCAAATAAAAGTAGGTACATCTGCATTAAAAACCTGCTTGGGGGGGATTCCTGGATGGCTCAGTGGTTTAGCGCCTGCCTTTGGCCCAGGGCATGATCCTGGAGTCCCATCGGGCTCCCTGCATGGAGCCTGCTTCCCCTCTGCCTGTGTCTCTGCCTCTCTCTCTCTCTCTCTCTCCTCTCTCTCTCTCTCTCTGTGTGTCCATCATGAATAAATAAATAAAATCTTTAAAAAAAAAACCTGCTTGGATAGGTAGGCCTCCTAATTTACCTTCAGGTTTTCAGTACACATGCAATAGTCTCCTTCATTCATTCTTGCTGTGGACCATAGGCTAGACACTATGCCAGGCAGTGGGTGCGTCATTGAACTTGATACACACCATTTCAGCCCTCCCACAGCATATATGCTAGCAGAGAGAACAGACATTAAACAAGAAATTAAGATGTGTACACGAATGATGAGATAGAGAAGCAGAAAGTTCTGTAAGAATCTACTACAGGGGGACCTACCTTAATCTAGTGATTCCAGGAAAGCTTCTCAGAGAATGTTATAGGTAAGCAGAGGTAGAGCACCACCCAGCCTACATAATACATACTGTACCACTTTTACTGTTTCAATCAGGCTTTTACTGGCTTAAAATAATTTTTTGTTTTTTGCATATAGATGCACTCGTTTCTTTCTTGCAAGTCTCTGCAAATGCCCGCCTAGCTACCTCTCTTTCCATAAGTTATCACATCACATAAGGACACTCTTTTATTAGACTTGGTCTTCTATTCATACATATTGAGAGGGTGGAATATAAATAGATTTCCACCTTCTGATCTCGCTCACAATCATGCTCACATGGTCTCTGGGAAGAAGAGAAATAATAATTTTCACATTATTTTGTATAAGGGAACTGAACCAAACTGCATACATACACATCACGATTGAAGGTTTTAAAATTTTAAAATAGCAACTGGTGTGGGATTACTATATAGGTTATAAGAAAAACCCTGAAGAGAAATAATTCAGTATGTCAAAGATTTGCTGCTGGATGAGTATGGGTGTATTAATTCTCTCCTTCATTTGTTTCTGCATTTTCTAAGATTTCTGTAATGAACATGGATTATTTTTATAGCCAGAAAAAAAAATAATGTCCAAGAAAAGCCACTCTTTCCTAGGAATTGTCAAGATTCTCTGATTTGCTAAATCAGAGTGAATCAGAAACCAGGGAAGAAGGACATTTTGTTTCATTTTATCGTAGCAAGTTTCACCCCTATGATGTCTATTAGAGAAGGAAGTAAGAAGGACTGTATTTTCAATCTTTCGTGAATTCCAAAATATTGTTTTAAAATTTGACTCATAGGAATCTGTGCCTGAGGACAAAATTTTTCATTTGTTTTGTTCACTGACTTGCTTCTAGTACCTGGAAGGGTGTACAGAAGGCACTCAATAAATATTCGTTGAATGAATGAATGAATGAATGAATGAGTTTCCATTTCATCTCATGTGAATGATTATAAACGTATATGCAACTAGGTCCCAATAGTTAAGATGACTAGAAAAAGCAAAAACATGATGAGATAAATGTACTATGATGATGTTCAAGTAACACTTGTTCATTATCCTCATGTATATGTGTGAGTGAACGCACATTAACGATGCTAACAACATCAGCACTGACCAATGTGGAGCAGTCTCCTGTCTACTTCTGCTCCTTCTTCACCCCACTGCCCTGCTCAGTTTCACAGCAGAATGCCAACAAGGCTCAAAGTGACTGGAAACAAAGACAGCAGAAGGGAAGAGGAGGGCAAGGTGATGAAGCCAGGTATTTGGCTAAGCTGTAAATCATCTAATCAGCACCAAGATCATCTCGAGTCAGCAGTGCCTGCCAATAAGCAGTCCATCTGGGGCGAGGCCATGGGAAGCAGCAGACTCCCCTTCCTCACCCTATGCCCTACTTGGCCTTTTTCTCATTTTCCTTTCATGCTACTATGTTAGAAAAGTCATTGTAGCACAAGAAAATCAATAAAAATTCAATTCCGAATAATAGTTCTTTGCGGCTCAGCAACACCAGGGAGTTATCGGCTCATTCAATGTTCTGGCAGTTAATGCAATGAAATAAAAATAATTTACTCATTCAAACCAAATCAGCCAGTGAAAAATCATAGTCATTTTTTTTAATAGTCATAGTCATAGTCATTTGTTAAGATTGCAGGAGGATGGTACAATGTCCCATTAGTGTCCAACGACACTGGTATGCAAATCAGCTCTGAATCTCTCCCACCCATATTTTTCGGAAGGAACAACAAACCCCATTTGTCATACATAAAAGGAATTTGTAACTTAGCCAAATACAGATCGTTTGTTGGAATAAAAGGGCTGGTTCAAATGCAGAACAGATGGATGCCAGCAAAATGAAAGTCAAGGCCTGGTGCCCCCATTTGGTTCTGCGTTAATCCTCCAGCCCTGGATGGTTATGGCCTGAGAAGTCAGCTACTAACCCCATTTCCCAGAGGAAGCATATAAAAGGCTTCCTGTCAGGTCAATTCCTTCCTCTGTATATGCTTTCTTTGCCAGCCTGGCTTAAGCCCTCTGCCTTGCTGAGATCTATGAATTCTGCACATTTCTTGACCACTGATCCATATTGATGCAGAGCGGTTCCTATCTTTTATTTCGTGTCTTCACTTTGGATCTTTTAGTTGTTTTGCTATATGCCCTTGAAAGACTATTGGTGCTAAAATGCAATTCTACATGTATGTATATCTTTCCTAAAATCTGTAAATATTGTAGATTTGCCTCCTGCTGAGTAAATCTCACATCAATAGTGAAGGAGGGACACCTTTGACCATAGTTGCATTGCATGGGCCTCTCTGCATTAGCCCCGAATCCTACACTGGTGCCAAGCAATGAGCCGCCTCTGTTTATTGGGACAATAAAGCATTTGGCTGATAACAGGGGTCCTGTCATTCAGAGACTCCTCCAGGCTGTTTTTCAGGGCCACAGAAAAACTCTGGGGCTTTGCTAGATACCCTGTGTTCTGCAATCCCTCTGCTGTTCAATTGCCGTTACCAATAAATAATTTTATAACTAGTCCTGTGTGTCACTAGCCCTTGCACACTAAGTAGCATAGTTTATCAGGCACCAATGGTGTTGCAAAGGCAGCATTCAGCAGTAGGGACTGATTATGGTAGGGATAAACAGCTGCAGTTTTACAAACTGCTTTGAGCACGAATTTAACCTGCTGTCTATTGAGTGATCCCCAAGTCAATACATTCCACTGCATTTTGTTTATAAAGATGCAAAACTCATTCAGATTCCATATAAAAATTGAGCATTTATTGAAAATTAGATGGACAAGAATCTTAATTTTGAATCCAGGACTGATTGGAAACCAAGAAAAACCACAAACCAGACTTGAAAGAAAGAGCACCACAAACAAGCAGGTCCTAAGAGAGACTGTAGCACGGCCAGACAAGAGGATGAAGAGATCCAGTGAAATCCTATTTACTGGGTGACTGCATAATTCTCTTAGCATGGATGTGGCCTCCATCACTTCTGCACCTCCTAACCAATTGCCTCTTGCTCTACTATCTTAATGGCCTCTGCTTATCTGTTGCTCACACTCACTTGGGTCTTCTTATGTCTGCCCCTTTCTGTTGCCTCTGCCAACTACTGATTCTCTTTTAAGATCAAGCCATACTTGGAAAAGCAAGAATCTAGAAATACATAATCACTTTAATCTTTCTCGAGAGGGTCTCTTGTACTGAATTTACTCACATGCAGCGAAAGTAGTGTACATTCTTGGCCCAATGGACGTGATAGCAGGCCTCTGAGGGACACAGCGTGGCTACCTAGGCTTATCAACACCACTTCCCTCTGCAAAGAAATATGGGTAGGACTCCATACAGGGGAACTGTGCCTACAGAAGGATTTCTAAGGTTTGCTTTGACTCTAAGTTCCATAAAAGACACTTTCTGTGTATCAATAATAATAGGTTTGGCTCCCAGATGACAGCTGAGGTTTGACCTCACTAGCAAATTTTCACAAGCTTCAATAGGAAAATGTTATTAAGTGAAAATATAGAAATTCTCTGCTCCCCTTGTTTTTAAGGCATTAAATCAAGTTAAAATAAAGCTAGTAACTCACATATTGTTATCTTTACATCATGTTCCGTTGAACACTCCCGGGACAATGTACCCATAAGCTCCACATCCTATGAATTTGAGAATACAATTGCCCTACCTGCTGTGCTAATGGGGACAATGAGTCTTAGATGAATGCAGAAGGAGACACCAAACCAAAGTGCTTTTGATGGAGGGAAAAAAAAATGTGCAGACCCCGGAATCATTGACTAGATGGGGCTGCCCAGCTCTGAAGAAGTATAAAGAAAGGTCACACTGCTCATCTTTGTCCTGTCAGGGCTCCCCATCCACTTTGTGGCTTAAGCCCCACCCCACTACGAGCTGCTCATCCATAGCTCAGCATCCTGATGAGGGTTCCAATGCAACACAAGCTCCAGGGTTGATGAAACTGAGTTTTAAGGACAACAAAGACAATAAAGAATCATTCCTGACTGTCCTGGTGCCCTCACAGCTCTCCACAGAAGAATAGAAGGATGTAAACGAGCAATGCGGTTTAAAAGAAATGAACTAAAAATAACCTGAAGCATTCCATACCCACCATCTCATTATAATTCAGTACTAGTAGTGCTGAGATGGGGGATGGATAGAGAATAAAGGGTAGGGGGAAGAGAGTCCAAAAGAAAAAGCCACCCCAGCAGTAGGAAGAATATATATATATGTGTGTATATATATATAATTATTTTTTTTTAATCTGCCTTGTTAAGCTTTCTGATTCTTCCCTACTCCAGGTCTCCTCCAGGCCAGGAAGGTCGATCAGGACAGGATGTGGCCAGTGTCTTGAGCATATAAACAGTGGACTATACCAGCAAACATCTAGCACCCTTGTCTCCTGCTTGGCCCCATGTGGCAACCAAATGAGAGGAAGGAAAACGGCATTCTGCTTTACTTTAAATCCATCTTGCTGGAACAAGGAGGATCTAAGAGATCACATTAGCCTGAAGTTGTTCACATTTTTGGTAGCAAAAGCCATGGTTTACATTAAGTCTTATAAAGAGACCTAAGAAATAATGCAGATGGGCTGAAAGTTGACAAGAAAGAATCAACCACTTGGAGGTCTGGAGGGGTGTTTTCACAAAAAGGCTCTAAAATAGGGACAATCATGGGTATCTGAAGAAGAAACACAGTCACAGGAGCTGGAACAATGAAGGGAAGCATTGTGGTGTAAGAGAACACGAGAAGGGCTTGTTAATTCTTATGGGTCCCAAACAGCATTTGGAAAGCCAGCAGGAGAAGCACAGTCATGGGACAATGTGATCTGGGTTGTTGTTGACGTTTTTTTTTTTTTTTTTAAATATGCATTTTGGCTTCAGTATGGAGAATGGATTTTAAGATGTTAAGAGTGGAAGCAGGGAAGAGATGATTAGGGTAATGGAGTAACAATTGTCAGCACCAGGGGCATCCCTGGATGGCTCAGCGGTTTAGTGCCTGCCTTCGGCCCAGGGCGTGGTCCTGGAGTCCCGGGGTGGAGTCCCGGGGTTGAGTCCCGGGGTCGGGTCCATCAATGGGCTTCCTGCATGGAGCCTGCTTCTCCCTCTGCCTATGTCTCTGCTTGTCTCTCTCTCTCTCTCTCTCAGAAATAAATAAATAAATAAATAAATAAATAAATAAATAAATAAATAAAATCTTTAAAAACAGAAAAACAATTGTCAGCACCGATGGAGAGAAGGTGGTGGATTCAAGGTGGGTTTTGGAGATAGAGCTGCTGCTGTTGGGACGTGGCTGGAAGAAAGAGAGGAGTCAAGAAGACATCCAGGTCTTGTCAGAAGCACTGCAGGGACTGCTACTGAACAAGGAAAGACCAGAGAATGAACACAGATTTGCAGCATTGTTGACAGACTGAAAACCAAGAGAATTTTCTTGGGCATATATTACATTTAAGATATCTCCTAGATATCAAGGAAATACCAGGTGGGCAGTGAGTAAAGAAGTCAAGGGATGAAGTGGAAGGTTAGGGCTGAGAGTCACTGACACTCAACAGACAGGACCCGAAGCCATGGAGGAAAAGATTTCACCTGGGGAGAGTCTGTGGCTTGAGGAGGGAAGAGGTTTCCAGAGGGAGGTCTAGAGAACTACATATTTAGAGGTGGGAAGAGAAAGAAACCTGCACAAGAAACTGTGTTGTGGGCAGTGAGAGAAGACAAGACAGCAAAAGTCATCAAAAAGCAAACTTGGGCCCTACTCCCAGGGATTCTGGCTCTGGGCATCTGGAGCAAGACTAATTTAATGCTCTCACTAAGCTTAGAGTCCTCAAAGATTAACAAAGTTTTATTTTTGTTTTGCTTAACAGCTGTTTGCATTAACTGTCAGAAGGTATCTTTAGTAGAGAAGATGAGGGATGAACTAAAATCTGTATCCTCTTCTCTGATACACTGAAGTGTTTACATTTTTTTTTTCAACTTCCATAGTAGGAAGACTTTACAACATAACCTTCTATGGAAGTTGAAAAAAATTCCTCAAATAATATTCCTTTGTGCTACTTTTTACTGACCCTTATGTGACCAAGAAGAATTTGCAAAAATATGCCCACCACCTTTTTAGCACCTCCTGTCTACTATTCTTGTGGTAAAAGTAAACCTTAAATTTCCCTAGAAAATGACCATTTCTGTAAACAAATCAGTGTATCGGAGAAGAGATACAGATTTTAGTTCATCCCTCATCTTCTCTACTAAAGATACCTTCTGACAGTTAATGCAAACAGCTGTTAAGCAAAATAAAAATAAAACTTTGTTAATCTTTGAGGACTCTGAGCTTAGTGATAGCATTAAATTAGTCTTCCATAGTAGGTTATGTTGTAAAGTCATGCTACTAACTAGTAATTCCCACCTTAAAGGTGGATGTAGTACTCCATTGTGCGCACAAATGAAGCCAAAGTAGCACAATTTTTATCAATTCTATATAAACCATTCTACTATGTTCAGAGAATCACGATCTCTTATTGTTCAGTATTTCTCACATTTTCTACTGAAGTGCCCCTACTGGCAGAGGAGAACAAATTTATATCTCCGCTGCATTTATGGGTGGAGCCTCAAAAGATGTGACATGCACAAAATGGCTTTAAAAATTCAAGTTCCATCTTCACAATTTAAGAAAATTTTGCCTTCTACCCCTTGTACCCATGTTTGTCTTTGATTGACCTAAAGGAGGAATATACCTGATGCGGCGGAGAGATATAGCATGTCTATCCTGAGGCTCCTTCTATTACCAGAACATCCCTGCAGTGTTACACACAGGGCTGGCTGGCATTTTGAGAGACATGTGAAGTTAAAAATGACCTCTTATGTAAAACATTCCTCAATTTAGGTTTGTCCAATGTTCTCCTATGGTTAAATATACATTAGACATTTTTGGAAGACACATCACTAAGTGATTCAGTCTGCTCTGTCCATCACGTTGGGAGACACACACTACCGACAGCTCCCATTGCTGGTGACGTTAACAGCCAACACTTGATTAAGATGGTATATGGCAGGATTTCCCACTGAAAAGCTATGTATTTCCCCTTGGTAAGTATTAAGTATCTTGTGGAGTGATACTTTAAGATCATATCAACATCCTGTTATTCCTGAAACTTTCACCCTCTAGTATGAGCATTCATGATACTTGTCTAAATCAATGAATATTATGATGGTGCTAAATGATGATTTCCCATTTCCATCATTCCTTTTACATTTATTTATCCATTTACTCTACTCTAAGGATGTGCTCTCTCATTGCACCTATTTATTTATGCCTTCATTCAGTTATTTTTTCAAGATACCAGTATGGATTTTTTCAGTTATTTACTGAGTTATAATCGGTCATTACCAATTACTTTGATATTCAAATTGTCCCAGATTTGGCCAGCGGGAGTCCTTTCTAGTTGGCGGATACTTCCTCTTGACTAAGTTCAAATTGAGGGGCATTTTACAAAATAACTGACATTGATACTTCACTCAGTGTCATGAATGACAGAGGAAGACTGAGGAATCATCTGCATTAAAGAAAGATAAAGTGACCTTTCAACTGAATGCAACCTGTCATCTAGGATCTTTGTTATTGTTTGAAAGGATGTTACTGAACAACTATGAATAAGGTCTCAGGATTAGATAATAGTATTATATCCCTGTTAATTTCTCCATAATTACACTATATACAATTATTCTTCATAATTAGACTGCTCATTATGTCAGAAAATATCTTTGCTCTTCAAAAACCTACATGATGACGTATTTAAGGGAAAGGGGGCATCATGTCTGCAGTTTAATCTTGAACACGTAAGAAAAAAATGATAGTCTATGTACAAAAACATGTATGGACACAGAAAGAGAACACCAAAGCAAATGTGGTAAAATGTTAACATTTCAAGATTCTCAGTAAAAGACATGCCTGGGTGGCTCAGTCGGTGAAGGGTCTGTCTTTGGCTCAGGTCACGATCCCAGGGTCCTGGGATTGAGCCCTGTGTCAGGCTCCCCACCTCTCGGGGAGGCTGCTTCTCCCTCTCCCTCCACCTGCAGCTCCCCCTGCTTGTGCGCTCTCTCACGCGCTCTCTCTCTCTCTCTCCCTCTGTCAAATAAATAAATAAAATCTCTTAAAAAAAAAAAGATTCTCAGTAAAAGACTTAGGGGAATTCTTTGTATTCTACTGTAACTTTTTTGAAATCTGAAATTATGTCAGAACAGAAAAAAAAATGTAAAAACCCCTTTAAATGCACCCTTTACTCACCTAATGTAGTAATTCCTTCTAGAGAATACCGACCCAACACATACCTCCTTCTGGCCCGTGCATAGTCTACAGGAAAACAGGACCAAAGAAGAATGCCATGCATTTTTAGTTAACACCAAACATGTATTTTAAAACTTAGATCCTATGATGCTGCCTCTGGCTTTGGAGTAAAACAGAATAATCCTGTTCCCAATTCTATGTGTAATCAGTTCGAATGAGTCCCTGGATCTTTCTAGGGCAGTTATTCCCTTTTTATATAAACATTACATCTACAAAATGATTCCTGAACCATCATCACATTACTGCCACTGAAAGCCAGCTTCGTGGGCATGGGGCCAGTGGGTTGCCCGGGGCCCCATACTTGACTGAATGCTTTCATGTGGATGGCTTAAAACCCTTAATTTTTGTGTTTTTGTTTTGTTTTGTTTTGTTTTTTGTTGTGTGTGTGTGTGTGTGTGTGTGTGTGTGTTTAAGATCTTATTTCTTCACGAGAGACACACAGAGAGAGGCAGAGACATAGACAGAGGGAGAAGTAGGCTCTTCGCAGGGAGCCCGATGTGGGACTCGATCCCAGAACCCGGGATCACGACCTGAGCCGAAGGCAGACACTCAACCACTGAGCCACCCAGCCGTCCCAAATTGTTATTTTTTGTAAAAGGGGCCCCACACTGTCATTTTGCACTCAGTCCCACAAAATTAAGTACTTAGTCCTGTTGCCACAAGCTTATGTGGCACCTTTGTGTAACTTAGACACACATGAACAAAGGCTTGAATAAAATCACCTCTGGGTTAAGAAAAACCAGGCCCTGCCTTCAGGTGATTGGAAACCGTGTTCCAGATATGCTTCCTGGCTGGTGGGGTGCAGGCTGCATTTCAACCCCCATTCCTGTCCGTGGCTAGATGTTCCTACACAGTGCCTAGCTTCATCCAGATGCACAGACTCTCATATCTTCAATAATACTCACATACAATTGATCCTTGGACAATACAGGTTTGAATTGCACAGGTCCACTTATGTGTGGATTTTTTCTATACACACAATACAGCACTATAAATATATTTTTTTCTTCCTTATGATTTTGTTAAAAATATTTCCTTTTCCCTAGCTTGCTTTAACTGTAAGAATCCAGATATAATACACACAATGTACAAAATATCTGTTAATCGATTTCATTATATGTAAGGCTTCTAGTCAACAGTAGGCTATTAGCAGTTGTGTTACTGGGAGTCAAAAGTCATAAAGAGGATTTTTTTTACTGCAGGGGAGGGGGTCAGCACCCCTAATTCCCATGTTGTCAAAGGATCAACTGTAAATTAATTTCAGTCTAAAGGAAAGGCTCGACCTTTGGCAGAGTAAAATAATATTTTCTCTTCACTTAGGCCACATTCTTCCATGAAGAGAGAAAAGAGAGTTTGGAGCTTTTGTGCAATTTCTACCAAGTACTGAGGGGTCTTAACAATTTCTTCCCATAACCTGTGAGCAAATTCATTGTTCTGAAAAGAGAGGAACAGAAAAGTGCATGCAGCGCTGTCAGCCTTGGCCTCTTTCAGAGCCATACACTGTGTATCACAGAGTTGTATAGTTGTAATGATTCACCTACTCCCAAATCCCTTTTGACCCTTTCTTTATGGCCGTAAAGATTAGCAGGAGTAGTACACAAGGCAGGGAGGACAGATATGATCCTCATAATAATGTCCTGCTGAGCTATGGATTCGCTAAAAAGCCAGATGCCATGTTAGTACCAGGGTACAATCACGACAAACTACCAACCAGTGGAAGTTTCAGAGAATTGTATCGGGCATTGATGAAGTTGCCTTTTTAAACCAAACATTCCTAATACAAGCGATGTTATAGATCAGTCTCTGCAGTAGGCTCAAAGGTCAAGACAGTGAGGGTAATACAATTGAATCTTAAAGTAGGTTACATTCTAAGAAGGGAAATCGATCCCACACAATAACTTCAAAATTACTATGATTCTGGCCAAACTATAATAAGTATCATGGGATAAGTTCTAAATAAGTGCTATGAGAACTCAAGGATGGATATTTAGATCCTGTCAATTTTGAAGCTGAAGATGCTACAGGGGGAGTATCTTTGTCAATGGCTCAGTAGATATGTCAGGTACTGAGGTCAATTAGCATTAAGGGATTTATTAAATGGGTTTCATAGAGGAGACAGCATACAAGATGGGCGTTGGATGTAAAAATTAGGTGGAAAGAGGTAAGAGTGCAAAGTGGGGCTGAAAATATGCTGTTCCAGGGATGAGAAACAATATGAGCACAACACAGAGGGGAAAAGTGGGTCTCATGTCCCAGAATCTGAGCTGTGCTAACTTAGTGGGAGCTCAGCACACTTGCATGACTTGTGGTGGAAGATAAGGCTAGAAATGTAGGTTAAGGCTGCATTTGAATATCAGGCAGATGTGCCTATATTTATTCCTATATCTAACGTGCTGTCAGGAGGGGGTCACTGACAGTTTTTAACCGGTGAAATTATCAGAGCTATGAAGCTGAGTTCCATAATTGAGGTTTAATTGAATATCTTTCTTCTATGTTTACCAAAAAGAAACCACCACTCCCCCAAAAGAAACAAATAAAAATAATACTGTTTTTACTGTGTGCCCATAAAATCAGGTAGAGAGTTTCATAGCTTTTAAATGAGGTTCTCCTTTAACCTCTCTACTCGTTCTTGGCATCACTGTAGCGGTATTTTAGGAGTGCCTCAAAGAAGCAGCCGATTTATATTATATTCAGGATGTATATTTTATAGATCTTAAAAATCAACAAAACCGCCGTTTCCTGCTGTGTTTCATTCTAAGGGCCAACTTGCTGTGTGACTATAACAGACACAGGTTTCCCTTCTTTTCAGCCCCAGCTCTTATATTCGAAATAAGGCCCAAGTCTCAAGCAGCAATCGACCGACGAAGGGTTAATGATAAAGGCAAAACATTTTGTAAGCAGATGAAGAAGAGGGAGAAAAATGGGAAAGAAAAGCAATAGCTAAGCAGC
The DNA here is from genome assembly GCF_018345385.1 of Vulpes lagopus. Lineage (NCBI taxonomy): Eukaryota > Metazoa > Chordata > Mammalia > Carnivora > Canidae > Vulpes > Vulpes lagopus. The sequence goes on along the minus strand of NC_054827.1, from coordinate 30,124,129 downwards.
CAAATGTTCACACATGAAAATAAACAACTACGAATAATTGAATATTCCTAGTTTTGACAACCATCCAGCAGCAGAAGTAACAGATGCCACAGTGGCCCGACTATCTCCAGCTGGATTGGATCAGACAAACGAGAGAAGGCCCATGGGAGCTCCTCCCTGGAGGCGGGCTTCTGCCAACCTGGTGGGGGGGGGGGGGGGCGTGTGTGTGTGGGGGGAGGGGCGGGTAGGGGGTGGCTTTATTTATTTATTTTTATGTTTAGAAAATCACTTTTGAAATAGGGCCTCAGCTATTTCCAGCTCCAGGCGTTTGGAAGGCGGCCAACATCTCCCTGACACCATGTAGAATTATTAAGGAAAATACAATAGTTTAAAATGACAGGCACTTTGGCTACTAAAACAAAGCCCGTAGTGATTTCTCAATGGTAAGGCAGCAATGTGTTATGACTTCATGTATGTACATGTCTGTGTACATGTGTGTGTGTGTATAATACATACAACTTAGATGCATTGAAATATATTCAATAAATGCAATAACTCTACCATGAGGAGGAATCTACTCAGCAATAGAATGGAAAAGTAATCACTGCTTCCTCCAGGAAACACTTAAATGCACATGAACTCTTCTTGCTATGATGGTTCTCAAATTCCATTTGATAAAAAGGGATCAACAGGGCTTAGTAGCTAGAGCACAGAGGAGGGGGTGAAAGGGTGTTAATATCCCTCTGACTCCAACATGTCCGCCATCTGCTAGGTGACCTTGGGTGAAGCCACTTAACCCTTTTGAACATCTCTTACTCAGCTCTTACATGATGTAGTTGGATAAATGGGTTAAATCAACATTTCCCAAATAGTGCTTCATAAAGGTTTCTTTTTAGGATCCTGCTACTCAGACTATGGCCCATGGACCTACTGGCAGCATCATCTAGGAACTCTTACAAATAATAGAATCTCGGACCTTGGACTGGACTTGCTGAGTCATTTTAGTTGAAACTGCCTGTATTTTAATTGGATCCTGATGGATTTTTATGTATGTTCAAGTTTGAGAACCACTGTCTCTGAGCAGGATGTCCCAAGGTTACCTGATTATAGAATCACCTGGGTAACTTCATGCAAACAAAGATTCTCTGTTCCCTCCTCCAGAATCTGATCCAACAGGCCTGGAGTGGAAGCCAGGAATCTGCAGGTTTAACTGATAACCCAGGTGGGTCCATGTCAATAAAAATACAAGTTAAATACATAAAATAATTGCATTTATCCTGTTTCCTTTTAAAATCGAATATCTAAGTGATATCATGCCAGTGAGCTTCCTGATATTCTTGCAGAGAATACCTAATACGATCACGTCAAGAAACTCCAGTCAATACATCCCTTGGCTGAGTGCCCCAACTGCCATGAAGGTTTTGCTTGCTGTATTTTCCAAATTGCTAAATTCTTAGTGCATCATCTGCTAAATGTAGAAAGCATACGGAGCTCTGATGTTGAACTACAATAATTTAATGAATAATATAAAAATGATACTAATTTTGCAAAGTCCCCTCAAGACAATTGTCATCAGATTCATAAGCTACATTCATCTATCAAAATCCTTATTTAGCACATTAAGATGTCTTTACTACTTCAAAAACCAATCTTAAAAAGAAGAAACATAGAGACAATTATATCCAATTTGGCTTTTCATTTATTGGGAATAAAGACTATCCTCATGTGCAATGTGTTATTTGCTGGGAAGTACTTGCAAATAGCAGCCAGAAATCTTATTTCAACAAAACATGAAAGTTATTAAAAAAAAAGAGACAGAGAGAGCGAGCCTTTTTTTCCCCCTACGAGCAAATGAAAAAAATTTCAAGCAAGGTCCTGAAGGCAGGTTTTTCCCTCCACTTTTGATGTCATTAAACATAGTTAAATTTCAATTTACATTTTAATGCACATTGGTCCCCAAGTCAAATGCAATATTTAATGACAAATCATGTCTTGACTTGCATAAATAATTTTAAATAAATTAAAGGACCTGTCATTTGATACATAGGAAAAAAATTAAAAATATGTTTAAATATAGGAGATTGCATTAATTGCATGATACAAGTTTTAATGATCATTTTAAATTTAAAAATAACACGCTTATCATATTCACATGAGCATACCATATACAAGAATGATAAAATGATTTTTTAAATTCTTGAACAGATTGGTGAAATTATTACCACAAAAGTGTCAGATGATTCTAAAAAGGCAGGAAATGATAAAAAAGGGTTTTCCATTTGTAACATTCTTTGATCCTATCATGCCTGGGAGAGCTGAATCCTAGGGCTGCCCTAGAATGGATTTTTTTTAGAGTCCATATAGCCATAATCTGCAGAACATTTGCTAAGGCACTACCATGTAACCCAGTACAATTGGCTTTGCTAAGTATTAACACACCTACCGAGGAGTAGGAGGGCTCAAGTATGTCATAAACCAAAAGCTAATAATTGGTAAGGGCTAACTCTGTGCCAGGTAGAGTTTCAAACACTTTCTAGTTATTGATACCTATGACTCTTGCAATAACTCTACGAAGTAGGCACCCTTTTATCATTGGAGACATTAAGGCACAGAGAGATGAATAACGTGTGCACCATCATAAAACTAAGTAGTGGAACTGGAAACCAAGAGGAATGCAGTGCCTGGCTTCTTAACCACCGTGATATACATGGTAAAATGAAATTCCAGGAGCCAAGGCCTACATCAGGGGAGTGAGAGTGAGAGTGAGGAGTGAGGGTGATATGTCAAGTGCCTGGAAACATCTAGTGTACATGATCAAAGGTTATGGAAAATGAACAAAGGTGGGTTGGAGCCATTCTTTGCCAAACTCTGTGAGCCAGGGGAAAACCCCTGGAGCTTTCCAGCAAGCAGGTGACTATCAGAAATTAAGGGGACAAGTATGGAGGTGAGAGAGACTGGAGGTGACAGATTAGTGAGATGATATTTATAGTAAATTACAGAAGAGGCCACATGGGCCTCAGAGACACGGAGGAAGGTAAGGAACGGGAAAAGTGATGTGGAGAAACCATAGACTGAGGGAGGGCATGCTGAAAACCCCTGTGCTGCTGTTTGGCCAATCCCTCTCTCTCTCTCTCTCTCTCTCTTTTTTTTTTTTTTTCAGAGAGAGAACCTGTAACATCATCTGCTTCACCCTGACCAGGGTCAAATACCCTGATTAGCCTCACTGAAGCCATGTGGGGATCACAGAACTGGCTGTGTTATGGAAGAGTAGAATCCAACATACTCCCTCTCTCAGCGGACCTGCTACTTTGAGTCATAAAGTATTTGTTGGCTAAAATCAACTAAATAACTATGGGGAAACAGTTTCCAATGGCTCTCATATCAAAAGCACAGCTGACAAAATGACCTCTTCTCCTTGGTCTACTAGGGCCCAGTCCACATTCAGGAAAGGGCCTCCCAAATTGCCAGTATAGTGAAGGTGAAACGCATATTTTGAGAAGAAGATTTCATTTCCCAAGAAACATAAATGTCTCTGCAAATAGCAATTCATTCCTATTCTCAATCCCTAAACCATCGACATCTGCTATGAATTCCTTGAGTCCTCAAATAAATCCCCCTTGCCCTGTATTCTTTATGGCACTCTCAAAAGGCAGCATTTGAATAAAACAACAATAACCAACTCTGCCCTCCTTCTCTCAATTTCTTTCTGGAGGAGCTTTTACACCCCTGGGCTCACCAAGGAGGTTTTATGGGGACCCATTGGGATGGGATAATGGGGGTAGAGGAATGAAGACATTTTAAGGAAGGAGAAAGGAAGTTTCTGTACTTCTAAATATGTTTGAGATGATAAAAGCACTGATGCTGAAATATGATGAAGACATCTTGGACTCTCCTGAAAAGCAATTTCCTGCTTCTTTTTTTTCCCCCCAAGTGTCTTTTTTTTTTCCTTCCTTTTTTTGCTTCTTTGGAGTTCCATGCGGGTCAAACACATGCAGTTTTAAAACCCATTTCCATGTTTTAAGATTCAGATGCAAGAGGTTTAGTAGTAGGCTATAAAAATCCCTTAATCTTTAATGTCTTATTTTTGCAGATTTGCTGGAAAGTGCAGTAAACCATCACTGCTCACCTTTTTCCAGCAATGCCCCTTGAACCTGGTCATTGATAACGAACAGCAGAACCCACTTACATGGGTTTCTTTCTCTCAGGAACCGACTTTCAGGGCATTGTTGAGACACCTGCGCTCTGACAATCTGCAGAATCTCTTAGCCTAACTGATTTGCTGATTGTACTCCAGAGGAAATTATCGCACATTCAAAATACAACTCTAAAAGAGTAAATTTAGTAGAGAGAGAGATAGTTGTGATAGTGCTCGATATCCTCTAATCTCTATTCTGCAGAAGCACCTGGCACATCTAGAGCCCCCCTTCAACTCCACTGATCTCTGGCCCGTGTTCCCACCGGACAAGACCCACAACCCAGAATGTACTCACAAGCTATGCGCACGGAGGCCTTCCTGCTTTTGGAGGTCCCCAGGTGGCTCCATGCCACACACTGGCACCAGTAGTCCTCTGGCCCGTGGAAGTCCTCCACCTGCTGCCTGGTAACGTTGATAAACACCTCCCGGACCTTCAAGCCTGATGGGGAGACAGAGCAAATCCACTGAGGCTGCTGTATTTTTCAAACAGAAAGTTAAGGATAGCCAAACCTTTTCTTGTTAATTAAACAATTCGGTTTTTAATCAAGGCAAGGTTTTAATTACTCTGACAATAATACATTGCTGCTAATTAAATTCCAACAGCTGAGTAGGCTGGAAAGAATGAGTGTCAAGTATTACCAACCAAATGTGGCTCCAATACAATATCAGAATTTCCAGAGTACCTTGATTAGTGCTTTTTCTTTGTCATTCTTGGTGTAAAACCTGTGAGGAATGTAGGATCACAATTAACTTCTAGGATTCTAGACGCTAAGGAGGTCTCAACACATGGACTCCAGAGATGTTATGCCAGGTGGCTCTAAATGGCCGTGTCCCTGGGTTTGACAGTGGGCAAAGGGTCTAGCAGTGTGGCTTAGGAGAAAGAGGAAACAGGGAACGTGTGTGAACAGGCAGGGAAACCAAGGAAGGACCAAGTTTCGGCTTCAGGAGCCTCAGACAACAAATGCAGTGCAGACATGTTGAACTACGTAAGTCTCAAACCCCTGACAAGAGAGCCCGGGAAGGCCCCATAACAGTGGCCGTGTGGGAGGAGAGAAAGGAGAGGCTCTTACAGGAGCTAAGGCTACATCTTCAAAAGAAGATAAAACTAAGAGAGTCACCTCTTAGTGTAGTTTATTATTATTATTAATTACTTTGCATCCTCTTAATAGTTAGAAAATATGTTATTTCTTACAGGGGAGTGTGAGTTTCTTCCAAACCTTTGACCAAGGACTATCAGCCTTCCTTTCCTTGGGAAGAATAGTCACCTTGCACAGGGTGCCAAGGATAAAAGAGGACACTCCTCACTAGCTCTATCAGTTCAATCATCATGAGCCAGACAGCAGCTCTGACAGTCAGCCTGCTCTCTCCGTCCAGCAAACATGCTGAGGCTGGGCCTTGCTCTGGGCTGGGCCTTGTTCTGGGCTGAGCCTTGCTCTGAGCTAGGCAGAGGAGGAGAAAAAGAGGCCATGCCTATTGAATTCCCCTTACGTACCTAGCATCATGATCAGCCTTTAGCCTACTCACTCACTACATTTTCTCAACACACTGATGCAGTAGAAACTATTGCATCCCCACCACGCAGACCAAAGCACTGTCTCGGAGAGACTAATTCACCTGTCCACAGTTACACAGCCTGATAATGGAAGATCTGGGGTCTTAGAGCAAAACCAGCCCCACGTACAGGTCCCTCTCGAAAATTAAAATTCTGTCTCTGTATTTTAGGTGCTTATACTTAATTATGGAAATAAGCCTAACACAGGGGCCATTTAAAGAAAAATTAAATGCATAATTATGCGTTTGTCTTCAAATTCAAAAGGAATTCATGGGATAGAGCCATCAGTGTAATCAAAAGAGCCCTGGGGCTTTTGATGGAGAGGGTGGAATGTGATTCTGTCTTGGGTGCTGATAGGATGAAAAGAACAGAGGTGCAGGATTGGTCAAAGCTGGGAGACAGTCCCTCCTAACCAATCCTTAACATGTTATCGATAGTATGTGATGAAAAAGTTTTTTTTAATATCTTATTTATTTATTCATGAGAAACATAGAGAGGCAGAGACATAGGCATAGGGAGAAGCAGGCTCTATGCAGGGATCCCAATGTGGGACTCGATCCCAGGACCCCAGGATCATGACCTGAGTCAAAGGCAGACGCTTAACCGCTGAGCCACCCAGGTGTCCCTGAGAGAGAGTTTTATGACCACAGAAATCACCATGCACAACTGGAGTCACACTTTCTCAATTTTTAGGAGGGACCACATATAGAAAATCACTTTGATGACAGCTGATAACCTACGTTTCCCTGTTCGTGGAAGGAAATTACACTTTGTTTCCCTGGAAGAGATGTAAGAGTCCCAAAAGCTGTGTCCTACACCGAACAGAAAAGAAGCCTGAGAGGGGTTTTTATGGATGGTGGTGTTTTCATCTTTGCACTTAAGGAAATATAAAGTGTGAGTGGGAAGACAGGGGTGAGGAGGAGGTGGGGTTGGCAGGTCAAAGAGACAGGAGAATAAAAATTAAGCAATCAAACAAAACAGAATGGTTAGGACAAAAGCAGACGGGGAATGGGGAGTATAGCCACGCATGCTGGGGATTCAAAAATATGTTGAAATAAACAAAAATAAGGAACTGGGCTGCAGAGCAGGGGGCTTTTGTTATAGTTTTCTCTTTGATTTGAGGCAAATGATGATTTACTTTGAATAGTGGAAGGGAAGAGAGAGAACCCCAAATCAATGCATCCTCTGTCACAGGGTGAAGGGACCTACTGAGACAGAAATATGCCCACTATTTAGGAATCAGGGGTCTCTCAGAGAAGCATTCAATTATAAGCTTGAGAGGTCTGCTTGTCTTGTCTGTATGCCCCTCCTCCTGCTTGTGCTCACATGCTCTTTTTCCAATAAATACGTTTTTTAAAATCTAGAAATATGTTCAAGCTGGGGGAGGGCTATTCTATTCTATTTATTCTTTCTCCATCTTACTAGAACATCTACATTATCAGCTTCCTCTAGGTTGGAAATGAAGACAAACATCACCTCAAAATGGTTCAGGACTATTTGGATGCTTATTAAACAGGAAGTTTCCATATCCAAACATCAAAACTTGCTAAGATTTCATCTAGGCACCATGGTTTTTTAAGGGCACCCAGGGTTTGTTTTACTGAGGTACGGTAAGACCACACAAAACAAATGGAAACAATTGTCCAGAAAGAAGATTTAAGCTCAGAAATCCCTAGAAACAACAGGCACAGCACCCAATGCAGGGCTACCTGGGGGAATGCTAGCAGGCAGAGGGGCACAGGAAAATGAGGGCAAGAGCCTTTACTGTGGTTTCCTTGGGAAGAGGCAGGGTAAACAGGTTTAGAATGGACTGGTTTGAATCATTTCAGTGGGACATAATGGCTGTCCCTAGTTGTCAGGTACTCGGTCCTGAGGTGAGGATAGGAAAATATTGCCCTGGAGTCTAAGAGCTTAATAAAATAAGTGGCTAGGGGGATGGGCTCTGGATTGATTGATCTGCATATGAAAGGCACTCTCACAGACAGATTCCCTTTCTCTGTGAATTAGCCAGCCCTCTGGCAGGACAGCAGTGTCAGCAAGAGCCACAACGTCAGAGCATCAAATACAGAAACTAAACTTGTGGGCACATAGGCAGCTGCGTATTTGTTTTGGGAAGCGTTAACTGTGGACCATGGACAGTCACCATGAAGGTGATCTTACCCCCTCCTCTAGACAAACTGCAGATGACAGCACGATGTTGAAGTCACAATTTCAATGCTAGGATGACTCAGTTACACGTCTTTCACAGAGGCTTTCCCAGGGGACTGGAGAAGCCAAATGAATAGTGGAAACCCACTATTTCTAAGCACAGTGAGTTTTTCCTGCAGGTAGAATCAGGATGGCAGGCTTCTTTGAAAGGCCACAAGAGACATCACCCCCCCACACACTCCCTCAAAATCACTATCAGTCTGTATTAGGCCTTCTTCTATCCACAAGTCTTCAGTCTTGTCACACATTCTCTCTAGGAGAACTCTTGGAAAACCATGAATACCTTGTACCTATTTTACTTATCTCTACCATAACAAGAAATAATTCCATTGAATACAAAATATTTAAATGGTATATTCTCTCCAAAGTCCCCCTTATAACTCTGCCTACTGATATATACACCACATACACATATATTAAGTGCATGCGTGCCAAACACCCACGAGGAGCAGCTCTATTTAAGGGAATCTCCACCCACTCCCCTCCACTGAGGTTCATCCAACAGTGCCAACAAGATGGCTATCCACTTCCACATCTCTCCAGGGAACCTGTTCACAGGAAATGCTACTGAGGAGCACAAATCCTGGCAAACAGAAGATGACTCTCTCTTAAGTAAGGGTCGCACTGTACCCAGTAACTCGTGAACTAATAAGCACGGGAAGAGTCCAGCCCTTTAAATTAGTGTGTAAATTATAACCATCAGCCTTTGTGATGGACTAGAGGCTTACAAGATATAAAACTATGACTATGGGACTGATATGCTAATAAGCTTTCTGCGCTGTTGGATGGTTGAGTTGTATGGAGACTAATGTTGCCAGCAGATGAATAATTGCTCTGCATGTACTAAACATAACAGAGCAGCACAGAACTTCATCATTTGTCAGCTTTATTTGTTTAAATGAGAAAAATGCTGACAGCAGTTATTGCTGTAATCCCCTTATTTATCAGATAGAAAACACTAGTTACTCTTAGCAGGTCTAATCCTGTTGGGAGACTAAAAGTTACAGAGTTTTCCAACTAATTGAAGGTAGATGCTTTAGTGTTCCAAGAAGAGAAATACAAAAGACAGCGGGGAAGAAATGTTGAGAGAAAAAGGAGGAAAATCATTTATTCCTGGCCAACTTTTAATAAAAGGGCTCTAGCCGTAGTCTTAACTTGTTCTGTAGGAAATATAGAATAGAACATTCAGTACCATGCCAACTGTAGCCCAGTGTCTAACAGCTGTCCACGTCTTTTATCTACTGCTCATTATCACACTTCTGCAAAGCCCATCGGCAGCATCCTGCCGTGGTCACTGTTGCCAACCTGCTCACAGATATACCTGCTGATGGGCACTTGGGGAGGGATTTGACACAGCTCTCCCATGCTTGCCACCCCTCACAGCCTCCTGTCCTTCAATCATTTGGAGGTTCTTTGTGGCCAGATGCTTGGCTTACTAGACTGGATAACTAGATTCAAGATGGCAGGTTAAGGATCCATCTTTCTCCCTTGGAGACATCATTCCTATCCCAAAACCACACAGAAGTCATACACCAGCAAACTAGGTTTTGGTGAACTGTTTTGTCATCCAAGGCTCAGTGCCCCTTTCCCAGCCCAGTTTAGCTCAGTGTTTGACCAACCCCGTGTTTCATGCTCCACACTGGAATGTTCCAAGATTGGGGATTAACCAAGAGAATGAGGATATTGCTTTCCAAAGACAAAGTTCCGAAGAACTATTTCCAACATAGCTTTACGAGTAGCAAAGGACCTTCCTCAATTCTTTGAAAGAGGAAAAGAGGAAAATCAAACTTTTCCTGAAAAGCACCATCTCATATTCAAGAGCCTTCTCTAAGGAACCATCATCTGTCACAGTGTTTTGGTCCCCTCTGATGCCTGCATTTGGCTCTGAGTCCCTCTATACTCCACAGTCTCCTGAGAAGACAGAAAACAAGCCATTCTGCTGGAGGAAAGGAGTCCACCATTTCTAGAAGGGAATGTTTGTCATGTGCCTCTTCCTAGTCTGGGGCTAGAGCCTAGAAGACAGGCTTCAACAATGAGAAGCTCCCCCATTTTTGAATAACATTATTATTATCATTACTGATCATTATACCATTGTGTATAGCCTTTTACCTTTAGCAATGTCCTATTTCATACTAACACCACATTAGTATTGTTTCTGTTCTCATCTTGCCCCGGGTCCCACCTCATAGGAAATATATCAAAGATGTCACATGATCTGCAATGTATGTTATTTGAAAACAATAACCAAGTGCATCATATGTGCCTGCCACTATGCCAGGGGCTGAGGATATGGTGACAAAGTAGATGATCCAGATTCTTGCCCTGGAGGAGCTTTTAGGTTGGAGGGGAGACCTCTCAACCTGCCCCAACAATAAGGCATGAAAACTGCCCTGGCAGGAGTGCAGAGGGCTACAGGACCCATGGGAATAGCTTCCCACCTCCCCATGGCAACAAAAGCTTCTGGGGGTGGCTGCCATTCCATCAGAGACTTGAAGCCTCTTCCCCTTACCTGGTCAGAATGACATCTAAATCAAAGATTGTATTTATTTACTCATGAGAGAGAGAGAGAGAGAGAGAGAGAGAGAGTCATCTGCAGAGGGAGAAGCAGGCTCCGTGAGGAGCCCAATGTGGGACTCAATCCCAGTACTCTGGGATCACTACCTGAACCAAAGGCAGATGCTCAAATGCTGAGCCACTCAGGTGCCCCCTAAAATAAGGTTCAAATATATGTCCAACCCAAATTGGACATATATTTGAAGTTTTAAAAGTCTGAGATATTAGGGGACCATTCACGGAAGTGTGCCTCCATTTCTTTGGGGACCTTGGATATCTTCAGGCCAAAATGCTATTGAAAATAGTAAGTTAAATGTAGATAATTAAAAGGTAGAACCATATTTCATTTTACTGGCAGATGCTTAATTAGGGCTAAATGTCTTTTGCCACTTCATCCTAGCAACAAGATTAAAATGTATTTTGACCAAAAAAAAATAATAATCCTTTGAATGTGCACGATGCCTAATGAATACTCTTTAGTTTCCCCTAGATAATAACCACTCCACGTATTCCTCAGAAGCACCACAAGTTCAGTGTTAAGTACAGAAACTAAGAATACACTCAAGCTCTCCAATTTCCTCCACACCAGAGATTAGAATTAATCAGCACAGAGGTGTCTGGCAGAGGAAAGCAAATTAACTTGATATTGTTGTCTGATAGCAGAGAGAAGGAAACTCAAGAGCCAGGAGTAGACACAGTAGGGTTACATAAAGGACAGAACCCTGTGAATGACTTACTCAGACATCAGATTCACAGCTATGTGGGCAACAGTCATGATTTCCAACCTTGCCAGCCAAGTCAGCGACTTCCCCATCCTGCACTCACCCAAATTATCTGCTGTGAGGTTAGGGTATATCATATGACTTCTACCACCCACAATGCTACCATTGGCTTGGAGAATAACATAAAACTTGAAGAAAAGAATCACAAGCCAGTAGCAAGTTCTTCTAAGCAAGACCAATACTTGGCTATTAATAATATCAGCTCTTTTGTCTTTTTGGAAGTATACAATTTTGTAATTTTCTATTTGTTTTTGAAGAGTAATCAATAGCCACATGCTCCATTAAAAATAATAATAATAAGCAATTTTAGATTTATCCTTTTGAAGGCTAACCTTGATTGACCACTTGCTCTACACCAGGCCCTCAGATGAGTAATCCTCAATAGCAGTTTCAAGTGACAGATACAATCATGGCTATTTTACACTTGGTAAAACTGAGGTAGAAAGAAGCCAGGTCACATGTGTACCTGAAACAGTCTATAAAGGGAGAGTCAGATTTCAAACAGTACCATCTAACACTGATAACCTATGCTCTTTATCACCACACTGTCTTCAAGGTTTCTTTGAGATTCCTCTAACTCCTACTTCAAACAACAATACTTCTGAGTGTTGTATGAATAGAAAAAATGGAAAAAGTCCAAAAGCACTGGTAAAGAATTTAGTGTTCACAACAGATCGCTGGTGCCTATCAGGAGGGGTTATTAAAAATTACAGAAACGGTGAGCAGCTATCTATCTCCGCTAAGGCTGGAGTGAATATAAATGGTCTCCAATTTTTTGTAGCTAGGATTAAACTGGACACGAGAAACAAAGTCTTCATACTCTGTCACAAGTTTATGGAAAGATTCATAATATTTTCCTGGAAACCTTTTAAGAATAGGTCAGTCCTCTCTGAGTAGCAGACTGATGAACAAGATGAAATCTGGGGTGGGATGGAAGAACATTTCTTTGAAAGTAAGTTTTAAACCCACAGACTGTCAATGGAACACCTGAGAGATTGATCATTTCTGTGTTATGTGGACTAAAATATGTTTCCCAAATGTACCTTGGTGATTTGTGAGTCATTGAAGGTAACTTCAAATTAATGGTTTTCTGGAAGAAACTATATTCAAATCCCCATCACTAGCACAGCAAAGTTCTTAGATACAAACTTTAAAGATTTAATACATTTTTATTTCTACTCTTCTCCCTTTTCTCAACACAATCCATTAACCTTTTATCCCCAGAGAGGGACTCCAGTTGTTTAAAAAGGAAATCACACACAATTGAAAGCCTTGAAATGATATTCTTTAAGAAGAAAAATATTAGTTTACCAGAGTTGAAACTTTTCCCATAACGCATTGGAATATACATTATTTCACTCATTAGAGTTCAATATCTCCAAGGTAGAGTAAGATAAGAGCCATGGAGCGTTGTTAAGGGAACTCCTGTTTTTATTGAACAATAAAAAAAGCGGTTTAGCTTATTGATAACTCAAGCTTCCCACAGGCTACTTTATCTTAATTGCCAAGGATGGGTTTTGCTCGTTCTTGTTTTTTTTTTTCCCCTCTGTGTGTGTGTGTGTGTGTGTGTGTGTGTGCGTGTGTGTGCCTTCCTGTTATATTAAATCTCTTAATTTCTCCGGTACTGAGCACTCTGCCTGTTTTCTCAGGGGCGCGATTCACGAGTTGGGATTACCTCTCCACTCCAGATGTTAACAGAGGAAAAACCCCAGGAAGAAGAGTTCCCATATTTCCAAATGAAATGAGGCAGAACAAATGAAAGAGGACCCGTTGGCTTGTGCACAGAACCGAAAGTGTACATTACTAAGAGGTATAGCCATGTCTGTGCAAACACAGTAACTCATGTCAAATAAATTGTGCCTTTTGCAGGAAAGAACTCTAGCTCTGGGTTTTCCAAGCTAAATTGCGTGAAAACACACAATCCTTTTTCTTCTTATTTGAACTCTTAGATGACGGGGCCAAATTACCAGAAAGACCAAAGGCAGTTTGCAGCCTTTAACAACTGCAAAGACTTATTGCTTCCAATTTGGAAAATAAAAAGGATTCTGTGTCTACTCCAAACACTCCCAAGTCTTATACATTTCCCATTAGTACTTTGAAGGAAGAAAATGTTAAGCAAAAATAATATCAAAATTCTCTTGGAGGGCTGACATCGAGATTGTGTTGGCCAAAGATATATAAGGAGTTACTACCAACTTCTCAAAAAAACACGGGCAATTCTCTACCTCTGCTCAAATGTGGTCTTACTGTCTTTGGCTTCTTGGCATCCTTTGCTCCTACTGGACTGGCAGGAGTTACTTTGCAAACCCAATCAAAAGCCATTAAGTCTGTAAAGGTAGTCAAGGCCTGTGCTCAAGCTCAGTATTGAAGACCCCAAGGGAAGTAATGCATCTATTTTTCAATACTGAAGGCCATTTTGTTTCCAACCTTAATTGCACTGATGTATTGGTTTGGCATACACCATCTCCACTCATCTTGCTCCACTTTCCACTATTTCTCTATTAATACAGACCTTAGGAAACATAATTGCAGTGTGCAGTAGACAGTGATTTTCATTAAGTACAGAAGAAAACTGTTTAGGGCGAAACATTTTTTTTCCTATTGATTCAATCAAAATGACTTGGAAGAAAAGGTTGTGCTTATTAAATTCTTTTCAAAGAGGTAGCTGCTAAAATTTAAATTCTTTCTCAACAAAAAATTGGTATATAATCTCTTCAGGTTTTGTCATTTATGAATCCTTATTCTTCCCAGTTCCTTTGAAATTTGTGACTTCTATTGGTCTTTTTTCTTTTTCCTTTTTTTTTTTTTTTCAAGTGGAGAGGGGCAACTTTTACATGGAAACAGAGAATGTAATCAGCGCTGCTATCTCCAAGACATAGAGTTGCCTAGCAATGCTAGAGGAATTAAAAGGGGGAAGCAATAGCAAAACAGAACATTGCAAAATTACAAGAGGGTGCAGTGTTAAATTGGATTGCAATACTTATCGAGAGGTCCTTCGATGAGAATGGATATAGGATTTTCTAGGAGTGGTATAAAAAAATGCCTGGCCATTTTTCAATGTTCTTTCTAGCTTTCATTTGGAGTTTACCCAATGGGATTCTGCTATTTTGAGTTCGTTACGGGACAAAATCTAGGCCAGAAACATCTGACAATAAAACACAGAGCCTCACTGAGCCTCTGGAACTTGAGTCCTTTCCAGCTGGACTAATTGAATATAAGACATATAAGCCTTTCATAGTCTCCCATTGTTCTACAGGCTTTTGCTCACATGGCAAATGCTATTCCCTTTGTTGTTCTTTCCCAGATTTCAAAGACCTCCTTTGAAGTTTTCCCACCAAGGTAAATGGGGCTACTCTGTGACTCAGTCTATCTCAATGCAAGAAATATTTAAGATCTCAATCCTGGGAGCATAAAAGAAGAAACTTTGCTGACACCAAGATTTGATTTGTCTTCCACTTTTGCCTTGATTATGCCAAATCCTTTAAGAAGGACATTATACCTGCAATCCTAGAAATGTCTGTTTTCAGTTGGTATAAATTCTTGCCTAACATCACCTGACACATGACTTAGAATAAAGGATTAGCCTTCACAAAGATGGCCTTCACAAAGTGCTGAGGGATAGAGAAATCCCAATGGAATAACTATGGGATTATACACTTGGGAAGCAGAAATACAGGCACATGATGAAAATGAGAAGCCATGTGCTGAAACCCATCTTCATGTCAGTAAGGGAATTTGTCAATATTCTGACTACACAGGAGAACAGGAAACTGTATGTAAATGTGGCTTATAGTCTGGACGGACTATATCTGAAGTAGAAAGCAGGAGACCTGAGTTCTATTTTTCTAAGATTTTATTTTTAAGTAATCTCTACATCCAATTTGGGGCTCAAACTCACAACCCCAAGATCAAGAGTTGCACACTCTACTGACTGAGCCAGCCAGGTGCCCCAGGAGATCTAGAAATAGCTATGCCATAAACTAGTTGTAGCTCTTGGAATTTAAGATTTTTATTGCATAAAATAGGGCTGTTAGATTATTACTAAGGTCCCTTCCAGTTCTCACATTTAAATTGCAGGATTATAAGTATGCTTTTGGTCTGCAGAACAACATCTCTAAAATAGGCACTTTTATTTTTCCTTCTTTATACCAGGTCCAAATTGCAAGAGGGAATTGTGATAAGGTTTCAGGTGTTTTTCTACCTTTTGAAGTTATGCAATCCCAGATGAGTTCAGAACTGTATGATGCTTAGCACTGTTTATATATGTTTAGTTCTTTGCCTTCTTTATTGATTCCCAGGCAGTAACAGCATCACCTGAAGATCTTTTGGAAAAAGTTTCACTTTTTGCTTTGGAGCAGAGCATACTCTCTCACCCTGCATGCTTCTTTGTTGGCTGGTGATATTCCCCCTACTGACTCCCAAGGAAGTAGCATTCTGGATCCATTCTCTTTTTAGGTTGCCCATTCTATCTTGACAACTCGTTTGTCTCCATGGTTTCATCCTTTCTTGATGATGACCAAATTGACTCTTCTATCTCTGAACTCTATAAGCTCCATATCTACATCTCTTCATTATATCCCACAAATATTTCAAATTCAGCTTGTCCAAAGATCTCAGCCTTCTCTCCTTGCTAATATATTTACATCAATAGCATCCTCCCCTTCTGCTTCTGTTGAGACTGTTATTCCTCCATCTTCTTCATTCATTCATTGCACCAGCTAATAAGTCTGATTGGTTAAAGTGCTTCTCACACCAGAAATCTAGTTCTTATTTCTGTGGCTACCACTCTGGAGGCCAGACTTTTCTTTCAACTCAATTGAAATATCCAAGTCTCCTAACTCATCCATTCTTGTTTCTTCTTACCATTTTAAACACCTGTGCCAGATTCCATCTTAAAAGCAGAGCTCCAGCCACTGCATTCCCATGTCAATATAATCAATCCCACCCTGCCCATATTTGTGAAATTAAGTAAGGAACTGCTCACTTATAAGTGAGGCCTTTTAAGACCTTGATTGAACTAAATTGGCCAGTTTCCACATCCATTTTCTATTTCAACCAAATCAGACTCCTTACTTTCTTTTTAAAAGATTTTATTTATTTATTCATGAGAGACACACACAGAGAGAAGCAGAGACAAAAGCAGAGGGAGAAGTAGGCTCCCTGTGCAGGGCCTGATGCGGAGCTCGATCCCAGGACCCTGGGATCACAACCTGAGCTGAAGGCAGATGGTCAACCACTGAGCCACCCACTAAGCTTTCCTTCATTGCTAATGTTGACCTCCAGGCCACAGATCTCTCTCTCTGTCTCTCTCTCTCCTATTTAGTATAGAATTAATAAATTAATTCACTCACTTACTTTGAATTAAGGAATCATCAATATTCCTTTCAAATGCCATCTCTTGGGCAGCCCCAGTGGCGCAGCGGTTTAGTGCCACCTGCAGCCCGGGGTGTGATCCTTGGAGACCCGGGATCGAGTCCCACATCGGACTCCCTGCATATAGCCTGCTTCTGCCCTCCTCTCTCCCTCTCTCTGTGTCTCTATGAATAAGTAAATAAAACCTTAAAAAAAAACAAAAAAACAAATGCTATTGCTTCCACGCCTTTTCTGATAATCCTAATTGGTCATAAGCTTTTTTTTCTTTTTTTAATGCTCCATAGGATAAGTACATCTATGGGTATATTGGACTTCTCCATATCAGTAGGTGTAAAGTCCCAGAGATCACTGTGTCTTCGCATTCGCATTCTTTGGACACTATATAAGGCCTTTCGCATTGAGTAGCAGTGGTATAGAGTTAATACATTAAGCTGACTTGAAACCCCTAATTATACTCAGGCTTTCTGACTTATTCAAAATCTGTTATCTAGAGAGTGAGTTGGGAAAGTAAGAGCAAAAATCTATAGTGAGAACAGATTTGTTTTAGGGTGAGGCTAAATTTTCAGGTGGTCTGAGGAGCCAAAGTTCAAAAGCATATACTGTTTCTGTTACACACTAAAATTTAACAAGTTACAAATATCGCAAGTTTTTTAAGACGTATTATTTATTTTAGGGAGAGCAAGTAAGCAAGCATGCACAAGCAGGGGGAGGAGGAAGCACTGAGCATGGGGCTCAATTCAAGAGCCTGAGATCATGACCTGAGCTGAAATCAAAAGTCAAATACTTAACCACCCAGGCACCCTTAAATTTTGCAAGTTTGAAGTCAAATAATCTTGCTTTCAGATTCAGCACAAACTTGTAGTTTACTTAGTGTCTCTGAGTCTCAGTTTCCTTATCTATAAGAAAGAAGGTAATGACAGTATGATTTATCCCAGAGGGCTGTTGGAAAGACAGTAAGAAAAGGTCTGTCAAATGCTTAGATAAGACCTGGTACATAGTAAGTGCTCAATAAACACTAGCCAGTATGATCATTATTCTCATCATCCCCATAGGCCAAGTTAGCCAAATTAATAAAGACAGCCCCTAAATTCTTTCATACTGGAGATACCATTCATTTTAGCACTCAAATTTGGGCTCTGTCATCACACAGTAAATCAAAAGAACCTAAAGAAGATTCAGAAACCCTCAACCATGGAGAATCATGTTATAAGAATAAGATCTAGGAGGAAAGTTTAAAGAAACTGAAATTATGCTGCTGAAAAAAAGGTGTTTGGTGAAAGATCTGCCTTCCAAAATATTTAGAACTGAGAATATGAAAGCAATGACTGGTAGATCTTATTTCCAGTGAGAAGATTAGCTTCCATACAAAATTGGGTGCTAAAGTTATATAGAGGAGGGAAATAAAAATGCCCCTTTACTCTCCTAGAGTCAACTAGCAAAGTTGCTGTGGAGTCATTTAAGCACCTTGTATTCCTGGATGATGTCAATAGGACCTTATTCAAATAAAGCACTGGTGGGTGGCCCCCATAGCTTTTCTCAGCCAGAGACAACATGAGGATCTAAGGAGCCACCATGTGAGGATCTAAGAATTGCTTCACATTCTTACCTGAACTCTCATCCAGGCTCTCCTCAGAGACATGTTCATTTTGATGGACCCACTCGCCATTGCATTTGAAGAATATCTGCATGGCCGGCCTTGCTTTGCACCTCAGTGCAATGGGGTTGCTCTTGATGATGTAAGCATCGTCTGGCTCTTCTATGAAATGAGGCAGGGTCCCAGGAGCTGAGGGGATGGACTCAGGTAGGACTTCGCCATTGTCAGTTCCTGCAAAATCGAAGAGGCCATTAGCATGCTGCCTATATCAATAGTACATGTGTCAGGATGTGGGCTTTAGGAATCTGTGCTGGAAAACACTGCATCATATCAATACAGCACACTTGTGAAGGCCTGTGCACATGAATTCTCTTCTGGAGGACTAAACTAGTATAATATGGTGCCTTGAGCTGGACACCACTTCAGGGTCACCAGACAAGGGAAAATAATGAATAGGAAATTTCCTCAAAATTGCAGTTCTGAGTCTGCAAGTCTTTGCTGAAAAAACAGAGACAACATCTGGTGGATGAGAAGCTGAAGCTTCAATTCCATCTGGCGAGTGGTTTACCTCAAGGTGTCCAATGAAGGCCTCCGAGCTGCCTCCAAACTTTGAAATAATGGTGGAAATAGCTTTTGTTCTCCCATAAATGAGCATGGATAATGCCAATGTTGTCGGAGGATCTCCAGTCTTAAGACATGTGAAAAAAATCCCAAATTGTCTGCCTTCTCTACCTATGAAACTGGAGATTGGCTGGTATTCAACAGTTTTCTCCAAAACCTCACCAACTTACTGAACCTTTTAAAAGGAATGCACATTCGTTCCACTTGACCATGGCTATATTCTCTGCCCCCAACCCTCCCCTCAATATACTGTGAATCTCTTTCAAGGCTACAAACTGAAATGAACCACTAAAATAGCCATGAGCTTTTTACTTTTGGACCTATAATTATGTATCTTCAAAGATAAAAAAAAATGGCCACGATTCTCCCCTAAATTTAGGGAGTTGATGAGTAGAGAGAAGCAAAATAAAAAGGGAAAGGCAGAAGCCAAGACTTCACTACCTCTTCACTACACTAAGCAAGGACTTAAGTCCTGGGAAACTACCACAAAGTCACGGGGAGCAAGATCTGAATGGGAAGTGCCAGTATGGTGGAAGTGCCCAGGAGCAACAGGTATGTCTTCCATGGCCACTCCAAAGAAAGAACAAAGAGGACAAGAATTTCATAGGGAGATCAACAAATGCCCTGGAAAGGGTTATTCACATGCAAAGCAAACCAGTCTCCAGGAGAAAGCTGGGGAAAGGGACCCAGCTAGGGCACTGGATGAACAACCCAGTTCATCAGGAGCAGGGGCAAGCCTCGGTGACAGGGTGCATCCTGTGATGTAGACTGGCCCCTCTCTGTGCGCCTTCAGCACAGTTTGGAACAAGAGCCTCTTATGATTCACACTTAGGTCCACAACATGCATCAAGGAAGCACCGTCCAAGGTAAACAAGTCACAGTAGTAGGGGGTAATATTTTAAGACTTGGGGCATTCTCCAATGCAAATAGAAAGAGAGGGACTAGGGCATAAAAGGTATAACAGCCTATAATTCTATTTTTGTGTAAGGAAGGAAATGAAAGACAGTGAGTTATGAAAAACATGCCTTGTCAGGGGAAACACACAAGCACCACTTGTACCACCGCAATGAATTACATAAAACAAGAGTCTGAATCTCCAAACTATTTTTTCCCACTAAATACATCAATGTAAGGAAGGATAAAACCTCACACAGCAAAGAGTTTAAGATACTGTAAGCTTTAAAATGCATTTGTAATAGAAAAGCCAGATCGTGTGTAAGTTACTGGAAGTACCAAAAATTCATCCTAAAGCAAATGCCCTAAAGAGCAAGAGAAGAAACAATTTATGTCATAAAAGTACAATACAGTCACTCAAAATAAATTGTGTATATGCCATATGGCATAAGAAGGGTTTCAGGACAGTATCTGAGAGGTTTATTGTGTGTTTTTTTTAATGTTTTAAATTACATTGACAATGGACTTCATAAAATAGATCATATATTAATTCATTTTGTTACTGACTGCTCATGCCAATTTCCATCTTCAATAAATACTAAGTCCCCTCAGGCTTTTGCAAATCCATGCATTAGAGGAAATGACAAAGGTATTAAAAGATTTTATATGGACACCAAACAGCTCACACTCTCATCACGGGCTTGAGTTCTGTCCAAAGTAATTCATTGCTGCAGAAAAGGGTCACTTGATAAAGAATACCCAAACCTTATGGTGACAGCCTGAATGAACAGCCCCAGGCATACATTTTGGATGATGCCTTTTGCTTAACTAGTAACAATGCACGAATGTCCAAAGTAACTACTAAAATGAGGCAGGGTGAATCATAAACAACAAATTCTAAATAAACAGTAAGGCCACTTTATTCAGAATAAATAAACTGTCAAAGGCACTACATCATTAATCAAGTTTAAACCATCCAATTCACAAAACAGAGATCTAAAAGCAATTAAGCTACCATCCTGCCATTTTAATAAATACCCTTTAAACAAAGTAAGAAGTTTAGCTTTCACCTGAAACAAAACAGGAGAGTAGAATAGAAAAGTATGTAGGTAAGTGTCCTGCTATCTCAAGGACCTCCATTAAGAATCAATCAATCTTAATGTTCGGGGCGGGGGGCAAAGGCAAATTGTAACATTACATCGTAATTATTACTGAAGCCATGTCAAAGTCATGTATGTCTAGGGAAAGGGCCAGGATCCATGAAAGAAGGAACAAAGGAAAATGTCAATTTATCAAGGGTGGCAGTTGGAAGGTGAGATCATAGGTATATTTGCATACATATCACCATTTATTTGTATCCTTCCAACAATGAAATTAAATAAATGATTTTCTTTATTTGCTTTTTTTTTTGTTTTTCCGTTTTTAAGTTTTTATTTATTTATTCATGAGAGACACACAGAGAGGCAGAGACACAGGCAGAGGGAAAAGCAGGCTCCTTGCAAGGAGCCCGATGCAGGACTGATCCCAGGATCCCCGGATCATGACCTGAGCCAAAGGCAGACACTCAACCACTGAGCTACCCAGGTGCCCAGGTTTTTTGCTTTGTATAGTGAAATGTTGGGAGTGGTGTTTACTAACACCCTCCCCTAGGCCCACTTCCTCTCCCCTACGTTCCTCACTGGGCTCAGGATCAAATTTGTACTACAGTACAAATTTGTACTACAGTAATGCCCAGCTCTCCAGATGGCTTCTGTGCGACAAGAAGGCTGGGATCTCCCGGCAGGCAGACCTCCAGGAAAATATCCCTCCCTTAACCAGCAAGGCCCAGAGTCACCTGCCTCCATTTAAGCAAAAGGAATGTGGCAGAAAGAAAAGAAGTGATGTGGGTACTTTTCAGGGGCTTAGAAGTTGCCAATGGATACTGCTCTTTGGAGGAGGTGGGAGGGGGTGGCAACTTACCTTAAAAAAAGGTTTTATGGAAGCCTGCATGAACACTTGTGGGCTTCAGGGTAAAGGAACCTATAATCTCAATACACAGGCCACTGCTTTCTAATTCAAAGAAAAGTTTTAAACCCAGTGTGACGAGCACTGGTGACTATGCGACCGGTCAATTGCCTTTTCCCATGTCTGCTTTTACAGTAGAGGCTGCAGAAGGCATGGACTCAGTTTACTTCTTTGCAGGTAGGAAAGGTCACATGACAACCCCTGGCAAATGATTCCTAAGCAGAAATCTCTGAGGAAGCTTTTATTTTCCTGATAAAAGAAACAGGGGTAGTAGGTTCCTGTCCCTTCTCCTTCTTGTTCCTGCCTTAACTAGGGAAGATCAAGAGGAAAAATCTCAGAGGAGCAGACAGTGTAGAGGCTGAAATAACTCCATGGGGCATCCACCTCCAGATAATTTTTTTTTAAATCTTTACTTATTTAAACTACTAACAGTCAGATTTTTCTGTTGTTTTACGGAAGATATTCCTCACTGATACAAGTAGATCTTTCTTCTTAAGCAAAACCAGAGCTCCAAGCTTCACTTTATTAAATTCCAATGTTCTCAGTGCTACAGAATTTTGGACATCTAAAAAAGCATGGAAACTAGGAGAGCAGGGAGTAAAACTAAGAGCTGCCATGTACTGAATGATTCAGAATATGGTGATGCAACTTCTATGTGGATTAGGTCACTTAAGCTTCATACCTACTCTCTGTGGGAGGCACTGTAACTATCCTGTTTTGCAACTGAGGAAATGCTTCAGTTAGTGTGCCTTGTCTAAGGTTATATGGTTGGTCAATGGCGCCCAGAATTTGAACACAGGTCTCAGACTCCAATCACCTCACAATTTAATTTTAGTTCAGATGAATGGACCCTTAGAAGTCTGGCATGATAATTTAGTGAGCGTCTTATGGCAGTAGCATGCAGTTCATAAAACCAAAGAAGTTATAAAATTGTTTATTATCCATGTAGTACCTGAGAGCCTACGTTAAGTGTAATATTCATCTTAAAGATCATTCACACAGTTATCCTGTTAGCAGACTAGAAAGGTCAGAAAGGGTGTATTATGGACATATTCTAGACAAGGTCTTGAGAAAAAAATATTTTTGAGAGAACAGCACAGCAGGTATTCAACTAATTATGATCAAATGACTAGGTATCCTCACTCAAGTCAGAAAACAAAGAAGTTGAAGAATAAGTGTTTGAGAGTAATGAGAAAGCTTTTTCATTATTTCGTTTGGAAACAAATATTCTTGCTTAGGGATGAAACTAACTACTGAAACTCCAATTAAAATAACATGGAGTAGGGGTGCCTGAGTGGTGTAGTTAATTAAGCGTCTGACTCTTGATTTCAGCTCAAGTCATGATCTCAGGGTCATGAGATTGAGCCCCATGTTGGACTCCATGGTGAGTGGGGAGTCTGCTTAAGCTTCTCTCCCTCTCCCTCTGCCCTCCCCTCTGTGTGTGTGGACACACAATCATTCTCTCTCTCTCAAAATGACTAAATAAATATTTCAGAAAATAACAAGGATTATTACAGGAGACAGTGAACCTCAGCAAGAAAGAGACTGGGGCCAGGGCAATGCCATGTTATCATGTTTAACCATACAACACTGCCACTATTCTACACATTGATCTATTAAATCTGTAACAGGATTGGGCACAGTGGAGGCCAGAGTCATTCCAAACTGGGATTCATACACCCTGGGCTACCACAAAGTATGCTGGCATTGCACAGGGTTAGAGTATCAATAAAGTTGAACTTTAACAGGCTTTACGAAATTCTAAATTATATTCATACTTTTTTTTTCCCAAGAGTACTTTGAAACACATTTCTTCTTCATTTTTTTCCCCTTTTCTATCTCCAAAGTATGCTGTATTCTCACTGGTACAAAATATCTGTATTTGTTTCAATGTCCAACCAATAATCCTGCCATAAAGACTGTATCTGGTAAAAGAGAAGAACTTTAGAAACAAATAATCTGACTTAAACTCTAGGTTACCTCTGTGAACTTCTATGAGTAACTTAACTACAAGGTTCCAATTTTCTCATTAAAAACAATGAGCGATTAAAATTTATTAGTTTGTGGTTTATGACATTAAAGTAAGATAAAGTATGGAAAAAATACACAGTATTCTCCAAATGTCACATAAATACAATGTGCCACCACTACCACCACCAACACCAGTGCCTAGATAAACAGCAAACAAAACAAAGATATTTATAATTATGATCTCTATGACTTCCATTCCCAAGCTTATTATCCTAATATTTGTATTTTAATTTTGTGATTATGACTCTTATGTTCAGCCCAGAGCCCTCATGATATGAACTGTTGCTTGTAACATGTTTTTGCTATTTTCTACCCATATATATGTTAGTATAATTTCGTTAGGTCAAAACCCATGAAAACATGCTGTGAAGCATTTATTTATTCAATAAACACATAGCAACTGCTTATACCATAAACCAGGCACATGGCTGTCCTGCAATGCAGTATGATAATACACAATGGATTTCCTGTTGGCTAGATCCCAAAACCATTGCCTTTAATAGGCAAGCAGTTATTAACCATAGGAGATTTCACAGTATTCCAGAGCTCCTCTCACTGCAGTGTTTAAATGAAGCAAGGCACCTTAGAAATAGCTCTTTAAATTCCACTCGATGTCTGTGAGCATATTGGGCCACAGCAATATACAAATCAGAGCAGAAAGCCATACGAGGGAAACCAAGTTACATAATCTAAGACAATACAATAGAGCTAGGTTCTTTGCTTTTGTTTACAGAAATGTGGCTTGTCTCCATATGGTTATTTAATTAGACAGGGGATGCATTGTACCACTGAATGCAGAACAAGAGCCAGAATTTTACATACCAAATATTTAATGCAATCTATGAAACACAGACTCTTTCCCTAGGCCTCAATAAGAGTTTTCTTTTTTTAAACTCAAACTATTCTACCTTCTTTCCAACCTTTAATAAAAATGGAAATGTTTTATATATCACTGTATTTGCATAGTTCACCTCACCTTTGTCGATCTTCTGTATT
Organism: Vulpes lagopus; assembly: GCF_018345385.1. Classification (NCBI taxonomy): domain Eukaryota; kingdom Metazoa; phylum Chordata; class Mammalia; order Carnivora; family Canidae; genus Vulpes; species Vulpes lagopus. The sequence continues at coordinate 30,099,347 of NC_054827.1, read as the reverse complement.
GTCAGCCTAGGATATTATTCCATTGAGCAGATCTTAAATTTTTCAGAGTACAAGATGGTAAACAACACTTCCTACACAGTCAAAGAAATATGAAGGACCATTCTTTGTTCCTCAAACAAGAAACTTTGGATTTCAGGAGAGCTTATAAAAGCACATTCACTATTCCCCAAATTATCACAACTTAACTTAATATATTCATTTTTTAAACTGACGTATGTGTGCATGCCTACTAAGATTAGTCAGTGTTCTCTGTATTGGAGATTCAAAGTTAACTGAGACATAGTTAATTTATTCAAGGAGCTCATACACTAAATTAGAGACAAAAAATTACAGAACAACAATAAACAGGCAAACAGTATATTAGAAGTATACACAAAATGTCATAGGAGCACTATGGAGAGGGGGCAGGGGGGAGGGAGAGAGAGAGAGAGAGAGAACCTGACTTTCCTTGGAAGGGTTCATGGACAACACCACAGGGAAGATAACATTTCAGCACAGTTTGGACACAGGACTTGAAGACTTGAACAGAGAACAAATGGAGAAGGCATTCCAACCTGAGTCATGGTATGTGCCCCAAATATATTTCATTAGAACTCACATTTGAAATAGTTTACTTTGACGTTTGTACTAAATCATTGGTCCTACTTGGACCTAACATCTCGAATATTTTTATTTTATTTTATTTATTTGAGAGAGAGAAAAGAGAGAAAACATGAGTAGGAAGAGGGGAAAACACACTCACCACGGAGCAGGAAGCCTGCGTTGGGGCTTATTCCAGGACTTTGGGATCATGACCTGAACGGGAAGGCAGATGCTTAACTGACTGAACCACCCAAGTATTCCCCCAACATCTGTTTCTACGTGCCTCTGACTAAGAGCTTTCTGAGATGTAGACACAGAATAACCACCAAATTACAGAAAGATAGTATTCTTGGTTTAACAACATGGGCCCCAAAGCCAGGTTTAAAGTAACTATTTGCATATACTTCCAATGAGGGAGAAACTATGTTTATTCTGCTATGTTGGAAAGAGTTATTCTTGAAATCATACCAATACAAGTGGCATTATCTCCCAAGGCCATAGGAAAAGTTTTTTTGTTCTTAAAATGACCACCATTTTGGTTCTCCCTTGACTTATACACAAAATAGATTTCTGACGCTGTGTCTAAAGGCAGAGATTTTACACTCTTTCTGATGGCAGGCCTTGATCCTGAAGCAACATGCAATATACAATCAGGGTTAGCATGAGACCTTATTCCCATGATAGCAGTTCTCCAAAGGGACTTTGAAATAAGAGGCCACATTTAGTTCAATGGTTCTCTATGTATTATGAGATTATTGAGAATTTACATTTGCACTGTATTTCTTTCACTATATTTTTAAAACATGTTATATATATATATATACATACAGTTAGAAATAGAATATAACAATATAATCATATGCCTATATATAGCATATGTGTATGTATGTGTGTACATGTTTATACATAAACAATTCTCTGTTGAGAGAAGGAATATAAAAGGTTCTGTAAACTATGGCAATTTCTAGAATTTACTTCACGGCATCTAACTTCTACTGTGTTAAAATTCATGAATCAGAAAAACTAACAAATCTATCCCTAGGAAAAAAAAATGTAAAGGATTAGATTATAAAATTTATAAAAATTATTCATTCTAAAATGTAAAAAAAAAAAGAGTAATACTTTGCTGAAAATAGGAGGTAAGATGAAGCTTAGAAATTGTTTCTTAATTTTTTTCCCCAACAATGGATATATTTGTGTATGAATGCGTACCACTGACTAGTGTTCAAATTCTTCTGAAAACCTAGTGGGATTTGGGAAAGGTTTTGCTTTTCAAAGTGTTACCGCTTTTCATTTATAACTGACAGTTTTTGAGAGTGAGGCCATTCATAGTTATGGAAAAATGGTTGTTTTAATGCAACACTGAATGACAGAAAACCAAACAATCAAACACCATTCTCATATTTTTCATTCTTGGAAAATTACCTTTCAGGAAGAGCTTCGTATTTTATGTTCTGCACGCAAATACAGCAGGGACTTTCAATCTTTTTATGACAAAAAGAAGAAACAAAAGGTGGGAAACAAAAGCATAAGGAGCAAACACTAAATTCCCTTTGAAATAAACACTTCCATTGCATGTCAGGTCACATTTTTAAAAACTCAGATGGTGACCTATAAATTCGCGTATCTCAAAATTTTAATATGAGCCAATTTGACTGCAACCTGGTTTGATACATTTTCTTGTATGTGATCTGGACTCAAGCAAAAGAGAGTGGGAGTTCATCTTAGATAATATCTGGGCCAACTCTTATCTCAGACCCTCAGAGGTTAAACAACTTATCAAAGAGCTCCAAGGAGCAAACTTAGGTTGAAATCTCTCTGTTGACATCTACAAATAATATTTTCCCCATTATGCTGCTTTTATTTGGACAGGATACAAAAAACTAAAGATATAACCAAGTCTTGTGTTATCATCTATGAGAAAATTTACACAGAAAACAATCTTATAAAAATCTCTTATGATGACCTTGTAACTTGCAAACATTCTAGTAAAATTGAATACAATAAAAAATATAATCTTTAACTTTTATGATGCTTTTTATTGCAATTTATATCTTATTATGAAACATTAAATTAGAGAAAAATTAAGTGTATTCTTTAAAATATTGTTATCCATTATCACCAAATTCCCAAATTCCCATTCATAATTCAGTATATTTCATTCTCTTTTCTTTCTTTATCAGATGTATATTGAATATTTGGGTTTTCTGTGCATATTTGGGAGATGTTATTTCATTTTCCCATGGTATTACTTTTCATTAACTAGATTCTTAATGATTGAGAGTAGATATGTCAGCTTTGAACTTGCCATTTTCTTACTATTTAAGAAAATACTATTACTTTAAGTATTAGTATAGTACTAAAGTACTATTACTTAAGTATTTAAGAAAACTTACTTTTAAGAAAATACTACTAATAATAAAACTATTACCATTTCCAAACTTTATTTTATATTGCTATTATAATGTTCCACTTATCTATTACTCTGATTAGACCCAAATGTGTCTCTTCAACCCATTTCCTTCTCTAGACATTCCAATCTGTATAAGAAATTGCCTCCAGATATATTCACATAAATGTCCCTATAGACTTCTCAAAATATTTTTTTTTCTAGATTTGAGAGAGAGAGAGAAAAAAAGAGAGAGAACGTGCAAGTAGAGGGAGGAGCAGAGGGAGAGAATCTTGAGCAGACTTCCTGCTGAGCACAGACCCAGACAAGGGGCTCAATCCCAGGACCCTGAGATCATGACCTGACCCAAAACCAAGAGCTAACACCCAACTAAGCCCCCCAGGTGCTCATAGACCCACTCAAACTTCTTTTACCTAAAGGGACAGCTTATTACTTGGCTCCTCAGATCTGTTCTCTGACCTAAGTTCCCTAAATGTAGTAGTCACGGGGTTCTCCAAATTCCCCAGGGCAAGGCATCACCTACTTTCCCCTGCTCAGCCCCTACATCCAATTTATCACTAAACCCTACTGGCTCTGTCTCCTAAATATCTGTGTAATTCAGTAACTGCTTTTCATCTCTATTCCCACTACCCTGCCCCTAGTCACTACCACTGTAGTCACTGAATGACTATCACCAATCCAGTCTTCATTTTCATTCTTGCTCATCCTCCTTCACACCTAATCACGTCACCACCAGGAGGCTCCAGGAACCACCAATTCATCCAGTGGCCTAAGGCTCTTCACCAGGGATCAGTCTGTGCCATGCTTTCCTTCTGCCTACTTTACTAATTTCTCCCAGTTTAGCTTACAGCCTGTTCTCACCTTTCAAGCTTTATTTAGTTGACACATCAGTGTGAAGCCCTACTGGAACTTCAGGGATACCTTACTCTGCTTTGCCCATCCATAATACTTTGTACAACTATATAATTATTCATGTATACCAATGTACCTTCTTTTAGACTGTAGATTCCATGAAGGCAAAGGACAAGAATATCTAAATTAACAGATAGCTGAATGAAGCATGTTGAAACTCTGCGACCACTCTCTCTGTAACAAATATGTATTAAATACATATGATGTACAACTAAATTTATTTTAAAAAAACTTTGCAAACTGACATGGCCACCAGCATTATAAAACTTTATCATTTTCCTCATCCTCACCAGTAATAAATATTTGGTGATATTTGCTAATTGATGGGTAAAATTAATATTAAATGACATATACTTCTTGGTTATCAGCCAAGTTGAATATTAAAACATGTTTATCAACTATTTCATTTACCCTTCTACAAATCACAAATTTGTATTTTTTACCATTTTGATTTTGTTTTACAGTTTTAAAATGTAGCTACAGAATCTCTAAAAATAAGTACAAACATAAATTAATTGCATAGATTCCATTGTTCCTGTATCAGGTGCTTAATCACACGAATTACACCCTAATTTTATGCTATTTCTTCCAATCCATTAATTCCTTCTTTCATCACCAATTTGGAGTTACAGAAATCAAAAGATCAGTTCCACTATTCCAGAAGCAAGAGAAGTTTGACTAAAATGGTTAGCTCTAGACAAAAATGGTCTTATGCAGGGAAGAACTTACATCTTAAAAAAAATAAATCAACATTTTATGAGGAGGATTCATAAAGAGAAGTAAAAGGAACAAGATTTGTCTTCCATTTCTTAATGAAATGACCTTCTTTCCACAGCAAAGTCCTTCTTCTGGAAATCACATAAGATGTTGATATGAGGATGAAGTTTTGATGCTCATATGAAATTCCTTAATTCCTTTGTTATTTTTCCTAACACACAGATTTAGTTGATCCTGCTGAGATGCGGTATTTAGTGAAGACTGACAATATACCACACAGCACTAGTGACCAGCAACAGAAGCTGTGTCCTGATCTGATCTGACAGTCATCTGATTGGGAGGTGGAACATGTATAGTTGAGGGGGCTTAATATCCTTATCCTCCTTAGGGAGGATGTCAGACACTGTCAGAAACAGATTTATACCAAGTTGTATTAGAAACACAAAATACTATTCCTCCTGATATCTTTTATCAAAAGGCAGCTTGATACAAGAGAACAAATGTGGGCTTGGAGGTAAGGCTTGATTCAAATCCAGGCTCTCTTACAATTAGTTATAAGACCTGAGGCAAGGTATGTAACCTGCTGTATCCTCCTAATTCTTCCATATAGAAAAAGAATACTATAATACTCTACAGAACTATGAAACTGTTGTATACATTCAAAAGTAGGTAAGTATAAACTGACCAGGCTATTATAGGCCATATAATAAGCACTCCATATTAACAGAAATTATTATAAATTTCCCTTCTTAAGGTCTGGCCCAACTGCCTCCCCAAATTCTCTTACCTCCCAAACTCCTCCACCTTCCCCAGAAAATCGGTTTAAGCACTCAGCTGCCTGTTCCAGCTTTCCTATTCCTACAAGATGTACAGAGCCCTCCAGCCTCATCTCTAGGCCCCAAATGTAGAACTTATTCATATAAATGCAGACAGCCAGGAAGCAAATTTAGGAGAAGCATAAACAATAAGCTTCTTATGCTGGGCTCTCTAATGAGGCTCTATAAGTTTCAGGGCTTCCTAAGCAATGTCTTTTATGAATATATTCTCCACTCAAAGAATTCGTGACCCCTGAACAACAGCACATCTAAATTACAAACCTTTTACCCCTACTTTTAGAAGATCCTACCAGTTTTAAAGAGGTAATTAAAAAGATGAATGGCCATTCACAGCCTAACTTACAGGGAATGTATTTGGTGTTCTTCCCATACTGTGGTTATCACACAAGACTCTCCCTCCCCTATAAAGCCTCCCTCACAGAAGAAACAAATAGCCAGAATTTTTCCAGGGCCTCCGGCACATGACCAGGAAATGGTTTGGCTGAAGGCTGACATTCAGAGGCTAACAGACACGTAAGTTGAGGCTTTTCCCCCTCAGGTGAATTGATAGAAGGTTAAATTGGGCACTCAAAAAGCAAGAGAACCTCCCATGGCCTTTGCTGAACATTTTGTACTATCTTTTCAAAGACATACTGCTTTTAACCCTGAAGCTCCAAAACACAAAAATCTTGTAATTTATATATCAATAGACAGTATTCTCTCTGATACAAAGGCAAAATCAGAATAGCATGCTTGAGTGGGCCAAACTCTACAATAATGAAATTATTACAGTGAAAGAAGGCTACCCAATTCTTGGAACATAGCTTACAGGAATGTACATCAACAACAAAACAAAAACAAACAAAAAGAGAATGAGTAATTCTTGATTTACAACTTGAATCTTTAGAGATACAAAATTGTAACTCTAAGAGCAATTCCAAGTCCAATCACCGTTTCCTATTTGCCTTCAGACATTTAAAGAGACTGTAAAAAAAAATAAATCATAACATTGGAAATAAAATTGTTGTGCACTGAAGAAAAAAAAATTACCCAGATTTCTCAAAGACAAACAGACCCCAAGAAAGGAGAAAACCTGCATTCTTACCTGTCCCTTGAAGATATAAATCTTATCATGTCTTTGAAGTGTAAACACTCCAGGAGGAACTAATTCTATACCCTAAGACAAAAAAAAAAAAAAAAAAAAAAGAAGAAAGAAAGAAAGAAAGAAGGAAGGAAGGAAGGAAGGAAGGAAGGAAGGAAGGAAGGAAGGAAGAAAAGAAGAAAAGAAATGCCCAAATCTGGTCCATGGTCTTCATAAGATCACCTGTCAAGGACAAATACAAATCTCAAAAGACCTCTCTACAAATATTGGTAAAACTAGAACCATATAAGTGGGTAACTTTATCTTGTTCCACCTGCCAGAGACTCCAGGATTCATAAACTAGTGAGTTTTGTATTGCCCCTGATTTATAGCTAAAATTTTAGAACAGAAGCTATGTAGTCTCTGTGTCAGCCTTTTTATATTTATCTATGGAATATATATATGTATACATATATATATATATATATATATATATATATATATATATATGACATTTTTCAACCTCTGGAGGTTATTGCAAAAATTAATTTGTAAAGAACTCTTTAATTGGCTTACAGACAGGTGCTTATCAAGTTATGTGTTTCTAAATCTCAGAAATACAATGGAAATGAACTCAAATGTTTATCAAGTTCACACGCTCTCCTATGTTTTGGTAAAAGCTAGTTTAATTTTGCTGATTTAATTTTAGAGTTATCAGCATTAAGTATAATACTTATAGTCTACCTGTTTTTACTAAAAGTCAAATGAACTCATGCTATCTCTGTAACAAACTTTGTCAGCAAGATAGATAATTTCAAATGATGGCTAACTGCTTTAATGTCCCATGAAATCACCATAAGGAATCTAAAAATGGTTGCTAAAAAAAAGTTTATTAAATAGAAGTAGGAGGAGAGTTTTTAGGTAATCATTTCAACAATGTTTTACAGTATGTGTACTTGAAAATAGCTAAATTTCTTTGACTTCCACTGGTAAGAGTTGTGCTATGTTAAATGGCACTTCATTGACTATCTAGATTATTTCCAAATAAGATAAAACACAGAAACAGTGGTTACTGGTTACTGAACGTAAGTTTTTCCACTTCTGGATTCTTATTACAGAGAAACTAAAGATACCTGGATTTGCCAGTATACATTCCTGATGCCACATACTAAATAAACTGTACTATGAGAAAGTGTATGCTTCTAAAAAATCATGAAATATTCTCAAAAATTTGCCAATTTAAAAAATGCTGGCAGGGATCCCTGGGTGGCACAGCGGTTCGGCGCCTGCCTTTGGCCCAGGGCACGATCCTGGAGACCCAGGATCGAATCCCACATCGGGCTCCCGGTGCATGGAGCCTGCTTCTCCCTCTGCCTGTGTCTCTGCCTCTCTCTCTCTCTGACTATCATAAATAAATAAAAAAAAAAAAATTAAAAAAAAATGCTGGCATGACAAACAGTTGACAAGGGCTTAGTTTTCACCAGAAATTAAGGTTTCCACGGGTTAAGAATTCTAATATGCAGGGGCACCTGGGTGGCTCAGTTGGTTAGATGTCTGCCTTAGGCCCAGGTCATGCAGGGAGCCTGCTTCTCCCTTTGCCTATGTCTCTGCCTCTCTGTGTCTCTCATGGATAAATAAATAGAATCTTAAAAAAATAAAATAAAACTAGTAGAAATAAGATGGCAAAAAATGTATGCAAGGAAAATTTGATTTTTGTTGTTGTTAGAAAAGGTATGAGGTATAGAGATCCATTTTTTTAGAGGAAAGTGAAAGTGATTTTGCCTAAATGGCTATTTCAGAATGGAAGAAGGAAAATGAAAGGCCAACTATGGGCAAAGGAAGTTGACTAGAGAGAGAAAAAAAAAAGGAAACCTTGTACAGTTGAGTTGGCTAAAAAATTGGTTTTTAATCAATTAATTTAATAAATTATAAAATGTTTTATAAGAGTTTTAAAAATTAAGCTTTATGGATGTCTGGGTGGCTCAGCAGTTGAGCATTTGCCTTCAGCTCAGGTCATGATCCCTGGGTCCGGGATCGAGTCCCACATTGGGCTTCTACGAGGAGCCTACTTCTCCCTTTGCCTATGTCTCTGCCTCTCTCTCTGTCTCTCATCAATAAATAAACAAAATCTTCTAAAAAATAAAATACAATAAAATAAATAAAATTAAGTTTTAACACCACTAGTGTGCTTATATAAATCTAAATCTGCTGGAAGGACAAAGTTTCTGGGACTGTTGGTCTGTTCTTGATAAGATACTGTGAAAGGTTTTTCTTTACCTTTTAAGTAATTTTCCTAGAAACAAATATTATTTAGTGTTCTATCAAATTAATCTTCTGCACTTCATATTATCTTTATCATCAGGTCTTTGAATATTTAAGTACACCCAAGTCTTCCTGATATTGAAAGAGCTAAGTTTTGCTTGGACTATGTACTCTTCTATACTTGCCTCTGAAATCTTTTTGTCGTTCAGCTAAGTGGATAATTAAGTATTGTTTCATAATTATCTGTAATCTTAGTTAAATGACTGAAGTTTTTTGTTTGTTTGTTTTTGATGAAATTCCCAAAATTTAGTTTCTAAATGAAGTCTTCTTGGCCTCAAACTAACTTTCAGATTTCCCAGATGAATCCCTGGAATATTTCAAAAGATTTGTTTTCTCTGTATTAAAAAAGGATGGGGGTGTGAAAAAGAGAAAGAGATAGGTTACCCTACTTAGGCTTATGGGCACATTAATTACATAGGAAATACGGCCAAATAAATAGTAATGAATCTTCTTAGGTTATATTTGGGGTACCTGGCTGGCTCAGTTAGAAGACTCTTGATCTTGGGGTCATGAGTTCAAGCCCCATGAAGGGGGTATAGATAAATAAATTAAAACCTTCTTAGGTTATAGTATACAGGTAATTGTTATTAATACAAATGTTCTTTTTTTAAAATCTTTTTTTTTAAATTTTTTAAATTAATTAATTTATTTATGACAGTCATATGAGAGAGAGAGAGAGAGAGAGAGAGGCAGAGACACAGGCAGAGGGAGAAGCAGGCTCCATGCACCGGGAGCCTGACGTGGGATTCGATCCCAGGTCTCCAGGATCGCGCCCTGGGCCAAAGGCAGGTGCTAAACCGCTGCGCCACCCAGGGATCCCTAATACAAATGTTCTAAAATTGCATGAAATGTCTAAAAAATCTGGAATGTCCTGGTATAATGTTATCTCCTGTAGTTCTAGTTATCTTAAATGTTGTATATTACAGAAAACCAAATTTCCTCATCAATGATGAGCAATCCCTTGATCTTCAATGATTGTCATTTTTAAGTTTTTTGTCATTTATAGGAAGTTTATTGTTTTACCCTGATGCTTTTGCAATAGGATTCCTGCTAGTGTCACTTTCATTTTTAGAGAAAGTCATGGAAAAGACTGTGATAAGTATAGAATACAGGTATCTACCAACTTTCAGGTCCTATCATTGAATAGATAAGAAATTACAGAATTTTAATGGAAAAAAAAACACTGATGGCTTCATAAAGTCCATCAACATCTTGTTGACAAGGGACAGAAAGTGATGAGAAAGAATTTTTATGACTTTTTGTTTGAAATACTGCTGGCTCTCTAATATTTTGTTTTCCAGATATAAGGAAACCTCTCCCCCTAAGTGAACAATGACAGCAGTTTGGTAAAATAGACCTTTACAAGCAGAACTGAAACATCTTTTTCTCCCCTACCCGATCCTCCAGAATTCAAAAACACTAGTATTCTTATTTCATGGCCATATAGTTATTTGTGTAAATTTCTTAAACATCTATTCTTGTAACAGGACACAAATGAAAACATTAGTTATATCAACAAGGCTTTGATTAGAAGGTCATGTTTGAGACAGTCATGTACAGAGCCGGGTATAATCAGGCAGCTTTAAGGAACTTCAGGGACCTTACAGAGTCAGTCAGACCCCTTGAAGACAGGGATCCCGGGCAGCCCCGGTGGCCCAACGGTTTAGCGCCACCTTCTGCCTGGGCCTGATCCTGAAGACCAGGGATGGAGACCCATGTCGGGATCTCTGCATGGAGCCTGCTTCTCCCTCTGCCTGTGCTCTGCCTCTCTCTCTCTCTCTCTCTCTCTCTGCCTCTCATGAATAAATAAAATAAAAATCTTAAAAAAAATGAAAAGAAAGAAAAGAAAAGAAAAGAAAGAAGAGAAGAGAAGAGAAGAGAAGAGAAGAGAAGAGAAGAGAAGAGAAAGAAGAGAAGAGAAAGAAGAGAAGAGAAAAGAAAAGAAAGAAAGAAAAGAAAAGAAGAAAAGAAAAGAAAAGAAAAGAAAAGAAAAGAAAAGAAAGAAAAAAGAAAAGAAAAGAAAAGAAAAGAAAAGAAAGAAAAAAGAAAAGAAAAGAAAAGAAAAAAGAAAAGAAAAGAAAACAGGGCTCCTGGCAGCCTTACCAGGTGAGTAATGAAGGTCACTCGAGGTACCTACGAGCAGATCCGGATACTTGCAAGCCTTGAAAGGCTTTTAAAAGTCTGAGATTCCTTATAAAAAGTTCCAGCACAACAGATTAAAAGATTCTCTCTATGGTCAATCACTTTTCTTGCTGTCCCTATGTAAATCATTAAGCCAACTTTATTGAAACTAGATGTGATTGGCAAATGAGTCTTACTATAGTTATCTTGGATAGAAATGGGGGTGATGGTAGAGAGAAAAGTAGTTTCAGTAGAAAGCACACTTAATGGAGATTAGATTCTAGTTCTATTGTCTTCGAGGCTTTGTTTTCTACCTATAAGCTGGGTTGGATCCTAGATTTTTGTAGTTGTCTCCAATTCTGGGCTACAACTCTTCTTTTTTTTTTCTTTCTTTTTTTTAAATTTATTTATGATAGTCACAGAGAGAGAGAGAGAGAGAGAGAGAGAGAGAGAGAGGCAGAGACACAGGCAGAGGGAGAAGCAGGCTCCATGCACCAGGAGCCCGACGTGGGACTCGATCCCCGGTCTCCAGGATGGTGCCCTGGGCCAAAGGCAGGCGCTAAACTGCTGCGCCACCCAGGGATCCCCTGGGCTACAACTCTTCAAACTGACACTTTCAATTTCTCCCCAACCTTCTGACTTGAAATCCTGGAGAACCGACACTGCCATTCTACCGAAGCCATGCAAGCTACAATTGGAGGATGTGATATATTCTTCGAAGAAATCACAGCAGGTCATGTATGAATAATCTCTGTGCCTATTGCTATGTGAGCCATTCAGATGACTCAAGACATTCAAACTGCAAATGAAGAAAATCTGTCAGATTGCCATTGGCCACCCTGACTCTATCTGAAGATGCCCTGGGCCTGACAGATAGAAATCTTCTTGACTGGCTACCCTCAGAACACTGAAACCAGGATTGTACTCTGCTCTAAGCATTAACAACTGTTCTGTTTCTATAGAACTGTCTCCTAATACATACCTGACCACTTGCTTGAAATGATTTTAACTGGACTGACCTATTGTCAGGACTTAGAGATTGGATCAAAGAGAACAATCTATCAACTCAACCTCTGGACTGTGAAATTTCTTGGGGAAGTTTCATAGGTGGGGTTCATGGAGAAAATATATGACCCCAAAATAGGACACTATGACATGTGGATTATTTTGAGCTGAAGGCAATCAAGAACTATCAGATTCAGTAAGAGGTTTTGGGTTTTTTTTTTTTTTTTTTAGACCTCTCCCTTAACTCCCTGAAGGAATCTGGACAGAGAGCCTGTACCATGAAGAGAGGTTATACCATAGATAACTTTTTATGTCAGAAACACTTATCCCTGTGGCATGGGAAAGATGTGTGTGTGTGTGTGTGTGTGTGTAGGTATATAATATATATATCTAAATAGAACAATAGATTTTTTTTTAACCAAACACTTGCTCTTGCCATCTTATGAATTGTCTTTCCCTCTGCTTATAGTTCCAGACCCCAACCTCTTCTCCTTAACTCAGAATACCATATAAGCCTCAATTGCCTAGCCTGCCTGATAGACTTTGGCTTCCCATATGTACAGAATTAAATCTGTGTATGTGTGTGCTACCTCCTGTAACTCTGTAACTCTGCCCTATGTCAATTAAGTGATTAGACCAGCCAAAGAACCTAGAAGGGGGAAGGAAAAATTCTCCTTCCCTAAGATCACAACCCAGTGACCAATTCTGAGAACCTGAATATTTTTTGAGGATTAAGGCCACTAGACTTTGCTGTAATGTGTTTGGTAAAGAGCTTTATGTACATCATTTAAAAACCTAAAGTTGTATATTGAGAATCTGGTATTTGACTTATGAAGCTTAAAGAAAAAAAAGCAACAACAGAAAAGCCTACTACACACTTGATCAGCTTAGTATTACCTAATCAGCTTAACTGCACTGGGGTGAAACCTGGTCTGCATGCTGTCAGCAAGAACAATGGAAGGAAAAAGAACACTCTAACACTAAGTTTAATTACATGATGTGATTTAATTATTTAGCTATCTCAGCACCCTACCTCCATATACAAATAAATATGAATCAGACAACATGTATATATCACTAGGCTATTTGTTTGACATTTGTCATCAGTATGTTGATACCTTGCAGATACCTAAAGCATTCAATTTTTTGGCACTTAGGGTCTGGGTCTGAGATCTGTAATGACCTGTGTTACTAATGAACAGGTTTTGAAATTAAAAGAAACAACCAATACTAGTTGATACTTTGGGGGAAGATATTAAACCATCAATCAAATGGGTCCACACACCCTAGAAGGAATGAAACATTTCCTACTATTCAGAGGTAACTTCCAGGCAAAGATGTAGGGGATCCAGGGAAAGATCAAAATTTTCTTTTTAGGTAAGTGGGGAAAAGAAAGAACAGATGCTGAGATCATTACACTATCATTCTCCTACTCCTTCTCCTGTCTCTTAGTCTTTTTTTGAAATGCAAATATATATCAAAGCAAATTTGACTATCATACTTACCTAGTCAAATACAAATGCTGCCATTTTAAATAGTAACTTATAGAACCAGTAGCACTGCAAAATCTGGGGAAGGAGATAAGTTCTGGTACCCTTACTTTAAAAATGGATCTATAAACTTTTCAGATACAGTTTTATCTAAATGGTTTAACTTATACCTGTTTAGAATTAATCTTTTTTTTTTTTAAAGTAGGCTCCACACTCAGCATGGATCCCAAAGGGGAGCTTAAACTCACAAGCCTGAGATCAAGACCTGGGCTGAGATCAAAAGTCAGACGCCTAACTGACTGAGCCATCCAGTTGCCCCTAGAATTAATCTTTAGGTAACTCTAGAATCATCAACCAAAGGACTCACAAACAGGAGACCAACAATTGGCGTTTACAGTTGATTAGAATCAGAATTTAACACCCTGAGAAATGGACAGAAAGCACACTGTGCACTTTTATCAGAAGAAAACAAAGTCCCGGGCAGCCTGTGACTCAGAGGTTTAGTGCAGCCTTCAGTCCAGGGCATGATCCTGGAGACCCGGGATAGAGTCCCACATAGGGCTCCCTGCATGGAGCCTGCTTCTCCCTCTGCCTGTGTCTCTGCCTCTCTCTCTCTCTCTCTCTCTTTTTTTTGTGTCTCTCTCATGAATAAATAAAATCTTAAAAAAAAAAAGAAAGAAAGAAAACAAAGTCCAGACATTAAAAATCAGTGTAAGATACTGCCTAAAGCTGATAGTATGAGGCATACAATGGCGTGCCAGTTCTGGATGAAGCTAATTAGAATGACGTTAGAACCCACTCACCAGAAAAACCCCTAGACCCATGCTGCATCGCCCTTCCATCCCTATTATACAATCCCTAAGATGCAAAATGTAAAGGCAAACTGAGACTTAGAAATTATTTTTCCCACTGGATGGTTGATAATATGTTGTCTATACAAAAGACCAGTTGATTTTGGGAATCATAGTAAATCTGGACATTGTCCATCTTTCAGGAAGGAACCTCTAGAGTACAATGATTATCACCACATAAAAACACCACTTCCTTGTTTATCTGCTATAGGTAAGGGATAAGAGAAGATCCTAAAAATCTCAATACAGAAGAGGAAAAAAACAATAAGGATCCTACAATTGTTTACTATTCAACATCTCAGAGTGCAACTTCTAAGGTGTTTTTATTTTTTTATTTTTTTAATTTTTTGTTCAGGTGACTCATTATAGATAACAAGCCCATAATAAAATGTAATAAAAGCAGAAGTGAAGTCACACAAAGTTCTGACCCATACTAACTATAAGTAATCATCTACTCATACAGGCAGTGTGCCTGGCTATGGGGCTGGAACAAATGTTGCTACAGAGGGTATAGAAATATCAGATATATCAATACACACTTAATGGAGCAAACTGGGCATTCACCTCTTGTTAAAAATTACTGGGGCATGGGGCATAGTGAATACTCAGTGAAAACCAATGTAAGTGACATAAGCATTTTTCCCTCTTGGATAACTCCTTTTTCTTGGATGGCAGAAATTAGATTTTCTTCATGTGGGAAAACAATAATCCTTCATCTCTCAACATTTAAAGTTCTTCGACATAATCCAATAGAGATTAAAATGTGAACACTACAAAAAACAAAATAATTCACTTGTCTTCCATTTCCCCCTACATTTGTAGTCCCCACCTCACACTCCTCCTAGATGAAACTGCTATGACAACCACAAAGACTGGGGTGACAGGGGAATCCACTTGGCTTCCAAGATACCACATGCTTCTGAGGTTATGTGTGCATTACAGATGCAGACAAGATTGATGAGGCGAGCTCCCACTCTTATTATAGCTCCAGTGTCCAAGGACTCATGGAGCTACTTTCTGAAGAATGTGCTGCTCTTCCTATGACTGCAGGGAACAACACAACCTGCAAGATAAATGTGGACCCCGGATTTGGCTGAAGGTCTGGGCTTGTAGCAAATGCAGATTACTGGTTTTCTATTAGTAAGTGGAAAATAGTGGGCTTCTGTTAGATTAATTATATATCAAAGCAATGTTCTCAATTGACAACAGTAGACTTGAAGGTAATACTACTTAGAACAGAACTGTGCTTTTTCTCTTGGTCTCACAGGGAACTATTTCACTCCTGGGCCATTGTCACACTGCAGTGATTCAGAGAAGAATGTAATGCTTAATGAGCCAAATATGAAGATAATCACGCCAGTTATATTTGGGACACACACAAAATAACAGACCGTATTTGTCGACTCTTTATGAACACTCTAGGGCAGGGAGAGAAGAGAAGATTTTCTTTTTTAATAGCTGCACTGGATTTTACTATGATTAAATATCTTTGAAGTAACACATTGCTTTTCTGCCCAATTAAAATAACAACAAAAAGTTAGTCAAAGAATGCATTCTTAATTTCAGAGGTTCTAAAAGGGATTTTAAGTTGCTCTGAAACTCTTAATCTTATTCATGTGACCTTCCAAGTATATAATCAGATGTCATTTTTTTTTAAGATTTTATTTATCTATTTGAGAGAACAAGTGAGTGCACATGAGCTGGGGGAGGGGCAGAGGCAGAGGGAGAAGTAGACTCCATACTGAGCAGGGAGCCTGAGGCAGGATAGATCCCAGGACCCTAACATCATAACCTGAGCTGAAGATAGACACCTAACTCACTGAGCCACCCAGGCACCCCAGATCTGTTGTTTCTTAAAAATTATCTACTGACACAGCAGTATCTCTTCATAATTGATTTTTTGTGAATGACATTTTAGATAAGCCTACACAACAATACCACTGTAATTATGAGTAAAAATAAGTCTAAGTCACAAAAGGACTCAAAGACCAAAATAATTCTAGATCTGTTTAATATAACTTGTTTAATATAGATCTGTCTTAAACAAAGCTGGTAGATAGCAAAGATAATCACTAATTGACAAACACTGTTAATAAGGTTTCCATGGCAAGTATTCAGAGTAAGGGCAAAAGTCAGTAATGCTAAGTTTTGAAGACACGTGCTTCAAAAAAATACTTTATAGGAACATTTGGGGTGAATCCGTTTTAGAATAGGCAGAAAGGGGCAGAGTGGTTGAAATCTATCTCAGGAAACTTTGTGTGTTAATGACAGAAAGTACTATTGAAATCATCCCCCTTAAATCATTTTACAGACAAGTAAAGTGTCAATCAGAGAACCTAAGTAAGTTGGCCAAGTTTACTCAACTAGCTAATGATGAAGTCAAGCTCGAGAAACTAGAAACCCCTCTCTTAATAGAGTTCTTTTTGTCATCTGAAACCAAGAATCAAGTGCAAAAATCTGACCTTTAAACCCAAAGTTACCTCAAAGTACTTTTTCCTTTTAGATGAAACTTCCTCTTTCTGCATAAATGTCTTGCAGAGTAAAAATATGCCAAGGCATTTCAGGAATTGGTTGAAATCGCAAAGCTCATTGTAATCATCTTCGCAAGCTCTCGGAGTTCTGGGAGGGCTCCGCTGATCAGAAAAAGGCCAAGTGAAACATCACGCTTGGAGGGAATTTAGATTTGTCTCCACATGAGAGCTCATCAAAGACTAACCGAATTGAGTTTAGATCAGATTACTGCCAAGTAGGTGCACAACTGATTAGAAAAATGATTCCTAAAATCTGATTTTAGACATCCAAGTAGGACGCCAGTTCTCTAATGCATTGTCACAGCATTTATTCCAAAAATAGTCTTTGAACAAAATAAACATACTTAAATGTTAATTTTTAGAATCAGCAAATATCTCATGAGGATATTAGGATTAGTAAAGCACGCTATGTGCAATGTTTTGAGGGCTGGGTATCATGAGGTCACAAAATCTCAGACTTTGGGTAATCAAACAATCATGTGAATTGTTCCTCAAGGCATCTTAAGTTCAATACCATCTTAAGTTCAATACGAAGCACATAAAGCTGATCATTGCTTTAATTTTAAAAAACATTTTGATTAAGGCTGGGTTAGAGAGTTTGTTCATTAAGGTGCTGATGAGACCCAATTTAGTTAGGTGTGTAACAACGTTAGAGCAGCTGCTTAAAATACCATGTTGCTTTTACAATTTTGAAAAATGGACATATACGCAAAGAGAAAGACATATTTAAAAAGGCCAATAGGGATGTTTCAAATGGTAGAATGATCCTACATCCCAAGGGTGAGGGCTTATATTTATCTTATATTTTAAGGTTCAAATGGGATTTCAAATGAAATTCTCACTAACCAAACCATTCATGGGGTTGGAATTCACAGCATTAGAATCAACTCTTAATCTCTACAAGGAGCCACTGGGAGAAGTCTGGACAACTGAGCATTTCTTAACTCCTATATTTTTCTCCCTCTCTAAACTAATTCAGTTTACCTACTCTCTCCTTTTGTCATTGATGCAATCCCTCTTCTGTGACAGGAAAACAATCAAAATTTGGTTTCAGGTAGCCATCTTCATAAAAGGAACTTGTTCATTCCCTCATGTAGGTTCTTTTTTTAAGATTATTTATTTTAGAGAGAGCAAGTGAACACAGGAAGCGGCAAAGGGAGAGGGAGAGAACCCCATGGAGACAGCCCTCTAATCACAGAGCCTGACTTGGGGCACAACCCCACAACCCTGAGATCATGGTCTGAGCCAAAATCAAAATCTCAACTGACCAAGCCACCCAGGAGTTTCTCCCTCGTGTAGCTTTATTCTTTTTCTCTCATCCCACCTCACCTCTTCCTCCTCTGCTATTCTCTCTTAAAGAGCAAAACAAACAAACAAACAAAAGACAAGACAAAATAAACCCCTTCCTTTCAGGAAAAAAAAATGTTTTCCCTCCATTTTCTAATACAAAAAAAAAATCATATTTGTATAACCCAAAACTCATTAACATGCTTGCTGAGCAATGGGCCACCTCTACCGGATGTCACCCTTTGTCCGTCTCTAGCAGTCTGTCTGAGGGAATAGAAACAGTATAAACATGTGTGGTTCCATTAATAGCAGGTGCCCTAGCTTCTTCAAAAGGTAGAGAAGGCTGCATTCAGATTTCCATTATACAGTTCTTGATGCATATAAACATTATAGTAGTAAACAATGGTTAAACAATATGCATAATGTGAACATGAGGAATGAAGCATGGTAATAAAAGGAATGATCCACTTATGTCAAGAAAATCTCCCAATACCATGGCTCCATGTTCCCCTCTGATATGATGGCCTGTCTGAAATGCACTATTAACAACCACCACTCTATGCAACATTTTTCTTCTTTTAGATCATTTCCTCCTTCATGTTTGTGGTTTTACCCTATGGGTATAAAACTGTACACAACTTTTATTTGTTTTTGAACTTTATAAAAATCTCAGTAGAGTGCAAGCATTTTTCTGACTGCTTTTAAAATATATATATATCTTTGAGATAGAATTCCTATATCATAAAATTCACCCACTTCAAGTATATAATTCAATGGTTTTAGCATATGCACAGTTACATAACCATCACCACAACCTAAGTTTATTTTATTTTTTTTAGGTAGGCCCCAAGGGCAACATGGGGCTCATACTCACAACCCCAGATTAAGAATCACATACTCTATAGACTAAGCCAACCAGGCACCCCCACAATCTAAGTGTAGAATGCATTCATCACCCCAGAAAGAAATTTTGCACTCTTAACTCTTTGAGAAACAGCCATCTCTTGCACACTGCCTATACAATTTTACATTCCCACCAACCATGTTCAAAGGTTTGTATTTTTCCACATCCTCTTCAAAACTTATGATCCTTCTTTTTGATAATAGCCATCCTAGTATGAGTGTAAAATAGTTTCTCATTATGGCTTTGATTTGTATTTCCCTAATGGCTATGGATGTTGAGCATCTTTCCTATATTTATTGGCAATTTCTGTTCTTCTGATAGCTTTTTGCACTCAGCATTGTTTTCAAAATCCATCCATGTCAATGCATGTGGTTGGAGATCATGCATTTCACTGCAATATTCTATGGCATGAATATATCATGATTTACTTATCCATTTTCTTGTCAATGGCCATTTCAGTTTGCTTTGTTTTGCTTTGCTACTGAAAATCATCCTGCTATGAACTTTCTTTACATATCTTCTGGTATACTCTAAATAATCACAACCTCCCCCTTTTATCAACTAAATAAATGTCTAACAGTAAAAACTGCCTTTGTGCAGCATATCAAAAGGCATAACTGGTCAACCTAATAGGCTACAAGCTAAGTGTAATCCAGTCATTCAGTACGGTCAGTACATGATGCATGCTGAGCATATATATTTGTTCTAAATTTTGAAGGTTTGCTCAGAAGAAGGAACACAATATGTATTTCCTGAATAAAGTGACAGATATATACATATCTATACATAAGTATAGATTCAAAAAGTCATATATAAAAACTATGCAGTAATACAGTCAGCCCTGTTCAAGGCTATCATTTTTTTTTAAGTTTAGAACCTTATTTTTTTAAAAAATAAGATACGAATCAATCTGAAAAATCCTTGATTAGAACTACACAAATGATCTAGGACAAGAAATACCAGGAGAATGACTCCGGAGACTGCACTCATGTAGTCTAAAGAAAACAAACAAACAAACAAACAAACAAACAAAAAACCTTCAAATCAGCATATGGGGACACATGGTTATTTTAAGGGTGGAGGCAAGTAGTTGGTCTTCATCACTTCTGGAGAAAAGCAAGAGAGAATGGACTTCAATTAGAGCAGTAAGATTTTAGGTCAAGTGCTATGAAAAAATTCCCAACTCTAGTGTTCTGAGATATTAAAAAATGTAACCAAGGAATCTGTGGACAGCTACTGAAGTACGAGGGAAACTAAACCAGGAAGACAAGTTGACAAAAGTAAAGCCATTTTGGTTTCAGGCTGATCCTTAACCTGAAAGTCAGCAGGTTATAAAAAGAGTCACAAGATCTGACTCGTGGAAAACTACAGGACCTCACTTCCTGGGATCCCTGGGTGGCGCAGCGGTTTAGCACCTGCCTTTGGCCCAGGGTGCGATCCTGGAGACCTGGGATCAGTCCCATGTCGAGCTCCCTGCATGGAGCTTGCTTCTCCCTCTGCCTATGTCTCTGCCTCTCTCTCTCTCTCTCTCTCTCTCTCTCTCTCTCTCTCTCTCTCTGACTATCATGAATAAATAAATAAAATCTTTAAAAAAAAAAGATCTCACTTCCTCTTGAAGTAAAGGCCGTATAGGCTGGACATTCTTAAAATTTCTACCTGTTGGTAATTAAACAACCCTAAAACAATGGAAAAACTCACTGCCTAACATAAATGATAAACCCAAAATTAACCTACCTATACAGGTAGCTAAAACAACAACAAACTTATAAAACCCTTTATTAGAGGTAAAGGTAGGGGAGGTCCTCTTCATCTGAGAGGAGATGCTACTATGAAGTACCTCCTTTCTTACTTCTCTACTAAATAAATCTTTATGCCTTTCTCAAATGGCTTCCTCTTGAATTTTTTCTCATCTAAAGTGAAGAAACCTCTTGGCAAGAGGCATGAGGTCCCACCTCTTGGTGAGGGGCATGACATTCTTCCTTTTGGGGGTTTGGCCAATCCAGCATCACTAGTCTGATATTTTTTTTCAAAGAGTAAAGAAAATTTCTAGGATAACTTAAATTAAGCACTATTCATAGGGAGAGGGGCACATTATAAGAGTAGCATTCAATTCCTTTGATGACCCCTTCCTTTGGAATATATCATTTAAATGACTCTGCCTAGCAACCACTATTTGTTAAGTAATGATTTCTCTCACTGCTTTTTAATTAGAGACATAGAGAAATTTCCACCAGGACATGAGCCAGAAAAGCATGCATAAATATATTCTAGATGTTTTCTAGACAATAAGTAAAATCAATACACCCATCTGCTATGAGTAGAACTAATAAATCAAGGAAAGCATATTTGTGGAATAGAATACTATACTGCAATAAGAAAAGACTATCGATCTACCTACCAACATGGAAAAAATCTCAACTAATAAGAAAAAAAAAACACAGAAGAATATATCTGTAGGAATCCATGTTTATAAAATTTTATAAAACATGGTCATAAAGCAATGCAAGAAATAATTATTCACAAGTATGTAAATGTATGTTAAAATATAAAAATAAAATAGAAGGATATTAAATTACCAAGAGGAGCTGCTCTTAGGGAAATGGGGAGGGAAAGACGATGGAAAGAGGTATGAAAGAAAAAGTACTTTGATTTTATCTCTATTTTTATTTCTCTTGTTCAAAATGTACAAAGCTGTTACAGAAAACCAATGCCATTTAATAAAAAATAAGAATTAAAAATAACAAGGGTTAAAGGTAGGTATATATTTTTATGGTATTTTTTAAAATTCTCAGACAACAGATAATCAAAATCTCTGATTAATCCATTGTTTCCAGTATAACCCTACTGAATTTCAAAAGTTCCAGCCCAAATGAGAAAAATGTATTGTGAGTAAATGCTCACTTTTCGTTATGCTTTGTGAAATGCTGGAAATAATGCGCTTTCCCCAACTGCTCTACAACCCCATGGTATCCCAAGTTAAAGTCAAGGGGATGGCAACGGCTCTCTTCAATATCTTCACACGGACAAATAATCAGACCTTCCTAATTTCATTTCCCTCTCTTTAAAAATAAAAGGAAACAATAAAAACATTGCCTATTTTCAACTAACCCCTATTTCAGGATTTGCTTTGTTACAGAGTTGCTACGCCACCAGCAAGAACTAATTCCTACCTTTCCATTCTTTTCCACCTATGCATCTGGTTCCCAAATTCTTTGAACAAGATTGCATGACAGCCTACATGCTCTATCAATCGTCCAGCTACCTCAATCAGGGAAATCACAGAGAGGCACATTTCTGAAGATGGGGCCGAACCATTGGTTTTCAGGGAAAAGAGAAGACATAGTTTTGGAAAAGAAGGGAAAAACAGGGAATAAAAACTCTCGACTACAAAAAGGCTAAATGATCTCAAAATCCTAATCCTAAAGCTTTTACAATTATTGTGCTGAAATAATCCTTAAGGCAGAGAAGAATGTAGATCTCTTAAAAGCTTCAGTGAGAACAGTGGGATGTGGTCGTATTTGATGTGGTATTATCCATTTTATCTTAAAATTTGGGCGAATTTTGAGTTTCACTTGATGATATAACTAGTTAATGAAAACAAACAAAAAATGGTCTTTTATGTTTAAGTAAAATCAATGCTCCAAAAAGATGGAATTCCTCATATATTTCCACACTGCCTGTTCCTAGGATGGTATACCTCTTCTTGGGAAGCACAGAATAGGTAAGCAAAGATATTCTTTGGATTTTTACCCAGATATAGGAAGGAAGAAGCAGCCCACAGGCTGAGCCTGAAGGGAAAGGTCTGGGAAAGTACATTTGGGAGGGGAAACAGAGAGGAGGCAAGCTGAAGGATGTACGGTCAGCTTGTCCATTCTGCGTCTTGGGTACACCTAGTGTGAATGTTGCTGTGCTTTCATCAGTTGACAACATGATATCAGGGTAGATTATGATCAGCACTGGCTTCTAGCAGATTGTGGAAGCCCTCAGCACACCAGCGTAGCTCTGCTGGTGGTGAACGAAGCAAACGAGCTATGGGAAATACCAACATCCAGTACAAACTGTAGCAGGTTTTTAGAAGAAAATATATACAACTCAGTTTGGAGCAAGGCTAGCACGTGTATGCAAACAAGTTAACAAGTATATATAAACAACTTAACAAAATGCTCTTAATGATCGAATATTCCAGATTTGTATGCAACTGATGGGAATTAGAAAAAAAAGTAAGCTGAAAGATTCCATAAACCATATCTATGACGTGGTCTGAGTTCACAAAGGCATTATTTCCAACTGCATGCCTTATGGAAGGCTTTTTGGAGAGAGCTGAATTTGTAGTAAGTTGTGATATGTAGTTAAACTATAAATTTGATAAATAGGATGAGAAAGCACATGAACTAAAGCATGGCAATTTAGGTAATTTGCAAGGAATATGCAGGAAACAACAGTTGGGCTTGACTGGCTCACAGGTCCTGAGGACAGTGGAAGATAAGATAGAAAATCCAAGTCAGGATCTCATTATCCAGGGATGCGAATGCCAGCCCATGAATGTTAGCCCTTTCCCTGAGGTAACTGAAGAGTCCTGATACAGCCCGGTAAAATCCAGGCTTCAGAAAAATTCTTCTGACAGCAGCAATATTATTGTTACTTACGATGTCCATAAAGTGTTTGAAGAAACAAGGGAAAAACAGTTTTATATTTATTCTGACAGTTTAAAAGGTTGCTGCCATTATGCATGGATTTTTGAAACCTGTTTTTGTTGATTGTACAGACTCTGCTGGCTATATACCTAACAAACTACAGAGGGATATAAAACTCAGTGGAGACAGTCAATTACTTGAACCTGAGATCAAACGACAATTTCATTTATACCCATGCACCAGTGCTTTACTTTGGTTCCATTTACCAGGAAGATGAACAACAATAATTTCAGGCAATTAATTCAGATCTTTGGCAAGGCCACAAGAGTTTTGCTGAATACAAGAATACTGTTACAGCATAAAAGAAAAACGTCAACTGCCATGCAGCAAGTTGAGAAGCGTGAGTGTGTGTGTGCACGCATGTGTGTGCATGTGTGCTTGTACGCACAAACGCACATATGTTTCTGTCATTGAAACTAGTCTTTTGGAAATTGCCCTAACCACCAGAAATCCTTCCACAGCTCCATAGACACTTTCGCAAGCTGGACTCTGATATCAGGGTAGTAGTTTCATTAGGGACCTCTCTCTTCCAAAGATCCACAGTATAAACTTTCAGAGCCGGCAACGTAATCCTTCTCATCAAATATTTGGGCGACAGGTGGAAAATTGTTCTGCCAGCTGAAGAAGACAAAATCCATTCCTTCTGGCAATTTTCTGCAATGAAAACTCCAGAAATGAATGTGCAATAACTTGTGGAAATAAATTTCAAATATTATCACACAAAAGCAGTGTGCTCAAAATCTCTAACTGTAAACTAACTCCTGCTTATCTGAATTTTAAAATGTTGATTTCTCTTTGTGTTTGAATTGCCACTAAGGAAAGAGAAAATATTTTCAGATGTAAAAAGCCAAAGAAATGCTAAATTCAAACAAAGTAAAGCCATGTTGAAAGCTCTCTGAGGTTAGTGGCATCTCTCAGGTCTGGATGCCAGGACAAAAAGACCCTTTTCTACCATCACCTCATTCCTAGAAAGCATAAGAGTATCCCCCTCGGATCAGAATGCTGTACACAATCCAGCCTGGAAATGGATGTATGTTGGGCTTTGACTCTTCTTGGTTGGTTACAGTGACTTCCATCTGCTCTGGGAGGCAGAGATGGATCACGAGCATTCTGATAATGTTTCTTTTAAAGGCTTCTCTCAAAAGCCCTCATTTGCTCACTCCCTAACCATATAAGAGCCTGGCAGATGGGTATATGATGGCATGGGGAGGCTAAACAGGTTTGCGGCAAGTTAATGACAGAGAGAGGATTGCACATGAGCTCTCTGGGTCTTCAGTCTTATACATGAACTGTTCAACCATTCTTTGCTATATGGGGCTTAACGCATTCAATCCACGTGGCTGCTGAGATATAAAATGGATCCAGTTGGAGAACAGGAGAGCAATAAGGATTCTACTATTAAAACACTGTATTGAACAACTTAATTTAATCTATTTTCATTTATTTGGAAGACTCTCCTCCCTTTACACCAATAGCTTTTTTTTAATGTGGTTTGTGTCTGTAACGATAACCAATTGATTCCAATTTACTTAGTTGGAGTTTTATGCAATCCACTGATGAAGTGTATTTTTTGTAATAGCTTAAAAATGTTTAAGAATGTAAACAAAATGACCAGTTTCACGCATTTGTTTTAAAAAGCAAACTCGGGATCCCTGGGTGGCGCAGCGGTTTGGCGCTTGCCTTTGGCCCAGGGCGCGATCCTGGAGACCTGGGATCGAGTCCCACATCAGGCTCCCAGTGCATGGAGCCTGCTCCTCCCTCTGCCTGTGTCTCTGCCTCTCCCTCTCTCTCTGTGACTATCATAAATAAATTTAAAAAAAAAAAATCTTTAAAAAGCAAACTCTTTTCCTAGATTTTAAAAGAAACCATATCGCAAGTCAACAACCATCATGCACACGATTTCAGTCATTGGAAAATGGTATCTTTGACCCTTTCTCTGTGCCAGCCACTCTGCTAGGAGTGGAATTTCAGTGGCCAAAGAAAACAAAACCCTTCCCCTTCACATAGACGTTCTTGGGCAGAGACAGACAATATACACATTTTTACCTTTTTAAAAATAGGTAATAAAATAAAATAGTTTGATCATGATAACAGGCCATGGAGAAAAATAAAGCAGGTAAAGAGGGATTAAAACTCCTGGGTGAGAGGAAATTGCAAATTTCAATAGTGTGGTTAAGAAAGGTTTAGGAAAGCAAAGGGGATAAGGAAGCATATGGCTATTTACCCAAGTGTATTTCAAGTATATAGGGCACCTGGGTGGCTCAGTTGGTTAAGTGTCTACCTTTAGCTCAGGTCATGATCCCAGGATTCTGGGATCGAGCCCGGAGTCAAGCTCCCCACTCAGCGGAGAGTCTACTTCTTTCTCGGACTCAACTCCCCCACTCATGCTCTCTCTCAAATAAATAAAATCTATATATATTTTTTAAAAGACTGAAAAAAATATTTCAAGTATACAAAAGAACAAGTGCAAAGGTCCTGAGGTGGGAACATGGCTGTAATACCAATGGAACCACAGGAAGCAAATGAGGAGTAAGGCATGTATGGGGGTAGGGTGGGTAGGAGGGAAAGCAGGGAGATGAGGAGAAGAAGAAAATAAAGAAGGCACAGTACACACATGGAGTGATTTAGAACATGGGACTCTGAGTCTGAGTGAGGTGACAGATCTTTAGAGTTTCTCAACAGAGGCGTGACAATTTCACTTTCTTCACATCAGTTCAGATGTTACCTTTCTGAGACCTCCCTTGACAACTGTATTTAATACTGCAACTTGTGCCAGTCTTCATTCTTGATTCATCATGCTCTAATCTACTCACTTCTTATCCCACAGTACTTTTCACCTTCTGTCTTCCTAGATCTCTTTGTGATTCATAAGGTACACTGTTTATTCCTGATCTCTTCTACTAGAAATGTCCGATATACCAAGGCAGGAACATGTATCCAGCTGGCTCACAGATGAATCCCAAGCACTTTCACGAGTCCCTGGCACTCAGTAGATGCTCAGTAAGGCTGTGAATCCTATCAGTTGTTTTGAGTGATTCAAAGAGATCTTTAAAATGCTAAGAATGATTTCAGAACAGTTCGTAGAAACTTCTTTATTTTGAACACTAAAGGGAAATTTGAGGAAGTGTGTACTAGAAAGAATAGTTACTTATCACCCAGGTTTATGGGGGAGGAGAAGAGGAAGGGAGGAACGAGTTGCTATGAGAAGGAAACTAACATAACACATTTGCTGGGGTTTCTCTTCAAGATTGTTATACCCTCCCAAGTTCAAGAAATTGCTCTTTGTCAAATTATTAGAATCCTATCTAATAATTGGCAAGGGAAGAAATGTAATTTAAATTCTTCTTAGAAAATCTAATTAGTTTTCTTATAGATAATGGTAAAAGTTTCTAAGAACCAACAAGAATGCAGCCAGGTAACTAATGAAGCAACTGCAGACCAGATTGCTCTTTTAGTGTCTTAATATGTGAAGACAGACTTCTTTCCCATATTCATTTTTTTTTTCCTCTGGGAGTACGTGTCTTTGGGTAATGGACCTCAGAATGCCTGGTGAGTTAAGGCACAGCACAATACAGACACCTTCAATCTGGTCTCAAGTTCAATAGTTTAATAGCCATAAACAATTTATAGTAAACTACCCTTAATTTTATGCCCTAATTAGAAATGACGATCCTTTATCCCGATAAACCTCTAATATTCTCTATAATTATAAGGAGAATTCACCAAGTAAATTAAAAATGTAATGACTGGGGAAGGAAAATATTTGAAGCTAGTGAAAAGACTCCTATGTTTCAAGGACTTCAAGAATCTAGTTAGAGAACTCTTTTTTGCATGATTATATGAAATGGGAAAGTTACCAAATTTCTTTTTTAATGTATACTTTATATATGTAATGTGACATACCATAGTTGGTATTCATTAGTTGATAGTCTTTTGGGATAAGGTGTTTTGGCCAGGTATGCTTTCTGATTAGAATTACAGTATCTCAGAGTTAGAATAAGATTTAAGTACAATCTCATCTCAATATACTTTAGATGATTGAATTCTTCAAAAGTTGTATTATCCATCTCCTGCCAGAGCACATCTGATGATGTGGTCCATCATTGCCTCTGAAGACCTGCTCTCTGTCTTTCAAATAGCCAGATGCACGGAAGGCTCTGGCAGTGGTAAGGAAACCAGCTCTGGGGTTAGAGAGCATGAATCCAGATCCCCGCTACTACTACTTACTAGTGTGACCTTCAATAATGAACTCGACCTCTCTGCACCTCTGTTTTCTTACATGTAAAACAGGGGTAACCACAGGATTTTCTTCCTTGGGTGGTTGTGAAAATTAAGATTTAAACCCCAGAAGATGGGGCAGCCCAGTGGCTCAGCGGTTTAGCACCACCTTCCGCCCAGGGCCTGATCCTGGAGACCTGGGATCAAGTCCCACGTGGGACTCCCTGCGTGGAGCCTACTTCTCCCTCTGCCTGTGTCTCTGCCTCTCTCTCTCTCTGTCTGTCTTTCATGAATAAATAAATAAAATTTAAAAAAAAAATAAACCCCAGAAGATGCTTGTTATTAAGTTAATTATATAGAAATCTGCATTGTTGCTATTATTGTCATTAACTTGGTTCTGCACACAGGTCCTGAGCTACTGAGGGCTAGCGTGAGATCATGTTAATTAGAATTACAAGACTTCATTTTGGTATTTTCTTCGCATCTCAGGATTTTGCAGACTTCATGTAGTGAAGTAGAGGGAAAGATCAGAGTTCAGTGAAAGAGGCACTGCTCTTGCATTGACCCTAAGATTATAATCTAGAAATCACTTTTGAGGGGGAAAGTCC
Source organism: Vulpes lagopus (assembly GCF_018345385.1). Lineage (NCBI taxonomy): Eukaryota > Metazoa > Chordata > Mammalia > Carnivora > Canidae > Vulpes > Vulpes lagopus. Next base: position 30,070,799 of record NC_054827.1, on the reverse strand, counting down.
CTGAAAGCTTGATTTTCCTAAGAGTTGTGAATTCTCTTATAAATGCAAGGAGGCCCAGAATTGATTGATTTGGATCTTGTTAGTTGGGTTCCAGTTAATGGAGCCTTTGTTATATAATTGGCCTTCCCCTCAATTAGTCTAAATTAGTAAATTTTACTGTACATTTGTTACTGTCAAGAATGAATTAATAATTTAAGTGTGACATTATATAAATACCAGATACTGATTTATGTGTGTCATCTTTAGTATCTTTAGTACATATCAATTTTCCTGTTAAATCCTTCATAGTGACAAGAGCACAGAACAGGTAAGGTGATCAGGAAAACTTTTAGGGTACCTATGCAAACCATTAAAAAGTATGTGCAAATATCACTTCCTTAGAAAAGCACAAGATTGGTTCCAATTTATAGATTGTGAGCATGACTTGCCTTAATGCTGGGCAAGCTCTGTATTTGAGCATACTGTTGGGGAAATGGTGGTGGTAAGTCATCTGTTTTTTGGACGCAGGGCAACTTCATGGGGCAGTAGTTATAAAAAGTGATTTATCACAATGAAGCTTGGTTTTCCATAAATAAGTCAGAGCCAGGAGGTGATAAGTGGTCACAGGTGCTGAAAACATGCAAGCACACAACTGGTGATGCCTTTTCAACAAAGAAGCTGGTGAGAAAGGATGGGGAAAGTATCCAGTGCAGGAAAGAATACAAGGGAAGAAGTCCAGCATGTGATATACCCCAGAGTCTCCAAGAGCCATGTTTGAGGAAAAAAAAAATCCCCCCAGCAAGCCAGGTAAGCTTGGGATCCATGTTCAAGATCCATGTTGACCATGTATTTCCTTCCTTGCTGTAGGGCTTTAGTAATCGGTACCTTTTCCTGGACCTCCTTTCGCACTTCTTGGCCCTGGTACACATCCCATGGAGGGCTGAGGTCAGGTATGTCACCCTTCCTACTACCCTAATGGGATAATATATATATACTTTTTTTTCCTTGATGGATTTACAGGAAAGAAAAAATTGTGCTCCTCCTGTGATTCTGATATTCCCTCCTGCCCCCAACCCCACTTACCATATATATACTACTTCTACATGTCAGCACAATTTCTGAGTATAGACCTTTATTCCATGACATAGTTGAAAATATGGGAAAAGAGCATGTGGTGGCAGGCAGTCACAACTGAATGTGCACAATATCAGTTCTAAGGGAAGCCATGAAGGCTCCTTGAGAGGCTTATCTATGAAGATGCAATTTAGAATATCTACCTTGAGGGGTGGCAGCAAGACTCAGAGAAAATAAACTAAGATCACATTTTCATTAGACATTAGATTTTTTTTTTTTTTGAAAAAGAGAGCATGAGAGCCAGCTCAAGAGGGGTGAAGGGGAGGGTAGAAGGGCAGAGGGAGAGAGAGGGAGAGAATCTCAAGCAGGCTCCATGCTGAGCATGGAGCCCAATGCAGGGCTCAACCTGAGATTATGACCTGAGCTGAAACCAAGGGTCGGATGCTCAACTGACTAAGCCACCTAGGTGCCCTGTAGTAGACATCGGCTACTACTACTAAGTTCCAACTATTATTTTAAGTGTTGGAACTACGCTCACTAAATCAAACCTGAGGTATGCACGCTGCTTGATTCCATTTTCTGAGGGTGACAGAATTTGCCCAAATACTTCCAGTTCATTTCTAGACTGCAAACGAAGCCCTACAGCTTTCTTTTACCCTCTCAGCTCCGTGTAAGCTTATCACCAGTGTGTGTAATTAAGGGGCTTAGTGCTTCAGTGGCATTCTGAGAGACACAGCCCCTACCCTCGTGCAACCTGGCCATCTATCAAAATCTGCTGCTATTTTGCCATTTTCTTCCCCAAAATCCTTTTGTTGAAGAGAAAGTCGGACGAGATGTGAAGCCAGTTTGTATTTCTCAGCAGTACTTCCAAAAGGGTGCAGTTTGTCTTTCTGGAGCCTTCCTCTCCTCTCTTGCCTATTTCATAATGACAAGAGAAGACTCAAATGCCACAGTTTGGTGCAAACACTCCCCCATCTTTGTTTCTCACTGGTCTCCGAAGAGAAGTGCCATCTCTGTCATTAGAAAACTCCTGGTGTACTGATAAAGTCAAAATGTCAGGCCCTCAGCAAATGGGGATAATTAAAAAATTTGAAATGATCTAGACTGAGGTCAGAGTTTTGACTTTTCTTCCCAGCTGCCTCTGAAAATAGCCATTACCTTTAAATAGAACAGGCAAAAGACCCTCCAAAGTCACCGCACTAGGAGTCGACGGATGTCCAGTGAGGCAATGAGGATGCCAGGACGTTCCTAGGGGCAGTTTCTAATTTTCAAAGCATTCCTACATGCATTCAACCCTTTTATTTATCATAAGAGCTTGGGGAGTTGCCATGATTAAACTCACCTTGCTAAGCAAGAAAATTCAAGTGCCACACTGGCCATCTCAGAACCAGCGAGTGGCAGAGCAAGGGCTTCTGACTTTAGGCTTGGCATCATTCCCGTAAACCAGAGATTCTGCAATCTACTCAGTTCTGAAAGCAAGGTTTCTATGATTTTTCTCCTTGACTCCTCTTTTTATCAATTTCCCCCCCTCTACCAGATATTATCATTGTCCTCCAGCACCTTCACCATGAAGCCATTCTTCGTTACACGGAGTGAGGGACAGATTCCCTCCAATGGCACCGATAATCCCATTATTTCACCTATACTGTGGGTCTGTCAACAGGGATTGATGAGAAGGGAAACCACAATGGGGACGTGCCCCAAAGACTCACCTCTACAAAAACACCTTCGAAGGGTATGAATTCATCTGTCACACATGATTCTGAAAAGCCAGGATGACACTCAATAAATCAGTTAAAGCAATGTGGTCCATCTCATTTAGTCTTAGAGGTTGACAGCTCTTTACTAAGAGCCCTGACCCACAGAGTCACACGTGTCCCATTCCAGATTAACAGGATACTCCCAACTCACAGTATCACGAGCTCATGCCAGACCACACAAGTGTCCTGTTCCAAACCCTCCCTCTATGCCATAAGATCCCCCGAAATGACTTATTCAGTGCTCTCAGACTCCAAATAGATGCATATGCTACACAAAGCAAAGAGGTCTATGAATCACATTGTAAGGAAGAGTTTTTAAATTGTGAGCTTTAGGTTCAAAACTGTGTGGTTCAAAAACTGGCTTGTCATTTTCTAACTGTGTGATCTTAAGCAAACTATTTGAATTTTTGAAAGCTCAGCTTCTTTGTCTCTAATGCTAAATCCACCTCTATCTCTAATAGGTACTACTGTTTACTAATTTCTTCTTCCTTCTGAAGAAAAACACCATCTTGTACACTCCTTCAGGAGGTTCTGCAATTTCTTATGACAATCAGGAAATTGCAATCCATTTGCCTTCCCAGGAATAGGCCCAGGTGGCAATTTTGACCATTGAGATGTGTATGACAGGATGTCAGGGGACTTTGGGACTTATAAAGATACACCCAAGGAAGAATTTTTTTTCTCTACTAGATAGTGTTGTATCTGAATGTGATGGCTAGAAATGTTAATAGTGATCTTGTTACCAACAGTGGAGCCAACCTAGGATACACTCTGCTCACTGGGGATTACAGAGTATAAAATTCAAAAGAACTTGGTTTTCTGATATCTTTATTGAACTATTGAAGTAATGATGTATGTTGTGCCAATTAATAAACATCCTTGTAATTTAGATAATCTGAGGCAGGGCTTTCCTAAAACTTGAAGCTGCTAGAAAGCATACTAAGTAAAAATAATGACACTATCTAACATCAAGAAATTTTTCAATGTCAAGTATTATTTGAAACACTTCAGTATATTAACTTATTTAATTATCACAACGCTCCTCAGGGTCTGTGAGGAAACAGCACAGAAAGGTTACAGAACCTGTTCTGTTCACCCAGTAGGGAGCAGAAAAGCAGGCATTTCAGCACAGACAGGTCTGGGGCCAAAGCCAACACCATGAAAATCTCTTTCCTTACTTACATACAAGATCTTATATGGGGTAACAGGCTTAGCTTTAAAAATAAAGCCACCTAGACCGTTCCTCATGTAAAGCTGAAGGCTTTCACATAGGCTGTGAATTTTGTTAATGATGTTCATTCTGTTAACACTTATGTGTTCCATATGTGTCCTATACTATCAGGCATCTCCTCATCCACTGCCATTGTGTAATCTTGTCTCCTTAGCATCTAGATGATTTTTTTTTAAAGATTTTACTTACTCATGGGAGACACAAGAAGAGAAGTGGAAATATAGGCAGAGGGAGAAGCAGGCTCCCTGAGAGGAGCCTGATGTGGGACTTGATCCCAGGATCCTGGGATCACGACCTGAGTCAAAGGCAGATGCTCAACCACTGAGCCACCCAGGCATCCTTAGATTTGACTTTATTGTTCATATTGACCTTTACCACAAACTGCCCAATTGTATTTTGATGGCCTACATCCCTATCCTAGACCTTGTCTCAAATTAGCACCACTTACACCTGATTCTTTTGTTGTTGTTATTGTTGTTTGAGACAGAGAGAGAGAATGAGAGAGTGTGAGCAATGGGGGAGTGGACAGAAGGTGAGGGAAAGAGAATCTCAAGCAGACTCCCAACTGAGCATGGATACAGGGCTCAAGCTCAGGACCATGAGACCATACCTTGTGCCAAAACCAAGAGTCAGACACTTAACGGACTGAGCCACCCGAGTTGCCCTTACCTACATCTGATTCTCAAGACTAACTTCCTTTCTGTTGGGAGCTTCCAATGTCGCATGCCACTCTTCAGACCCTAATGTTATTTTTTCAACCTCTGATTCAGTTTCTTCAAGCCAGCCTACAGAAGAGCTTCTGACCATTCAGTTGTACTAGGGCCCTTTCTTTTTTTCTCATCTCCAAAATATTCCCATAGTTTTCTTTTCCAACATCCTCCTCCAATGCTCCCAAGTGAATTGATCCAAATCATTCTGAACCAGTTCCCTGTCTTCATGTGTTGACCCCATCCACAGCAATGCTGCCTTTTAGGGACATTCAGGTGTCTGATCGAGCTACGTCTCCATTTGCAGTGGGAACTTGAGGGTAGAGACAGGTAGCTGGGCCTCAAGAGGGGAAGATGGATTCTGTTTTACTGTAAAGGAAAAAACCACCATGAAACCATCACTACCAAATGAGTGACTTATTAGAACTCAGATGTCCGAGTCCTGCAGCAGACATAACACAAAGTTTTTAGAGACGTGGCTCAAGGATATTCATTTTAAAAATTCCCCAGAAGATTCTGACGCACATTAAATTCTAGGACTTTATCATAATGGCCCTAATGGCCAGAAAAGAACAAAGGAGCCAACAAAGTAGAGGGTTTAAATGGTATCTAAACACTTCCATATGGTATTTAAACCTGGGGTAAACCTGTCTTCCTTCACTTCTCTTGCTTTGTTCTTATACAATGAATTAATTACACCCCACTTAAAACACATCTCCACCCTTTCAAAAGTAGATCATTAGCCCACAGTTGTATTTATAGGGACTATATCTAATACTTCTTAATATTCCCAAAGTGGCATGAATACTAAGAGCTAACACTGATAAAGGATCCACTATAGGCAATGCCTAAGCACTCCTGTGTATTAACTCTTCATGATGCTGTGCTCCTGTATTTTGCCACATTACAAATATAAAACCAGAAACATCTCATAATTGGCCCATGGTCACAGAGCTGGTCATAGACGATCCAGGATTTGATCCTGGCATGTGGTTCCAGAGTCAGTGCCTTTTGACAACAGTGCTTCAATGCCAGAACCCAGTGGGAATTTATCAGTAGTTACTGCCTCACTCCAGCCATGAAGTCCCATGAATGGCACACTCCCTCCCTTTAAATCGAAGCTCATACTCTCCCCTGCCTGAGATCCCCTCATATCTTCCTTATCTTTCTGTCTCTTATCCATCCTTTCAGGCCCTTGGTTAATAAAAGTCAGCCAAACATGGCAAACATTTCAGGGTTAACATTACAGGAGATAACATTCCCTACTTTATAAGTTTCTTGAAATTTAAATTATATGTAAATGCTAATAAGCACTGGGCCAGCACATAGCTAGCATGCATAGCAGGTAGCTATATTTAATGTTCTTCACACTGGCCCACTCGCTTTCTTTAGATCTTAAGATAGCACGAGACACAAGGAGGCACTTTTAATATACACTCTTCCAGGGTGATGATTCAGAGGGAGGAACACCAGGAGTGGGAGTGGGAATTAAAATTCTAACTCCCTTCCTATTAAGAAAACTTCCTGCACAGCTTTTAAGCATCCTAATTAACAAAAACTTATGCTGCTCATTACTCTTAATTTCTCTGTAAGAGAATACAACTGTAGCACAGAGGAGAGAACTATACTGGGTCTTGAGCTAGGGTCAAGTCCTATCTGATACTTGCCAGCTTGTGATCTTGGGCAAGTCATTTTACCTGGATGTGACTATTGGTGCCAGCAATGCCTTTCAGTCCTGGTTTGGCCATTTTATCAGCTGTGTCAATTTTGGCAATGCTGCAAATCACCCGGGAATGCTGTTAAAATGCAGACACTGATTAAGTCTTTTGACAAGTTTTTAACAAGTCATTTCTAACAAGTTTTGAACTGGTCCTGATGCTCATGGCCTATGGACCACACTTGGAGAAGCAGTTTTCTTGTCTGTTAAAAAATAAATGAAAATAGCAGTGTCAACATCACAGAGTCTTTGTGAAGACTCAAGGAGAGATACCATATAACATATGTAGCATACAGCCTTAGAAGGCCCACTAGGGGACCCCTGAGATACCCTATGTAAATGAAGGTTAGTTATTAAAATATCGGGGCTCAGGGAGCTTTCATCCAGCATAGTAAGGACAGCAATAATGTGATCCTGCTCACACACAGCTAGGACAACTCTGCTTTGATCTGAATAGTACTTGCTCTTGTATTAGAGAGGGCTTTGGATAACTTTATGGGCAGCTCTCATCTCTAATTTCACTCCACTCTTGTTCTCTGTGTGCTTTAGGTAAGCTCTGCCAGGAGGTCCTTACTCCAGTGAGACTGTGCAGAAATTGAGAGGGGGTAACTTCTCTGCAAAGCAGGTCAGTCATTGGCTATGGGAGATGAACTCATTTATATCTATCAGTGAGGATTTAGTATGCTCATAAAACACAAGTGGTAGCTGAAAAGACAATATCATCATCCCATTGCAGTCTCGTTTGTGTTTTAACTCCTCATTTTTATATGTCTACCTATCTACCTATTTATATGTACATACACACACACACACACACACATACACACACATCAAAAAACCCTCAAATATTAAATATTAAGTAGAATGCAAGTTACAGTACTGCTTCTCACATTTATTTAATGCACAGATTAAGAAAGGAAACCACATTCAATAAACATGAATCAGCCCCTCAAACACACACAAAGCTTTATTTGCTAATACATCAAATGAAGCAGAGTACAGTATTCACTCACAGGTAAAATGCTGGAGTGGGAACTCTGTAAGGCTCAAGGGAATCTATTTTCCTCAAATATGGTAAGGGTTGGGTAATGCAATCCAAATCATTTATTTCAATTCTGAATGAGAAGAACAGTGAATTGAAACTTTTTTGTTTCTTCCTTCTTGTTTATTATTATTATTATTATTGTTGTTGTTGTTGTTGTTTTAAAGATACAACTACTCAGAACTAAAGAGGCTTCCTGACATGTTTGTTTTACAGAATCTGTCCATCTGCCCTTGCATGGAGACATCAACAACCCAGAAAGACAGATGTCAAAATTAAGCTTTGGCTCTGGGTAACTTGAGAACATTTCCCCAGAAGACTATTCCCTCCCTCCCAGCAGCACGATGGCTTCAACCACGAGGCTGGGCTCAGGGTGATCTGCACCTGACAGCTCTCTTCCTACTTCCTTAGGGTCCTGTGACCTTTTTGTTGATATTGCTGTTTTGTTTTATTAAGATTTTATTTGAGACAGAGAGAGAGAGAGAGAGAGAGAGAGAGAGAGAGAGGAAGGAGTGTGCACAAGTAGGGGGAGTGGCAGAGGGAGAAGGAGAAGCAGACTCTCTGCTGAGCAGGGAGCCCAATGTGGGGCTCAATCCCAGGACCTTGGGATCATGACCTGAGCCAAAGGCAGATACTTAACTGACTGAGCCACCCAGGTGCCCCGTCCTTAGGATTCTTTGTACAGAGATCTAAAAGAAAACAGCCACAAGCACAAAAGCCACACATAGGGTACAAACACCATCTAGGCTGGCCCCTGAAGGCTGTTTGTGTTTTTAGCCTTGGTCAGGCAACACTGGGAAATGAAGGAGTCCTCAGGAGAATTTATTTCTGGCGCTAAGCCCCTCTACATAAATGAGCTTATATCTACTGCCTTGGTAATCACATTTTGTGAAATGGGTGAACTTTTCCACAGAGCACTTTCATGGCTGGCTGTCTGCCTGGTTTTGGTCATCAGACATCACATTTTTACTGAGCACCTACTATATACCAGGTAAGGAGCTAGGCAGTGATGCGTAACTCAGACAGGCTCCCTGATGCACCCAGACGTACATTGCTAAGAACAGTGGTGTTCTAAGTGCCTGAAGAAATCTTTCTCACCACTTTTTCTTCACTTATTAAATTATAATTTTACTTCATAATTATGATTTTAACAGTTTTTATGAACCCCGATTACAGAATTTTTTTGGTTATGCTTTTAATCCATTTTGTAAACATATTTACCCACACCTGTCCTTCAATGTAGATAACATCTGGTGAAATTTACAATGATCTGGCCTGATCTTCTGCTTTAATTCATTCATTCATATGCATGCATTCAGTCAATCACCAGTTCTTCACTGATCATCCATGGTTTGCAAGGCTCTGTGCTGACCAGGAGAAGAAGTCCTCAGGATGCTCAGAGTCTAGTAAGTAAGGTGAAAACACTCCCAGGCAACATGAGTTGATGTGTTCAGAAAAGAGATGCCAAGAAGGGCTTCATAAAGGAGAAAATATAAAAGTCATTGGTTCATGGACATACAGCTTAACTAGACATATAGGGAGATAACAGAAGCATTTAGCATCTTATGTCAAAGAGGTAAAGATAAATCTCCTTGAACACTAAGCCATACTGCTAGAACATAAGTCTTGATGCCATTCAAACATGAAATAAATTATCTAAAATGAAGGGTGATGGTACAAATTTATTTTTGTTGTTGCTAGATGCAGTCTTGGGTTTGAGTGGCGCGAGGTAACGTTTACCCATTCCCAACTTGATAATTTCATTTGCACAAAATCCGATTAGAATATCAGATGTTTGGCATTTTCCAGCATGAGTATTAATGAAACATCGCAGGGTGGGGAAAAAGATGTTTGAGTCTGCATGATTCACGGATGTTTTCCAATATCACGCAATGCTCCAACTAATGAGCAATAGCAAAGAAGCAATATAGGGTATTAACTGTTACATATTAATGATGCCCTGCTTGGAAATGAAGATGGGCCTTTTACATGCAACTTACAAACAGCCTGTAGTCCTGCAGCTTCTCGCCTACCCCATTCCTCCCTCCAAGCTACTCTTCTCAAAAGCTTTTCAACATTAAAATCAGAACTTTCAAGGGAGATTAAACGAGTTCCTCAAAAATTGCTTCCTCTGGCTCAGTGATGCCCAAACAGACATAATTAAAATATATTTACAACATTTGTTTAAAAGTCTTCACCCCCAGAGAACAAAGTTTTCCCAACAACTCAACTTGATATAGTTGCCAAATCATGGGTGGTCTGTCTGATGAGAAGATTTCTCTCATTTCTGTCAGTTAAGTTATGACGAATCAAAGAGAATGTCCATGAGGGAGAACTAACAGAAAGCAGGGTTAATACTCCATCCTCCAACAAGGAGGGCACTAACCTAAGATTCCTCCCAAGTGCAATTACTGACCTAAGGTAGAGGCTTATGAGGTCTCTGGTCTGAACAGTTTGCTAATGCATGGACTCACACACTGGCAGGAGGGCAGTAATAAGTGAAACTGGATCCTGCCCCTGTCATAATGGCACCATGGTGTTGTGTGTATTCTTAGCTGGAGAAACATTTCATTTACTGAAGCTACTGGTCTGAACCAATCCCGAGGCTCTTCCCTCAACTTGATTTGCCGATCAATTGTTGTGATTAAAGGAAAGAGATTTGAAGGAGCCAAGTGCTGATTCAAATGTTAGAGGTGCTTACTGCAGTGTTATTCACATCCTGCTTTAGACTAAGCTGGTAAAGGTCCTGTTTCCAAGCAAGAAAGTTTCGAAAATTTGATGAATGCTTGGAAGTAAGAGTTAGGGAGCAGGGTCTACCCAAGGGAAAGAAGAATATAGGACTCAAAGTCATGAAAATATGCAGGGTAAATTCTGAAAAACCCAATTCTGGTCAACTATGTAGGGTTGTTTCCGTTAGTGATTATGAGTTTTGAGCTCATAAAGCCAGGTTCGTTGCTTCTCTATACACACGACTAGGTGGCCATGCCTTATGACTAAATCCAGCCAACAGCCTTTAGAGAAACAGGCCAGCCGTATGAATGCAAATGTATCAAAAGGGAGGAAGCACAAGTCCTAAAACCAACCATAAATCAACTGACATCTCCACACAGTCCTGTGTTCTCTTCCTGGTGTATGGGAGGAGTGTCCATCTTCCTGTTCATATAAGTTTGCCTTTGATTCTATTTTCTGCTTTCCCAGGATGCTCATCTACATGATGTTTTCCAGTCCAGTTTTCTGCACTGATCCTGTAGGTCCATAGTTAGTTGCATTAAAATCTCTATCATATTATCAAAATCATTATTCAGCTCTACTTTCTACACTCCTTCTTGTCCTTCACAAAAGGTGGCCCTACATTCATTATTCTTTATAACCCAATCTTTAACCTACTCAAACTAGAATCATCCAAGCCACACAACTCTAACGTACATCACCAATGGCTTCCATGACAATCAACCAGAGGAAATTTTCATCACCCAACTTAAGTGACCTATCATCTCTCTTTCTCTCCTTTCTTTCTTTTCTTTCTTTCTTTCTTTCTTTCTTTTCTTTCTTTCTTTCTTTCTTTCTTTCTTTCTTTTTTTCTTTCTTTCTTCTTTCTTTCTTTCTTTCATCTATCTATCTATCTATCTATCTATCTATCTATCATCATCTGTCACAACTCCTTTGTTCTACAAATGTTCTAATCACTTTGCTCTTGTTTGTCCTCTTAGCTCAAAGGATATTTCCTCTAAACTACAGGAGACCCCAAGATCCAGTCCCAGACACTTTTTTCTTTTGTCTTCTTTTGCTTTTTAATCTATGCTCAGAGATTCAATTACCATCTATGAATTAGGTAGTCCCACTGGATATCTAAGAGGCACTTCACTCTTGACATATCTAAAACCTAATTCATCACCTCTCCCTTCTTTATTGCCCATCCTGTCTCCTCTGATGCTACTTCTCTAAAAGAAAGGACCCACTAGGTTTCAAATTGCATAGGTAAACTACAACATGGATGCACTTTTGCTGAGTGAAAAAAGCCAGATATAAAACACACTGTGTGATTCCATTTATATGACATGTCTAGAAAAGGAAAATCTATAGAGATCAAAAGTAGATTAGCTGCTGCCTAGGGTCAGAGAATGGGAATGGAGAGTGACTGTAAATGGGCTTGAGTTCTCCTTTTAGGGTGCTGAAAGGATTTTAAAATTAGACTGTGAACGAACTGATGGTTGCCAGAGGGGAGGGGAGTAGGGGGACAGGCAAAATGGGTGAAAGGGAATCAGAGATAAAGGCTTCCAGTTATGGAATAAATAAGTCATGAGAATAAAAGGCACCGCATAGGTACTGTCATAGTGTCGTGGCAGATGGTAGCTACACAGTGGTGGGCACAGCATAATGAAGAGAGACCGAATCACTGTTGTATACCTGGAACTACCATGTGCCAAATATATGGAAATTTTTCTTTCAGCTAGACTGTGATGTTAGCAGTGCAACTCTAAAATTATACTAAAAACTAATGAGTTGTACACTTAAAATGGGTGAATTTTGTGACATGTAAATTGTATCTCAATGAAACCATTTTCAGAAATTATATAGAAAGAAGTCAGGTTTGATTTCCTCCCTTTTCTCTGTCATCTCCATTGTCAACCTACTCCTAAGTTCCACCAATCAGACTATCAGAATACTTCTCAATTCACCCATTTTGTGCTCTACTTTAAAGCAGCAGTATCTTTCTTAGACTACTGCCAATAGTACCCATCAGCTCTGGTACCCACAACAGACTGTTCTACACACTTCAGCCAGAAAGATCTTCCCTGCTTGGAAACCCTTTATTGGCCTCCAAAAGTCCTTAAAGTCCACATTCCTGGGATGCCTGGGTGGCTCAGGGGTTGAGCATCCACCTTCAGCTCAGGTTATGGCCCCAGGGTCCTGGAATCGAGTCCCACATTGGGCTCCCCTCAAGGAGCCTGCTTCTCTCTCTGCCTATGTCTCTACCTCTCTCTGTCTCTCATGAATAAGTAAATAAAATCTTTAAAAAATAAAACCACAATTCCTTCAATTGACCTAAAAGACCCAGTGTGACTGGCCTACTGACCCTCCTTCACCCATCCTCCCCTCCCATACTTCCCCTGGGTCAGAGACAGTTTCACCTGCAACTCTCTTCTACTCCAATCCTCACCTGCTCCATTTCCACTCCTTCTTGGGTGGCAGCCCGAGAATTAGCTTGAGGAGAATTACCCTGACTCCTCAGTGTAAGTCTGCCCCATTGGCTATCGGTCTCAGAGAATCACTATTCATGTCTTCAGAGAACAGATTCCACTATGAGGACTTGGGTTCATATACCACGTGTGTGCACATGCTTCTGCCCTTTTGTTCATCGCTGCATCTTCAGCACCTAGACTAGTACCTGACTGTAGATAATTGTTCAAAGAATAACTTTTCTGCTGGCAAGAGTTAATATCAATACCTTTTATTAATGAATATGAAATTTCTTTCTGGATGGGCCAGTCAAGGGAGAGGGGATTGATATTATTTTGTATGAAATTTTCACACACAACAGTCCTTAATACAACTGTAAAATAACCTAGTTTCCTTTACTCCATCGAGCCTGGGTGAACGGAGGACTGAAAAGAACAAGCTGGCTGGTCTCTGAGAGGCCCAGGAGCAGCTTGAATGGAAATACAAGAAAGCTCCACCTCCTTAAAGATCAGGCAAATTACTTCAAAGCTTGTCTCGAAATCATGGCTTTTCTCCTGTTTAATAGAAAGAGCCTCTGCCAGCCAAATAGAAATGTTCAACCTCCTCCAAAATTCTGCTAGGAAAAAAATGTTTTGACATCCTTTCCTTATCTCTGGGCACACTGACTTCTCCCTGTGCCTCTGTTCGGAGCTGCGACAGCACCTGTGGCAAGTCCAGATTCCTCAGTCTCTCTCTTGCTTTTTCTTGTGATGAAAATAAGCTGCCAGGAGCACCTGGGCGGCTCATTCAGTTAAGGGTCTGCCTTCGGTCAGGGGCCTGGGATGGAGCCCCGAGTTGGGCTCCCTGCTCAGCAGGTGCCTGCCCCTCCCCAACTTGTGCTCTCATTCTCGCTCCCTCAAATATGGAAAATCTTCAAAAGATAAAAAATAAAATCACTCCCCACCATCACTTGGCAATAAGGTTAGCTATGAGGTGTCTAGTCTCAACCCTATCACTCTTTTGTAAGCCCTGAGACTCACTGCCCATCTTCTGCGTATCGTTTCCAAATCCAAACCCAGAGCCCTTTTAAAGGCCATGTAGATGGGAAAGAAATCTGAAATTGTGGGCAAAAAAAAAGTGTTAAAACAAGATTTCTAAGACTTTTTTCAGCGACTTTAAAAATGAAATAGTGGGGGGGGGGAGTACAATTAAAACAAGGCAAAGGAAAGTCCCCTTTTAATAAAACAACTGGGGCAATTGGCTGGCTCAGTCAGTGAGCATGCAACTTTTGATCTTGGGGTTGTGAGTTCAAGCCCCATGCTGAATATAGACATTACTTAAAAAAAAAAAAAAAAACTTAAAAGAATATATGAAACAGGGGCACCTGGGTGGCTCAGTCAGTTGAGCATCTGCCTTCAGCTCAAGTCATGATATCAGCGTCCTGGGATCCAGCCTCACATCAGGCTCCCTGCTCAGTGGGGAGTCTGCTTCTGCCTCCATCTGCTGCCCTCCTCCCCACCGCCCTCACTTATGCTCTCTCTCTGTCAAATAAATGAATAAAATCTTTAAAAAATATATATGAAACAGAATTAAAATACACTTGGAACTAAAATAAAATCCACAAAAAATGATAACTGACAATATTGATGTTGTAGATATGGACAAAATCCTGATCTGTCAGAATTATTCTGGGCAATTGCATCTGAATAAATATTCCAAGCATTTGACTCAACTTATGCGGGGCACACACACAATTAAAATTCTACCAGTGTGTACAAATGGTTTGAATAACAAACAGCTGAATGGAGAGTACTGCTTTTCATCACAGTCACCATCTATCTGTAATTCTTAGGAAATCAATTCTTTCTAGAGATTATAGATTTTCTATCTGTAAAATGAATATAACAATACTTGGCTTTGTCACAGGATTTTTTTTAAAGAATAACAAAAATGTTGTAGCATAAGTAAAGGTTCTGGTTAGGAAAGACAGGATTCTCATACTTCTGTTATTAGAGTAAATAATCTGAAGATGTCAAAAAAATGCATTATAATGCGAAATGCTGTTCAATATATTTATTATTTTATTATTTCATTTCCTTGAGAAACATTCTGAACTGTGCTCTTAGGAACTGTTCTGCAGAGATGGCAAAGATTTAATCGGATACTTCATTAACACAAGTTAAACATAAAGTTATGCAATTTAACTATAGCACTAAATAATCAATAATGTCACAGAGAAGGTAGTCTGTGTTTTTGCCCAGATTTCAGGAAATGGAGAGCCAACTAAAAGGAAACTGTAACCATTTAGAACAATGAGCATGATGGGAAGATGAGAAAGATCATTTTGGGAATCTGATTCATCAGTTGGCAACTATCTGATCAAAGGGATCCATCCACTAGCAAAAGGGGGCTTAAATCCTGTCTCCATGTACTGGAATGTTAGTCATCCAAAAACAAAATTATGAAAGATACAATTAATTTAAAAATTTTTTCATAGATGTTCTCTTTGCTTCAGAGAAAAATCCACCTATTAATTTCAGTAACTTTCTCCCTGATATATTCTAATAAAACCTAGAAATGCAAGATCTCCTGCTCACAGAAATATGGCGGACAGTTTTTCAATTAAAGAAAGAAAATAAAGTATCCACTAAAAACCATTATAAAGCATACTATAAATCAAACAATATGGAAAACTTCAAAATTCTCTTTAATTCAAACAATTTCAAATACTCAATATTAGTTTTTTTCTTTCATATTTATAACACCAACAATTGTTTTTGTTTTAATCCCATTTGTGGGTTTGGATTTTATTTATTTATTTTTTTATTCTGTGATCCAAACAACCTAAAGCTACCTTTAAATTATGTGCCAACTGGAAGAGCAAATTTAGTAATTATAAACATAGGACCAACAACATAAGGAAACGCAATGGAGTTTTAAAGTAATTGGCTTCCAGACCCTCTGTGACACAACATTTCAAAACACATCGAACCCTGACACTCCCTCTCAGCAAGACAGATCACATGCTGCCTATTTTCAAGAGTAGGAACAGATGCTTAACTACAAAGCAAACTGGTTTTTGTCACAGGCTTCATTGAAGCAAATCTTAATTGTTAATAAAATTAAAGTACAGATAAGAGGAAATGTTCAGTGTCATAACGCATGTGACAGCTTCTGGGACCCCCATGTTCTCAACCACTGATAGCTAACTCTAGCATTTCCTTGGTTGAAGATAATGCTACTAGCCACCTTGCATTCCCCTGCTTTTGCACGCTAATGAAGCAGCAGACCCCACTGACACAGTTATTTCTTTTGACTCACATCATGTCATAGTTAAAATAAAAAGAAAGCAGATGAAAGATAAGAAAAATATATCTGTAAGCTCTGTGAGGAACAGCCTGGCTAGTGGTTTGATTTGACCAAAACCTGAAGCTCATTTGCTTAAGGAAATAATGACAAGAAAGGTAGACTCACATTTGGACTCTAGGAAAGAGAGGAAAAAAGAACAGTGAGTCTTCAGGAAGCAACAGAAAATAAAGTAAATTGCCTAGTGAAATATTTGAGACAAGTTCATTATAGTTTATCAAATACATACTCCATGTAACGGCCATCTATCTACCCAAGTTGAAGGGAAGGGTACACTGATTCTCTTACAAGAGAGAGATGGAAAAGAGAAAAAAAAAAAAAAAAGAAAAAGAAAAAACCACAAAGAAACAAACGAAAACAAAAACAAAACAAAACCCACACAACCACCACCACAACAAAAAACTACCACCACCACCACCACCACAAAAAACACAAACAACATGCACACAAAACTAAGGCTGAAGGGATCTGTTTAACAAATATCCCTACAAAAACTAATGCCAGTAATATACATTCAGGATCATTTCTGGCAAATAGAGGTCTGGGTGGAGAATAAATAAGGAAATGCAGTTTCAATATTAGAAGGATATGGCGGGGGTGGGGAGGGGGGAAGAAAATGAAACCAAAAGAATACATGTGTCACAAAGTACCATTTTATCAATCCCTAAAGACAGTTCCTAGAAGCTGAAAGAACAAAAAGATTTATTTTGAATTGTGGATTTCCTCCCACAAGGAAACAATGTCTAAAGTGCTGCCTTCTTATTGAAGTGTATTTTTGAGTATGTTGCTAGAGCTACCATAGATAGTAATGCTTGAGTTCCTCATTTTACGGAAATGAACCATCTAAAACACCTAGTTTGTAAAAATCAGTTAAAATTGAAGGATGTGGGGCACCTGGGGGGCTCAGTGGTTGAGCATCTGCCTTCAGCTCAGGGAGTGATCCAGGGGTCCTGGGATGGAGTCCTGCATCAGGCTCCCTGTGGGAAGCCTGACTCTCCCTCTGCCTACATCTCTGCCTCTCTCTCTCTCTCTCTCTCTCTCTCTCTCTCTTTCTGTCAAATAAATGAATGAATGAATGAATATTTTTTTTTTAAATTGAAGGATGTGGTAATATAATGATTTTGTATTAAGGTACCTTTAAATAATGACATCTCTGATGTAAATCAAGTGGAATCTAATTTATCAAATATAGGCATATTGCTTAAAGACATGGGTCTGTCATGTTAATAGTCACATTAAAAGTCAATATCTCCCTAATTCAGTTAATGTTTGTTTCGAAAAGCTACCACATGGTAAATAAATGATAATAGGTTCTCTAAAACAAAGCATTTATATCTCACTTGCACAAAGACGACAAAGGACAGGAAGAGATAAGCTTCTGGAAAGAGATCCTTGTTTGATGAAACCTGCTAAAAAAATACTTTCTTTCCCTAAATTTCAACTCAGCAGCCTTAACTACCTGAATGTAAACAAGCAAATGGAAAGCATTGGTAATCTCTTAAAAATGAATGTTAATACTGCAAAGTTCAAGCACTATAAATTAGGCCTATAATCACAACCTATTTTTGCTTACTTTGCAAACAACTCTAGCCAATTCAATTATGTAAACACACAGTGAGTTTTTGGAAAGCAAATAAGGAATGAGAAGAAAAAATGCTATAGGCAAGTGCATGAAAAGGAAACAAAACAATTAAATACAGTTAAAGAAAATTCTAACAAAAAAGTAAAAATTCTAAAAGAACTCAAACCACAGGGCAACTTGAAGCTGTTTGGTGAAATGACAACCAGCACTAAACTCTTATACCATCTCCTGAGCTCCCCGCTCTCCCAGAGGTCAGAAAAATAATAATGTTCATAAGGAAAATCCTAAATCAAAAATACTTAACACAGGTCCACTCTAGCTAATGCACCAAGCTAGAGCGTGATGAATGTGCGTAAAGACATCTCCATCCAGGATTACTAGGGTGTCTATTTCAGTTTGGATACATAAATGACAGCTTTGGTTATCTAGAGGTTTCCCTCCCACAAACCTACAGAATCCTTTAATAAAAGCAAAATATAAAATGCAGTCCTGTACTTACCTTTCTAGTGGCTGCCAAAGGAGAGAAATGGAATTGCAAAGTAAGGAAAGATCTGGTTATAAACAAGTCACAATTTTTAAGATTTATATATATATATATATATATATATATATATATATATATATATAAATGAGAGAGAGAGAGAGAGAGAGAGAGGAGAGGGAGATTTTATTTATTTGAGAGAAAGAGAAAGAGAGCATGAGGGTAGGAGGAGAGGGAGAGGGAGAAGCAGACTTCCCGCTGAGCCCGGAGTCTGACCAGGGCTTGATCCCAGGACCTTGGGATCATGACCTGAGCCAAAGGCAGATGCTTAACCAGCTGAGCCACCCAGATGCCCCTAAAATAATACTATCTTTATAATGTTTCATTCCCATTGGGGTTATATGTAAGTGAAGTCCAAGTTGGTATATGAATAGCAATTATCTCTTGCTTTTAAATGGGCCATATTTACTAACTGTAGAAAATAAGTGATCTTCAACATTAACAACAACAACAACAACAACAAAAAAAACCCTATAAATACAATTAAAGCTGGATGTAACTGTAATTCAGTACAAATCTTTGATGGACCTGGCTTAGATCGTGTCTCAGGATTCCAGAGTTAAGTAGCATACCTTCTGCTGCATAACTTTTAAAATAACCAACTCAAAGCATCATAGATGTGAAAGGAAACTTCACAGATAAGGCTGACTTTAACAAGTGAACAGGTCAGAATGATATACTTAGAAAAGACTGCCAAGTGTCTTTGCCAGGGCTGCCATAACAAAGGATTTGTGGCTTAAATAACAGAAATTGAATACATCACATGTACGGAGGCTGGAAATCTAAGATAAAGGTAAGGGTAGGTTCGATTTATCCTGAGACCTCTCCTTGGCTTGCAGATGGTCACCCTCTCCGGTGCCCACACATGCCCTTTGCTCTGTGCATGTGATCATCCCCAGCATCTTTGTGTGTCCAAACTTCCTCCTATAAGGACACTTGTCAGGTTGGATTAGGGCCTGGCCTAATGGCATCTTCTTAACTTAATCAAACCTCTTCAAAGGTCCAATCTCAAGGCACAGTCAGTTAAGCATCTGCTCCAGCTCAGGTCATGATCGCAGTGTCCTGGGATTGAGCCCTGCATTGGGCTCCCAGCTCAGTGGGGAGTCTGCTTCTCCCTCTCCCTCTACCCCTCCACTTTACCACCCCCTTGTACTCACTCTTGCTCTCAAATCAATAAATAAAATCTAAAATAAAATAAAAGCTCCAATCACTAAATACAATCACATTCTGAGGTCCTGGGATTTGGGGCTTAAATGTAGGAAATTCTGAAGGGAAAAAACCATTCAGCTCATAACACTCCACATTCTGGACCTCAAAATTCATGTCCTTCTCACATACCAAACATACTCATCCCACCTCAATGATACCCAAAGTCTGAACCCATTCCAGCATCAAGAGTAAGTTCCAAGTCTCACGTAAATCAAGTGTAGCTGTGACTTGAAGAAGTATTTATTTTGAGGCAAAATTCCTCCCCAGCTGTGAACTTGTGAAACTGTACACATTATATGCTTCCAGAAGACAGTGGTGGGACAGGCATCAGACAGATATTCCCCTTTCAAAAGGGAGAAACAGGAAAGGAGAAATGAATTATGAGCCTCAAGCAAGTCTGAAACCTAGCAGGGCAAAGTCTTTCAGATTTTAAGGCTCAAGAATAGTTCACTTTGGGTTGATGCCTTGTCCGGGGGGCCCTTAGAGGGTGATGGGTCTGCCTTCCACGGAGCTGGCAGTGGCGACCCTTTGGCCCTGAGCTGCAGACAGGCCATGCCTAGGAGGTAGCCCTGCCTTCTGGGACTGAGGAGGGGATAGAGTGTCTCACCTCTGAAACCAGGGCTCTCTGGGCCCACGGTGGTAGTGGCAGCTCTGCCAATCTCCCAGTCACCTTTTGGGTCGTTCTTTGCTTTTTTTGAAAGGCAAGACATGTTCACTGACAGAAAGCTCTATTGTTCCATCCTGAAGGAGCCCAGAAATCTGACAGTCTTCCTTCATTTTTTTCCTATTTCTGCCCACTTTAGTCCAAACTTTATTACTTAGAAGTTCTATCTACCACTAAACCTTTAACACCTGTATTTTCACCACCCCAAGGCAAGCGAGGCTTTTTCTAACATGTACCCCAAAAATCTACCAGCCTCAACCCATTACTCCATTCCAAAGCCACGTCCATATTTTCAGGCATTTGCTACCAGCAGCAACCACCTCTCAATACCAGAATCTATTGAATCTATATGAATCAGGGATCAATTGGAAATAGAATCAATAGGACATGTGTGGTCTCTCCTAAGTTTCATGAGGTATACATTTACACACAAAGAGAGAGGATCGGGAGATTTAAAATTGAGTCACATGACTGTGGAGGTGGGGTAAGTCCAAAATCCGCAGGGACGGCCAGCAGACTGGAGACCCAGGGAGGAATTGCAGTTTGAGTCAAGAGGCCATCTGCTAGCAGAATTCTTTCTTGCTTGGGGGAATCCCAGGCTTGGTTCTAGTAAGGCCTTCAACTGATTTGATGAGGCCCACCCACATTGTACCATTCATCTGCTTTACTCAAAGTCTTTCAGTGTAAATGTTAATCTCATTCCACAAAAACCCAATTTCACTGAAATATCAAGAATAATGTTTGACCAAATATCTGGGCACCATGGCCCAGCCACAGTGACACATAAAATCACTCCTGACACCACGTATCATTTTAGTTCCATAAAGCATATGCAGTGGTGTAGAGCTGTGTCCATTACAAGAGGCTCCGCAGATTCTGAAAATCCTTACCTTCTAAGAGGAATAACTGGACTAAAATCGCTTAAGACAGTGAGTGTAATAAGAATCATGTACCAAACCTCAGTTATGACACTCTGACCTGAGATTGGAGGGTATGGCATAGGATTTTGCCACTGTCTACCAGGAGTTTTGGGTGGGGAGTCTTAAGATTTATGAGCATGAAAAAAAAAATAAAAAAAAATAAAAAAAAATTAAAAAAAGATTTATGAGCATGTAGCTGTATGACCACATCTCTCAGCCCCCGTTTCCTTAAGTGCTCAGTCCAGCAGGTACGTTAGAAGCTAAGGTTCTTCTATGACCAGTGACAACACTCAGGGCAGCCTTTCCAAATACCTCAGGGAATCTCCTTGACAAACTGGCAATATGGGATACTTGCATTTAGACAATAATTAAACTAAATTCACTGAAGTAGGGGGTTGGATTTTTCCCATCCATCTGATTTTTGCATCTTTTTCCAGTTATAAAGATAGACATTTTATTTAATAGGATTTCCTTACCTGATTCCCTCATGACAAATCACAGGCATTATATGACTGGCTTTGATCTCATGCAGCAAACCAGTCAGTGATGATTAAAACAAAACCAAGTTAAAAATGTCATACTTTGACTCTAAGCTTGGATTTTTCTCCAGATTCAAATCCTTGTAAGTTTCCCATAGAGTAGGAAAGGTCAAAGACCATTTTCATATTTATCAGAAAGAGAAGCTCAGAAGAAAATTTCAAATGTCTTCTTGGGCCCCCACTCAGTCAGCATCTGAGCTTCTTCTAGCTCAACTGTCCTCAACTTGGGCACTAGATTACATGTTTAGGGGACAGATCCCCTTAGCATGTGCTGGATGAATCACCACTGCAGAGGGAGTTTAACCACATGTATGAGTTACAGGAGTTAGAACGTGCTCCTCACGGCACTCAGCAAAGACTTTTATATCTACTCATGCTAATTAGGAAATTACTGAAAATATTTCCCATATTTAAAACAGCAGCACTCCTCATTGATATGCCACTCTGTCCTTATATGGCAACCCTGCTATGAATCAAAGCTGAATAATAATCCATCACTGTCAAAGGTAAATTACTGCCTAGAAAAAGCAGCAGTATGACATTTAAAAGCACTGAGAAATAGGCAGCCAGTCCTCGGTGCGATCCCTGAGCCACAGAAAGGCATGAGTGACGTGGGCAGTATGAAGGACCAGAGCCAGGGGAGGCCAAGCGGAACCCAAATCAGAGATAATCATGCCCACAGTGGAGACCGTGATGAGGAGACAACTGTTTGATCACCTCCCCTGTGTCTACCACAGCTTTACACACGCTGTTGCATTTGATTCTTGGAACTACTCTCAGGTTCTAATCATCTCCATTTGATACATCAGAAGCCTTGGACACAGCAAAATTAAAACTGTGCTCAGTGTCTTGCTGCTACTAAAAAGGGGAGCCAGGGCTAACAAGCAAAGTCTGTCCATCTTCAACACTCTGTTATTTTCACTGGCCCTGCCACTGGTTTACTTAGGTGATTAGCAGTATTTTGGTAGGTAGCACCACAAAGCAGCAGGCCAAGTGGATTAATACAGTGGATATTAATATAAGTCCTGGAATATAAAATTACATAGGGGCACCTGGGTGGTTTAGTCAGTTAAGCATCTGACTCCTGATCTCAGCTCATGTCTTGATCTCAGGATCCAGAATTCAAACCCCCTGTTAGGCTTCATGTTGGGCATGAAGCCTATTTAGAAATAAAAATAAATAAATAAATAAATAAATAAATAAATAAATAAATATTATTTTTTAGAAATTGCCTCAAGCTTTCAATGAATCAGATTGCACACCACCATATAATGGAATAATAGTTAACTACTGTTATGGATATTAAATGAAATACTCTTTATATTTAGTGATAGTGTATTAGCACAGACCTAATAAAAGTATGATAAACCAGGTTTATTCTTACTCCTAACTCTAAATTCTGAAAACAGTGACAAATGTAAGGAAATATACATATATTCTACTCATCTTGTTCATCTTTCAATAAAGTTATTTTGCAGGTATTCCAGAAACAAATATTTGCTCAGTTCTAGGGAAGCAGGAGCACATGCTATTGCTATAGTAACAACCACTAAAGTAAACATTAAGGTCAACAGTAAAGTAGACGGTTTGAGACTTTAAATACTCCGTCACTATTTATCTCCCCACCCACCCTCTTTTCTGTGCATTACGCCTGTCGGGGTTTGTCTCTTTTGAACCTGCGGATCTCTCTGTCGTCGAGGATAGTGACCCAATGAAATGATATGAAATGTTGTGTGGTGACGTAAAACATTACTTCCACAACATAGTTGCTTTAGTAAACATTAAACAATTCAAAAGGAGGTTCTTTGCTTATGGCAAATATGTATTCATGCTAAGATACTGAGAATGGGAGTCAGAACACCTGACTGTAATCCAGAATCCACAAGCTACAGTGAAACCGGGAAAGCTGTCCAACTTCTCTCAGCCTGAGTTTCTCCACTGAAGAGGGGATAACACCATCCCCAAAGAGTTGTTATAAAATAGGATGTGAAGCACTTCGCCCAGTAGAACACACAGTGTCTGCTTGGTACATTTTTGTTTTGGGAATGCTAGAGTCCATGTCCATTAAGTCAAGGAAAGCCTTTAAGAGTGCTGGGATGATATTTGCCTAAATCATGCCATACTGGCACCACCCATCCAAACCAATAAGCAAGCCATGGTCAAACAGGCAGCACATGGCATTTGCATAAGAATGTACTAGAATAATTGGTCACCTGGGTGGCTCAGTCAGTTAGGCATCTGCCTTCAGCTCAGGTCATGATGGTCAAGGTCCTGGGATAGAGCTCTACATTGGGCTCCATGCTCAATGCAGTCTGCTTGACCTTCTGCTCCTCCCTCCACTCATGCACACTCTCTTGCTCTCAAATAAAGTCTTTTTAAAAATATACTAGGATTTTACCATCCATCCTGAGGCAGAAAACCAAAGAGCCCTGCCTCTTTGGCTCTCTTTAGGCTCTCATAGTGGCCTATCATCAAATTCAGTCTCCTCTCTACCTCCAACCTGTAGATAAGGACACAGAAAGACTATTTAAGCAATATGGATTACCAATAATTATTCATTTTTTGAGCACCAACCATGTTCAGGCAATGGGCTAGGTGCGTGGAAAAGCAACCACAAACCAGAGTGGCATGATTCCAGATTTCCTGAAATACATATTCTATCACAGGAAAAAGACCCAAACAAAAGCAGATAAAAAGTCACCACTTTGTGATGTAAGATAAGATAGGAAGATGGAAACCAGGAAAATAATGTTGGGAAGAACTATTTTAAATAGGCTGGTCAGAGCCACCTCTCTGAAATTGTGGTGTCTCACCTGAGACCTGCCGGATCGTGTAGGGGGAAGCTGTTACGCGCAGGTAGGGAAGCACACTCAAAGCAGAGAAAAAGATGCTCTGGACCTGAGGTAGAACAGATAGTATGGTGTTTTGGGCACTGAGAAACGACAGTAGTAAGGAAGAAGGACTCAGGAAGAGCCACAGACCATGAAGGGAGCCCTTGACGGCCCCTGAAGGATGCGGTATGCATACTGAAAGGTCAGTGGGAAGCCACCAGAGGATCCAGGCAAGGGAGCGGTGCCACCTCAGTTACTTCTAAGAAGATCACTCTTCAAGGTGAAGAATAACCTTTAGTGTCCCAGTGTGAGCGTAGTGAGGCCAGTCAGGAAGCTAGTTCAGTGACAGGAAGGATGAAATGGTGCCTCAGACATGAAATGGGTAGTGCAGATAGAGAAAATAAAGGGAACAGAAATAGATTTTGGAGCATAAGTGATAACACTTTCTGATGCTAGGTCAAGGCAGAGTGAGAAGAAGAGAAAAATGAGGAGTAACTGGACCTTCTGGCTTGAGGGGTGGGCTGGCCAGCCCCAGGGGAAGGCTAGACAGTGAACAGCAGCCAAACTTTGAGAAGTTTCCCACACAAATGGGATAGGAAAGTTCTGTGGGGATGCAAGGGTTTTTATTCTTTTTTTCTTTCCTTTCCCTGACTTAACAGGGTTTTGACAAGGAGCTTGACATTGATGTCTTGGTGATTAAATATAAATATGCTTAATTCATTACAGCCAGTGATAAAGGAACTCAGCTGTCCCTTAAGGGTCATTATCTAGATATGATTATATTGTGAGTTGAAGCCAGGTCTCTGGAGGCAGCCGATCGATTGGCCAGTTCACAAAGCCCCTCCCCATCTCCCCACATTTGGATGCAACACAAATATCCTGCTTGGAATCTTTACTCCCAGCAGCCCTGTGTTCACTACATTCTGAGCCTCAGATGTCAGAAAAAGCACTCTAAATGACTGCCTGAAGAAGAAAATAATTAAAATGTTTGTATCTCTTCTCGTGTCTCATTCTGCACTAATATATTAATTCAACCACTGCTCCAATGAGTGGTGTTTTTTAATCAATACCTCCTAAGACCCAAGGAAGCTGGGGTGGGTAAAGAAAAGCTCTTAGCTTTCTTTGTGCCTAAATACCTCTGTTATAATGATGGAGAGATACAAAATCTTGGGATGCTGCATTAGGGAATTCAACACTGGAGGACGAACCATATTGCTATAGAGGTGAAACAAAAGCTCTAATTCTTAGATAAGTTTCCACTTTTCAAGCCGTACTTGGCTCAAGAAAAGCCAACCTTATGAGTGACCCAACATAATCTGTGCTTCGGGAGAATTAGTCTGGCGGCAGTATATAAACTAGAGAATGTGGCCAATGTTTTTCACACACACAGTCCACTCGTGTTTGGTGATGTATACAGACTCTGTATTGTGAACCATTTATGGCAAGTAAATTTAGCAGATACACAAATCCATCTAACTTGGCCATTGTGGGGGAAGAATAATAATACCCCCTCTACCTTTCCAAGTTCTTGGCTAAGGCACCCTTGTAATAAAAAGCTTAACAAGAGCAAAAGACCAATACAACTTTAATGACGTGTATACCTCCTATACACATGGGAGATACCCAGGAAAACTGAGAGACTCTCCCAAATGGCCCAAACTACCACCTTTAACAATACCTCCAGCTAAAAAAAAAAAAAAAAAAAAAAAAAATTAAAAATAATACCTCCAGCTAAAGAAAAAAGATGGTGGGGGTGGCAAGGACGTGGTCATGGGAGGTTACCAAGAAAAGCACAGTACAAGCAGTAAGGTCTTCATACAGATTTATGTCATTGTCTTCTCCATGGAAAACAGTTTCTAGAGATTTACAGACATCCTGCTCTTCCTGGTATAGAGATGGAGACACCCTTACAAACAGAGATTTCCCTTATAAATACAAATTTCTCTTACAAAAAGGTAATTCCTCCATTTCCAGAGCTGTTGGCTGTTTCTTACAAATATGCCAAAGTAACCTTATGTCAATAAGGCATATTTTGGGGTGACCGATTCTGTTCTCCTTCACCACCATCAGTAGACCACTCTCATCGTTGATGGTGAGAGATCATTCTGAACTTAGGAAGGAAGAATCTTTTTGAAACTACTTAGTTCATGATTAGAGAAGATACATAGCACCTTATGCTGTCAGTGGATGGATCTAAGATCTGGAGCCCAGTCCACCAAAATCCAAAACTCTTGCTGAGCATTGTCTCTTCTCCTCTTTCATATGGGACTGAACAGCAGCAGTAAGAAACTGGAAGACTCTCTTTAATGATGGTTGCCCTTACTTTGCAGATCATATATATTTTTAGATTTAATGTTTACATTTGTGGTCTCTCCTAAGTTTCATGAGGTTAGGTTAGTATGTGTGTCTGTTTCATCATTTACCTAACACGTTGAATTTGTATAAAGTATTGTTAAATATATGATGACAACAGGCCTAAAATGGAGTCACTCTGCTAAGCCCCACATCATCAACCTGAGACTGAGTTTTGGTTCTCTCACAAATAACATTGTAAACCAACCAAGATTCATTTAGTTGGGCAGACCTAACTGACTGGTGCCTATTATCCTCTAAAGAAAAGTGACCTTACAATTACCAACTAACTTTTTTGTCTAGTATCATTTTCTTATTTCCTCTCCCTTCTGACTACTAACATCTTTCATTTTGTACAGCTACTCAGAACCTCTTTCTGTCTGCTAAATTGGATGCTTCCTGGTTCATGAGTCTTTTAATAAAGACCATAAGAGCTTTAAAATTTACTCAATTGGGGCACCTGGGTTGCTCAGTGGTTGAGCGTCTGTCTTAGGCTCAGGTTGTGATCCCGGGGTCCTGGGATCAAGTCCTACATCGGGCTCTCTGCAGGGAGCCTGCTTCTCCCTCTGCCTCTGTGTTTCACAAATAAATAAATAAAAGTATTTTAAAAATTTACTCAATCGAATTTTGTTTTTTAACAGTATTTAAACAAATAGTGATAAATTAATGAATTCCTTCTCATTTAGACAACTGTTTTCAATTCTAAGGTTCATATTTTAAGAAGATTTTTACTGTGTCTAGAATAGGCTGACCATGATGACAAAGGAACTGGAAAGTTTTACTAGCAACATAAAAGTCAGAAGTGACATCCAGGAATAGGATGGAGATACAGTAGTATTCTTTGTGGACTTGAAAATTGTTTCAGAAAAATTAGGCTTATTCTGGAATTTCAAAAGACAAAATTAAGAAAAAATGCATGGAAAGCAATGAAAGGCGCATTTAACTCAAGTTTAGAACATGTTTACAATCTAAATTGTCTAAAAAATAAAAATCTCCCTTGGGAAGAAGTACAGATGTATCCAAACCACCACTTAAAGACCACAGCCACCTGGAATTTTACTGAGGAGATGCCTTGACCTAGGGTAATGTCCCTTTTTCCAAAAATGGCATGGTTTGGTGACTTTCAATCTGTAGTTTAAAAGGTCCATTTTGGCTTATTTTAGATAAAAAGTGATGTATATAAAGCATGTTCTAATACCTTAATTTGGTATATGGTAGGATATATTTGACAGAATAAAGACAAAAGCATGTAATTAAGTGTGAAGTCATCAATATCTAATTAGAATGATAAAAGTAAGGATAAATAGGGAAAAAAAGGTAGCTGAGGGACATGGGAGGAATTCAATCCACATATTCTTGTGAATAACTGGATGTAGAGGTGAAGACATTAAAAAGGCACAGGATGATAATGGTTAGGCACAAATGAGTATAGGAATATTGGTAATGTTGATACAATATATGTTTTTTTTACTGTAGAGGAGAAGTAGCTTTGGAAGAATAACTCAATTTTTATGGCAAATCAAAAGTTTAAGTGACATATTATAAATATATGGAAATATGCATCATAAGGTCAGACACTGATCTCAAATTCAAGGAGGAGCTTAAGACTCCTTATTTATATTTCCGTATGGAAATATGCATCATAAGGTCAGACACTGATCTCAAATTCAAGGAGGAGCTTAAGACTCAGAAGCATCATAGCTGTTACTGAAGGAGGAAAGAAAGAGAAAGATACGAGGGTATAGAAGCAAGGGAGAAGAGGAAAGTTCTAGTAACCATGTTACAGTACAGGCTTAGGAGATAGAAATATTCTCCAATTTTGGCTCTAGCACTATGTAGAACAAATCTGTCAATAAGAGCAACTAGCAATTGTGTGCTTATTCTGTGACACACACTGCATAAAGTGCTTCATAAGCACTATAGTCAGTACAAAAAAGTAAAACCATCTTGATTAATAACATGAAATATTGTATAGATATTAAAAACAATGATTATATCTGTATCTATAGACCTTGAGAGATACTCACTATTCACTCTAGCTACAGAGAAATGTGTGCAGTAGGATCCTACCAGGACCACACATCATATATACACTGTATATTTCTATCACACTTCAAATTTTTCACAAAATTCTTTGACGTGCTATTTAACATACACCAAACACCACACAAAAAGGTGTAGAGGGCTAACCATCATGCTGCTCACACCAGTTATCTAGGAAGTTAGAGGGTGATGGAATGAGGTGTCTAAAACCAAACCAAACCAAAAACAAAACCCACCTGAACATAAAGATTCTAGCATATTATGAAGTTAAGTGAAAAAATAAAATTCTATCCATATTAGCATAACATCCAATGATTGCATATGTTTATAGACTATAAGTAGAAGACATTTTCTTTTTTTAAGAGAGAGAGAGAACATACATATGAGGGAAGTAGAGTGGGCCACTGGGAGAGGGAGAGAGAATCTTAAGCAGGCTCCATGCCCAGGGCAGAGCATGATGCAGAGCTTGATCTCACAACCCTGAGATCATGACCTGAGCCAAAATCCAGATTGGACGCTAAACTGATGGAGCCACCCAGGTGCCTTTAAAAGGTAATATTTTTTAATAAAACCACTGACTTGAGAGTATTATGAGACTGTGGGCAATTTCAGGTTTAGATAGCAGTTGTTTTAACACTCTTTCAATATGATACTATACAAAACTAATCCTTATAGCTGAATCCAGAGGTCTACAAGAATGTACGCTCAGTGAAAAATATTTATTGTTACTTATTCTAAGTTTAATATGGCACAACACAGAAAAAACAAGTATGTCATCAAGTGTTAAGTATGTGGGGGTTAGAGAGCCAATACAAATATATGTATAGGATATATTTTTTGTGGGTTGTTATCCACTCACTAATTGCATTGCTGAGAGCAAATACACTCTGCCTCAGTGCTGATAAGAACAGGAATGATATCACCTTTCTGCCTTCTGTACTCTAATGCTCTGCCCATCAGAGGGGCTGTGAGCACTTCATTCAATGTTAAAGGTCAAGTCTTTCCTCCAGTAGGATCTGTTTGCTTGATAAAGTATGCACACAGCTTTACATGCTATAAAGCAAATAAAGTCAGTCGGCTTGACCAATGATTACTTCATCCACAGAATCAACTAAGAGTGTGTGCCAAGAAGACCCTCTGCAAGAACCTATTACCTTCTCAGTTTCTCACTTCGTTTACAAATTACAGGTGTTTAGACACAACTCCACATCTTGACTTGGCATCTCTCCACATAGGAGACTTAACTTTCATTTTAAACTACACATGACCAAAACTAAAATCCCTACCCGCTACCCATTCTCACCAAATTCCCCCCATCTTAGTGAAGAGCAACTTTAGTCTTACAGGTAGCCGGACCAAGAGGACAGGGGTCCTTGTTGAAAGACTCTTTCTCATATCCCAAATCTAATTTATCAGGAAATCTTGTTGGCTCTCCCTTCAGGATATATGCAAATTAGACCTGTTTCTTACCACACTCACAACTATTAGAATGACTGAAGCAAATATAATATTTTGCTCAGATAATTGTAATAGCCTCACAAATAGTCCTACCACTTTCTCCTTCGACTCTAAAAGTCTGACAGAAGATAGAGTGATGGCTTGGAAAGGGTAAGTCACATCATTTCGCGCCTTGACCAAACCCCTCAAATGATTCCTTATTCCAGTATATTTCCCCTGTCAAACGTGCATGCATTCTCCTGCAACCCCTCTGGCTTCTCCCACTGTAGAGGGTTTGCTTGGGCTTTTCCTTCTGCCTGGAATGTCTTATTTGATTTTATAGGGGTGCAAGGTAGGTCACCCCAAAATGTGCCATGACTGAATACTGGTTTTTAATTACAGGTATTTAAGAAACAGTTGGTGTAGGAAGAATCCTCTGACACTCCTTTATTTCCAGACAACAGGAAATATATCTACCAGGTCAAAAGTCTCCTGAACCAGGAGGTAGAGACATCCTTATTGTCAGAAATAAGGGATTTAGGGACCAAGAAGTCTATATAAACATATTTGAAGCTCCTGAATATAAATTTTCTTTGTCCCCTCATTCTACAGATTTAAGTTTCTAAAGTGTTTAAGAGCTGCATGCCTTGGTCATTTCTTTGGGTCTCAATTTTATTACTGGGTCTCTCTATGCATGAAATTACACCCTCCCCCCCATCAAGTCTATTTAATTCTTAGACTATATAGAAGAGTCTTGAAAGGTAGAGTAAATTTTTTCCTCCCCAACATTATCTACTCCGCTAACTTCCCTTTTTAATTTCAAAGGCTATCTTTTCTGTAAGGGCCACCCTAACAAGTTCAAATAAATGATTCTTGCAGAGGGTCTCCTTGGCACAAACCTCTCCTGACCTCTTTTATCTTATTGCCACCCCCCTCCCTGTCTTGGCACTTAATCATCTTCTAGCCTTTTATAGAATTCACTTAGTTATAAAGTTTATGATGTATTTCTTGTCCCGACCCTGCCAGAACTTAAGCCCTATAGATCTGTGCCTCTTATTAATTACTGACGGATCCCAATAAGCTAAACAAACCTTCATATATAGTAAGCCCTCAGTAAATATTTTGTTTTATTTTACCATACCAACCAGAATTGAACAACGACAAATATTTGGTCTTTATCTTTCTCTACCAAGGAGTTTCTTTAAGATCCTTCAGGAACTCAAAAGAAAGAAAGTTCAAATCCTTATAGTACCTAAAAAAATAATTATCAAAATAGAGTTCTTAATCTCATCGACAACTCTTCTAATAAAGTCTTTCTTCTAAATATTCCAAACAAAATTGTTTTGTTTAGTTTCATTTTTTTAACTTAGATTTAAAAAAATTAGTGTGTATTGCTCTTTATGACTTTTGTTTCCCTTTGGAAGAATAGTGGTATGATAGTGAAATCATATACATTTAAGAGCAAATATAGGGAAATCTACCATCAATGAAAGCCATGTGTTCAATATTCTACATCTAAATCACTAATTTAGTGCTGAAACACAACACAATAAAATGGAGACTAAAGTGATCTTGAATCGGCTTTTAGCATATCACTGCCAACTCAAAGAGATCATAATTTGTCACGGGATCACCGTTAGAACCCCTTGTTAGAGATAGGTCAGTACTGCATTCCAAAGGACAGAGTGATGGATTCCCCAAATTTTAATGAATATATTATTCATGAAGGGCTCCAGAGTCATAGGATTGACACTTATGCCCCAGGAATCAGATACTCAGAGCAGCAATTACTGATTTTAATTCCTTTGTATTTCTTCTCCAATAAAAGAAAATTACCTTCATAGAGAATCAAGCCCTCCCAAAGGCTAACAAATAATTTATCAGGAATTCCAGGTGGGTGACTTTCTGCCCCAAATTTGAGGCAACATAGACTTACTGGTTCTCTGCGTGTCCACACCATCAAAAGGCAGGGGAAATGCTCTTCAGTGCCTCTCAAGGCAAACAGTATGGTGTGAAACAAAAAGATGAAGCAATCCAGTACTGAAGATGTTGCTCTAAACTAACCTTCCTATTTCTGAGCTCCAAAGACTAATGATATTTCTCTAAGTCTCTTAGTCTAAAAAGACATCATGCTCTCTGAAGAGTTGTCCTTTATTTCACTCAGAAAATTTCCTAAAACCCTCTCCTATAATGACTAGTTTGAAATGTAATTTAAATAAACTCAATAGCTCAGAGTGAGGAGCTGCAGTGTAATTCAACCAATCGAGCCTTAAATCCCTAATGATCTAATTAAAAACAGGTTAAAGAATGTTGTACTTGACTCTTTGCTTCCTCGGATACCTCACACTTGATCAAAAAGCATAGAATGTTTAATGTCATTAACACATTTCAATACCATCAGCTTCAGATCTGATTTTCTAAAACATTTAAAATAAAACTGAAATGAAGGATCAGAACTCAGTGTGGATTTCTCCCTCCTGAGACAGATATATGTGCATAGGTAAGCATGGTCTTCTGCTTGAAATCTGGCTCCATCATGAAGGAGTAACTTTAGCACCAAACATGAGGGTCGGTGGAACATAATATTTTGAAACACGTTAACCCAGAAATACGAATCTCCGTGAGAAGAGACACTGAAAGCCAAGTTTGCTTATATGTTTTTATCAGAATATTAGAGTATAAGGTTACAACTTTATGATAACAATTCACTTCCATAAGTGCTACTGAAGGAGAAAGAGCTCTTAGGTGTGTGCTTCTAACCTACGGACTGTTGATGTCCAGTTCATTTTAGTCACCAATCTAAACGAACAAAGTCAGTATAGTAATATTTAAATTAAGGTCACTGTGTTGGTTTTCTCAAGAGGGATCACATAGGTTTGTCACACTATGAAATAAGCTAAATAAAAACTAAAAAGCTTTTGAGGTAACAAACCCTTCTGTATTGATTACTTTGGATTTTTGTCTTATTTCAGGACAGATTCTAAATATTGGCCTAAGATGTGTCAACATCTAAGGGCAACAGAAAGGAACAACATTGCTAAGTGTGAGAATTATAAACTTGCCTACAGTTTCTTAAAATGAAATAATCTATTGATTAATGTAAGGCCTTTCATCAATCTTGATTAGTGATGATAGTTCTCTGGCATGGAATTAAAAATTCTTTATGAATTTTTACTTTTGTGTACCAATGTTCGAAGAGTATCCCCCAACTTAAGCCAATGATTTTGGTAATAAAAAATATAAATAGAAACTCAATAGAAGTGGTTAATTACTTTTGTCTATGTGATCACTAGCACACATTCCAGACATGGTAAGATTTTTATGATTCTTATAAGTTGCACTGTATATCCAGATATAACCACTGAGTGTTGATTAATGACTATTTGGTAGAATGAGCAGAATAATAATGCAATATTAAGTTTCTGGTCCATAAGACTCTGGATGTAGCTAGTTTATAGTTTTTAGTATTGTTTTTTTTCTGTGTTGCTTAAGAGCCACACACGATTGTCTTTGATTGGATGTCAGAATAGTTTGTGCTTAGCTACATTCAAATTTTCTTCACACACACAAATTCAACAATTTTTTCTGGCACAAAAAACAACATCATTAGCAGTGGCATCTCTCAACAATGAGCATCATAAAAATCATCTGTGAAGAGAAAAGAAGCTGATTTTCAATGATGTGATACAGACTTTGAAATCATGCAGGTAAATGCCCAAATGATATGTAATGGATGAGAAAAAACAAAAACCAAAAAACAAGTAAACGAGAAGATGAAATACCATCATGAGTCTCAGGCTTGTGTGTGCAACATGCACACTAGAAAGAATTATTATAAACATCGGAAAAGAAATTCTTAAACTAATCAAAGAGAGGAAAAGAAAAAGACAACATTCTAAGTTTTGAATGCATTAAAATTAAACCCTGGAATATCTTCAAAATTAAGTGAAATGAATCTCAAAAGTAGGCAAATGTCTTTTAAAGTACAAAGAAAATTACCTTAGAAGATTAGACAGAGGGTCTTTTCAAGTGCAGCATATCAGATAAACCAGAAGGACCCACAAGGGGGCTAGCTGCCTGGTAAATGCAGTAGATGTTACTAAATATTCACATGCATGCCCTGCTATAATAATCACAGAAGGAATGAGATGCAGACATTAGAGAGAGTGGCCTGATTCCAGGAGCAACGAAAGAGGAGGGGAAGAAAAAGGAGAACAGAATGGAAATCAGTATTAATGCCAGAATGGGTGATCAAAGCATCACAACTCAACATCCCGACCCTGGGCTGTGAAGCTTGAAAGAAATAAAAAGATACATATGCATAATCCTTCATTTATTTTTCTAGCCTGAGTTTGGAGGAGAAAAATAAACAGGAAAGAATGTCTGTAGAGGGAGGCGGTCTTAGTTTCAGCAAAGGTCTGAATCCCACTCGAGGCTAACCCAGAACACGTGGCCTTGCAGAAAGCGGAGCAGGAGATAATAGAGAAGGGAAACCTGGCTCGGAAATACACTTCGGGAAGCTATTTGTCAGTGGTGGGGCTGAGGACAGACACTTACTGCTTTGAGCCAGTATTGTGAAGGCCAAGTTAAGGCCAGAGAGCGTTCATGTTCTATATCACAGACGATGTCTCTTTCTCTTATCAGTCTTCATACATAACATCCAAACTACACTCCTGGAAAAATGCAGATATGAATAAAATAATTCAAATTGTAGAGCTGGGAGAAAGCTTTGCAAGCATTTAGTAGAACACCTTTATAGCTCCATGAATAAATCAATACCTAGACAGGTGAAATGTCACAACAGAGCCAGGCCTAGACCCCAGGCATTCGTTCTTCAAGGCTGGCGTGCTGCATTTCCACCATGCTTGCAAGGGTCCATGGTTCAACTCACTGGTTCTTAAAACAGGTGTTTGCAGAAGATTCATTTGGAGGCTTGTTAAAAGATAATCGTAGGGACACTGGTCCTAACCCAACATCAACAGTTGACAGCAAGCAGGCTGAGCCAGAAAGAATTATTCCAGCTCTCATACAGCACTGCTACCTTAAATTCAATGTAAGAGACATTCATTGAGGTCTCTCTGTGTGCAAGGTACTGTCCAGTGATGGAAAGTCAATGATGACAAAACACTGCCCTCAAAGAGTTTTCATTAATCTAGTTACTGAACTACTATTTCAGGCACCCAGGGGGCGTTCTGTAGACAGAGTTGACAGTAAGGATGCTAGAACCTGCCAGCTGGTGATCAACAGATCCAACAGTATGAAGAAAAGATACCTCTCCAAGTACAGTATGGATGGCCAACTCTCCACATATGCTCAAAACAGAAATGGCGTTGGGTCATTATAGTCATGAAATGTCAACAACATGTAACTATGCCATGATATTTAAAAACTTAAGAAATTAGGATGCAGACCAATATACCCCCACCTTCATGTTGAAACAAGATATAAAACAGAAGGTGTGATGTCAAATAACTCTCAAAGAAGGTGCCAAATCTGCCTCCCCCCTCTTCTCCTCCCACACACCCGTTCACCAGGAGTCAGGCCTGAGCCATGGTAGGTTGAGTCCCTTGGGTACTCACTGGGAAGGGCTGCTCAAAGCTAGAGGCACAAGATCAGCCTGCAGCAACTTTAGAAAGCTAAAGGTCCAGGGACCCCGGGTGGCTCAGCTGCTTGGACATCTGACTCTTGATCACAGTTCAAGTCTTGGTCTCGAGACCGTGAACTTGAGCCCTCGTGGGGCTCCATGCTGGATGTGGAATGTACTTAAAAAAAAAAAAAAAAGAGAGAGAGAGAAAGAAAGGCTAAAGGTCCAACAGACCAAGAGCTGAACGGTTTGCCCAAAGTTCAAGTCTCAGGACAGAGCCAGCACAGGGAACAAGAGGTGGTCAGTTTCTGGATGTTTGTGGTAGCTGCTTTTAAGTCACCTGTTGGGTCTGAATGTAACTGCTGTATAGGCAAGTCCAGAAGAAAAATTGACATGCAGCAGCCCTAGACTTGGCCCTCCTTTGCCTGTCTCATTGGGGTGCTTTCATTTTGATTATCACTGATGGCAATAAGGATTTCTGAATTTAACAAAGATGTTAAACAAGGAGTTTAAGAAAAATACAAGTAAGGCAAAACTCAAAACCAATCAAGCAAACACCCTTCTCCTTACTCCTAGAACATTCTTTCCTATTCCCCAAAACGTTAAAGCCCAGATTAAGCCTCCCAAAAACCTCTGGGGAGGACAGTGAATTCCGTTGCTGTTTCCTCCTCACTATTCAAACCCCTGCATTTAAGTGATTTACATAATGAAGGATTTTACCTACTGAGGCTCAGATTATCAACCCCACCCACTTAAGGAGAGCTTTATAATTCACTTTTCTGGTGGGCCTCCTTTCCACCACTATAAAGTGGTTCAGTTCACTAAAACCTTACATAAAACTTTTTTAGGCAAGATAATTTAGCTTAGCTAGTGCAACAAACAATGGAAATCTCAGTGGCCTGATACAAGAAAGGGTTATTCTTTGCTCAGATAAACTCCAAAGCAGGTCAGTGGGGAACCACCTCCATCCAAGATTCAGGGACCCATAACTCTGCCATCCTGTGATGGCACCATCTCAATATGTGGCCTTCAAGGTTGTTGAGACAGGAGAAGGGAGAGATGAGGCATCTTGCTGGCTTTTAACTAGCTCCACTCAGAAGTATCATGTCACACCTCTGTACTGTGACCAGAACTAGTCCCACGACTTCATTCTAGTTTCAAGAGACCAGTAAAAGTAAGGAAGCTCATGAAATATTTAGTGTGCACAATTTCTACTGTGACAGTAATAATTATCATCTACCTACAACATTAGCATCCATGTCCTATCTGGAAGGACCTTTTCCCCCATATTCCCATAGTCCATTTCTCAAAAGTTGTTTTTCTGAGTTTGAATGCTGAGAAACATTCTCTGCCAGTGATTTACTGAAGTAGTCGAGTAAACCATTAAAACCAAAACAAAACCGTGTCAAACAAGAAATTCTTGTTTTGTTTTTGCATGTGCTTAGGATCAGAAAGTAGAAATGGTCAAGAATGAACTGTGGTAGATCACCAGGAAAGGGGTGGAGAAAATAAAGGGGAAAATTTTAACAGTTGGGTGTTATCTCTGATGAACACGTTAATATGCATCTAAATGTAAACATCCTATAGTACAAGTACACATACCTACACATTCCACAAAACAGCACGGTTACATCGTCAATTGTGTGGACATATGGCAAGTCCATGATTCATAGTCCCAAGCAAATGAAGTCTAGGTATCATCCTAGTGGGTTCTACCTTCTACCATTCAATGCTCTCCTGGTTGCCCATGCTGACTGAAGAGTAAGAGATGTCCTTTAGATGGTTCTTAGAGCTTCAGGGGGCTCTTGAGCTTGTAAAGAGAATTCTTTCAACTTAAATAAAAAGTATTTTTAGGATCTTTCTTTCTTTCTTTTCTATTTTTAAGAGAGGTGGGGGGAAAGCAGTGGGGGGGGGGTGTGTGGATCTTAAGTAGACTCCATGCCAGCATGGAGCCCAACAAGGGGCTGGATCTCACAACCCTGGAAACATGACCT
The DNA here is from genome assembly GCF_018345385.1 of Vulpes lagopus. NCBI lineage: Eukaryota > Metazoa > Chordata > Mammalia > Carnivora > Canidae > Vulpes > Vulpes lagopus. The sequence continues at coordinate 30,033,067 of NC_054827.1, read as the reverse complement.
GAGCCAAAATCAAGTGTCAGATGCTTAACTGACTGAGCCACCCAGGCACTCCTAAGATGTATCTTTTAATGCAGGGTGAGTACCAATTAATACGGACAGGTTGGGAAGAAAAGAAGTCAGAGAGATATGTTCATCATCCAAACATTCAACAAATACTGAATGCCTCCCATGTGTTAGGCACTAAATCTGAAGATAAAGCAGTGCATAAGGCTTACAAAAATCCATGCCTTCATGGAATTCACCTTCTAGAAGAACTGCATTCCCTAGTCTACAAGGCATTTTTTCTAGTTGGTTGTTTTTTTCAGTCTTCCTTTTATTCCCAACCCCCCAAGATGAACTTGATAGGCCTATTTCCAGATACTACTTCCTCTCTCAGTGTTCTCCCACATTGTCAGCTGAGGTTGACACCTTCCCTGTAATAGAAGTCATCTGCTCACTCATTTCTTGGAAGTTCTGTCACTTACTGTCAGGGCAATCACATTTAAAGAAACCTCATGCTCTACAATTGACAATGTGAATATTATTTTCACGTTCTGTTTTGCCTGGTTCACTGATCAGTCAGGCTGGCAGGACAACAACTCTGGTTTGCCTCTCGGATGTGCTTTTTGTGACTTCCACACCTGCACCACTGAACGCTCGTGGAAAAGTTGGCTTCCAATATTCTACCTTTATGCGATGCTTTCCATCTCCAAACTTCATTTTTCCATCTTTTGCTCTTTCTCATTTTTCCTCAAGTCAGGACAAGTCATATATCATGGAAAGATAGAGTTTGGGAGGAAACATGGGTCCTATGTCAATCCTGACAACAAAGTACTTCTTGGACTTTTAAGCAAATCACTCTTCCTCTTTTGTGCTTCAAGAGGATTCTTGGTTCAGAGCTCTTAAGCACAGATCATTCCCCACCCCCCACCCCCGCTTTTATTTACCAAGGGGTTTTATGGTAATAGAGACTCTATGGCCTATTTTTTTAAATTATTTTCCTGGAATGGTTTCTATTTCCCACATCCTTTCCCATAAGTATGCTATCATTCTTGTCAGACCGTATCTTAATTCCCATTAAAAACACAAGGTTACAGTTCATCTGGTTGCTTACCAGGGCAATTCACATTTAGATCCAAAGCCTCCCACTTTTCCCAAAGTTCTTCCAAATAGCCTTTTTTTGTGACTTTTTCCCACTCCACCATTCATCTCAGCTTAAGACCACGTATCGACCTCCTACTCATTCTGCCAACCCACTCTCGGTTCCAGGAATCACTCAACATCCTCTTTCTTCGTGGGCTGCTCTCCCAAACCAGTGCTCACCAAACCTCCTCTACCTCTTTTCAGTGCAGGTTCTAAACTATTGCTGCTCACTCCTGCGTGGGCATCATTCTCCTGACTGTGCCCCAAACCCCTACTCATACATGCTCCTTTACCAGGAAGTTTTTCCTGACCTATGGAGGTTGGTAAGTGCTCTTTTGAGGAGATCTCCTTGTCTAACTAATCTCAAGTTTTCTGCATAAGTGGGAAACTCCATTTCAACACTGTGTCCTTGGGCAGCCCTGGTGGCACAGCGGTTTCACGCCGCATGCAGCCCAGGGCGTGATCCTGGAGACAGGGGATGGAGTCCCACATCAGGCTCTCTGCATGGAGCCTGCTTCTCCCTCTGCCTGTGTCTCTGCCTCTCTCTCTCTGTCTCTATGAATAAATAAATAAAATCTTAAAAAAAAAAAAAACCACTGTGTCCTTGAGGTCTGCCTGTCTCTTTTCAGTTTATTCTTTGAGAACAGTGGACGTTGGTTTCAGATGTACAATGCAGTGATTCAATAACACTCAGTTATGATATTTTCACCACTAGTGTAGCTGCCATCTGTCACCATGCAATACTATTACGATACCATTGACTAGATTCCCCATACTGTGCCCTTTATTTCCGTGACTTATTCATTCCATAACTGGAAGCCTGTATCTCTAACTCCCCCCACCCATTTCCCTAACCCCCTCCCCTCTGGTAACCATCAGCCTGCTTTCTGTATTTATGGGTCTGATTCTGCTTTGTGTTTATTCATTTTATTCTTGTTCTTTTAATTCATTAGATAGGGACTAAGAGAATTCAACATCTTTACTTGTCCAGTACTGAACCACAAAGCAAACACTAAAGTGTTTGCTTGTTTTGTTTTAATTTATATAGTCATTAACTGGTTGGCAGTAATCCACAATAAAGCATCAATACATCTCGTAATGGCAGCTTCCTCTTTTAATAACTCAATGGATCTTTAAATACTCACCAAATGCTACAATAGCCATCAGACAAAAGATGTGCCTACCAGTATGTATTTGTTTAATTCATTAAGTAAAACAAACAAACAAAAAAGGAGTTGTGGTCGACTGCATCACAAAAACATTACCAGATCCCAGAATAGTAATTAAGTTTTAGCTATGAAGAAGAACAAGGATATATACACTAACAAAAGAAAGACGTAATACAACAGAATGTACTAAAGCAACAGTTGGATGTTTTTACTACTTTTCTTTTGGTATTAATTGCTTTAAAGTCCACTGGGGAACTTGAATTAACACAAAATTCAGAGTTTTTTCCCAATGTTTGTAAGTTAGCTTGCAAGGTGTTGCAATTCTGCAATTCACTGTAATTAATAAGAGCCTTCAATGACTGTGTTCTTGGCTAAAATACGATGAGATTTTTGCAGTACCTTCCAGTTGCAGGGATGGGGAAGATAGGAAGGTGCTTTGTCCAATTCCTCAATTCTCTATTCCTTGTGAAATCTTTTCATCAAACCTTCCACAGCATATATCAATAGAGATCTTTACTTAAGGACTGTCTTAGAGTGGTTAGTCCTTGGTTATTGGGTATTTTGAATAAACATTGAGATGATGAAAGTATTAGAGGGTAAACATCATTTGTCACCCCCAGTTACAGAGCAAGGTCATCAAATAGTCCCTCTCAAGCCATGGCTCTGAAGGAGATGTGGGGGTAGACAAAAAGCTATGATCAAGGAATCAGTTGCAAGAGACGAGAATCAGAAAATCGAGGGTCAAGTGCTGGAATCCATAATAGCATGCTATCCTTTAAATCTGAGTCAGTTTTTACAGTTACAAAATAGGAAGTCAACCTTAAAGGTTTGTTACAAAGCTTAAGTGAGATGATCTCTAGGAAAGCATGTTTAAATTCACATAATAAAGCATGTTTAAATTCACACCACTGCCTAGAGATGATCTCTAGGAAAGCATGTTTAAATTCACATAATAAAGCATGTTTAAATTCACACCACTTCCTCAATGGTGATGGTGGGCAGATGGTAGGTTGTCACCCACTGATGCTGAGCTGTGCTTTACCAGTCAATGGCAAGGCAATCCTATGTTAATTCTTCACACTATGCCTGTATGTGTAGGTCTTCCTTCTCCAGCTAGACCATAATATCCTTAATGTCATAATGCACAACTGACTTCCCACAAACCAACTAAGTGCCAGGATCAGAAAATGTTCAATACACGTTTGTTATATTAATGAATAAATTACATCGAACTGTATCCTGTTAGACTATGGCCACAAATGCTATTTAAAGAGGAGAGTCTTTCCCTACAATCCCCCACACCATCCTGTTGGTATTTCCAAACCATTTTAAACAGACCTACATCAATACATGTCTCAGTTAATTGAAATTACTTACGTATGTTTGTCTTCTCAATTACTAATTGTATTTACTTTTTAATCCTCAGCTCCTAACTGAATATACATTCATGATTCTACGTAACCTTTGGCCGTTAAGTCATTCAAGATTCAAACCTGAAAAGTATTTATCAGGACCAGTGTCTTGCCCAATACCATGCCTACAACATCCTTCACCAATGGTATCCAAAAAACAAGGATGGAGCTGCTTAGCCATTATGTGGTGGCCATCAGACATTCAAGAAGGACAGAGTTCATTCTTCATTCTCTTACCCTCCCTCAGCCCCCAAAAAAGGCCTTTGCGTATACCTAAATCTCCATCCTATTTTGAGAGTTCTTCTTCTCTTGAAGTATAAAAACTGTGGTGCCTGGGTGGCTCAATGGTTGAGCACCTGCCTTTGGCTCAGGTTGTGATCCTGAGGATCCTGGGGATCCTAGGATCGAGTCCCACATCAGGCTCCCCCACAGGGAGCCTGCTTCTCCCTCTGCCTATGTCTCTGTCTCTCTCTCTCTCTTTGTGTCTCTCATGAATAAATAAAATCTTTTTTAAAAAGTTATAAAAAACTGATGTATGTCAGGCATAAATGTAATAATGTGGTCAGGAGATCTGATTTTGAGCTGAAAACCTTGTATTGATTACTCAGATCTTCCTGGGGGAAAAGCACTATGGTTCCCTTCAATGCTCTTCTTTGGCCCAATGAAAGCATTGCTGGATTCATAATATCTACCTTTGTGGCTTCTGCGAGAGAGGAATAGTTAATTCTATCAAGTTTTGGAGTGGTTGGGAAATTAAGGCATAGATGTGTTATTAAATAGTTATTCTGAAGCAAAAGGAGTTATTAAACTCAAGGCTGCATTGTTTTTTCCCTCTCACACCCCATATATATGCACCAATACAGTCTGTTACAGGAAAGAGAGATGGTGTATTTAGTAACTTATAAGTTCCCTAGCTTTAGTCCTGAAAGTAACACTGAATTTTAATTATTGAATACTGCCTATGGACAGATACTATCCTAAGTGCCTTCTCTGCATTATATCATTTGCTTTAACTTGCAAGATAATGTGATTAGGCAAGCATTATTATGCACACTTTAAAGATGAAGAAAATGAGCCTCGTGGAGCCTAAATGAACTAAGTTTAAGTCGAATCTAGTCAGTTCCAAATTTTAACTAAGTATATGTCCTCCTGATAATTAGAAGCTTTTACCTATGCTGCTTTGATAACAAATGTCATCCGTAAAACGTGCTCTCTCTTTGATCAGAAAGGGCTAATAGCTCCTGTCACATCACTAGAGCATTTTTAACTTGCTGAGGAAGGTGTAATCAAGGATTATTTCCTATTATCAGCTACCACCCTCTCCAACGCCCACTTTCCCCAAAGCATGGATACTTTCTTTCTACAGAGGCTTCTCTGGCCACTTTTCTCCCATTTCTAATGCCAATTAACAAGAGCTCCCCCGTTTCCCAAGCACTCCCACATCCTCAGTTTTCTTCTTTCTAACCCACCTATTAATGCAGCATAAGCTAAAGAGAAGAATCCTAATTAAAAAGTCATCAGCACTGTCCCATGGAAATCACACCTTCTTTGCCAGGAGGTGTTCAGTGACAGAAAAATGGGACTCCAGTCATTCTGCAAGACTCAAACTCCCAGAGCAATTTGCTGCCACTGGCCAGGTGATAATCTAGTTAGTGCTGGAAACTATCCAGGCTGTGACACAACCTGAAAAAAAAAAAAAAAAAAAAAAACAGAGACTCTTGACCCCCATAGCTACAATCCCTCAAGGAGACAGAGGCCCTACCAACATAGAGGGTCAGAGGTACGCAAAGGAGAGCTCAGGATTTAATAGCCAACATTGACAACTCATTCCTTCTTTATTGGAAAAAAAGAGTATTGAAATACCACTTTCACTGCATGAGCTATTCTACCCAACATGAAGGAGAATTTTGGTATCCCAAAGAATGCAGGCAAAGCAGAGAAGTATCAAATGGCAGGAAGAGTCGGTGATCTTTGGCTTATGAAGCTTAAAAGCACTTTCTTATCCCTATTTACCTGAGGCTTCATTTCACATGTTCCCAGTGATCATTCATCACTCTAGCACTGGTAAACCCTCTACCAGAAGCATGCTTCCAGGTTAAGTTAGTTTCATCAACCACTGCATTGGGAGTGTCATCTTTATTTACCTGACTAAAGTCATCAGCTAGTAAAGTCTGTCCTAGTGACAACTTTAATTTAGGTTATTATTTCTTTTACAGGAACTTATAGAACTCAATGAGTATATATGTGTGTATGTGTGCCCTTTTAATAAAAGAATTTTAAGTTTGGTAGGGAAAAAAAATCATGAAGGCCATCCAGTATCACTTCCCACCCCACCTTTCCCTAAAAAGTGATCCTCTAGCCTTTTGGTGAAAGCCTTAGGTTATTGGAAGGGCACTCCATGCTTACTCAGCTCCTGTTGTAGGAGGATGCTTTGTAACAATGAATGAACTCTACCTCCCCCCAGTACCTGCCCCTAAGTTCTGGTTTTGCCCTATATGCCACAGAGTAAATGAGATCATTTTCTTCCTTCTCTATCTGCAAGTCCTTTAAATATTTGGAGACAGTTATTGACAGGTCACACAAACAAGCCTGATTTTTTTTTTTCCAATCATAGTGTCATTATGGCTGGGATGCTCTCAAATATAAAATAATGGCTCTGGATTATTCTGAACATTAATGCCGTATACCTAAGGGGATGAGTCCAACAATCTCACGTATTTCCACTGAATTTAAATTATCTTCCACTTTGCCTTCATGGCTTAACTTGTGCTTTCAAACTGTCAATCCACCCACTTTGAAACCAACTAACTCGGCATGTCCACACACCCTCCCACACTTCTTCTCATCTTCCTAGAACACAGTTCCAGGATGAATTTGGCATTGGAAAGAGAACAGGTAGCTTTAGCTGAGTTCTCAGCAAAGGACGTCAGACTTTAGAAACTAGCCAGCCAGCCATTACTTAACATAAAGGCAAATGGCACTGAGGGGTAATTTTTAAGGCAGGCATCTTAAGGAACTGATGAGGGCATATGAGTTTCTGAGCCTAAACATCCAAATCCTACTTGTCAGAAGCAGCTTCAGAAGACATCCTAAGTGTGTTTACATTCTCATCTTATTATAGCTGTATATGTTCACCAACCTGGAATTTTGCTCCTTGTCAAAGAGTCTCTAGGAGAAAGCATCCTTGACTTCATTTTGTATTCCAACAGAAAAACGAAATTAAGTTGTAGCAAGTGAGGCAATTTCCTCATTTTCTCCTGACCTCTTCCTAAAGAGAACACACAGGACACATACTATATAGTACAAACATGCTCAGATGAGGGAGTCAGTCTTCAGCTCATGTTGCACTTCTGAACATACAGTTGTGCTGTTTACAAAAGTCCTCATAAGCAAATGTATTTAATTCTAGTGTGCGTACCAAACTTTATTTTAAAATGGCAATGGAATTTTGATATATATATATATGTGTGTGTGTGTGTGTGTGTGTGTGTGTGTGTGTATATATATACATATATATATATATATATATATATATTCCTGCAATTATAAATACAAGACTGTTGAAATTCCAATGCTCTCATTTTTTTCAACTAAAAAGAAATGAGTTTCTCTTTTCAAAAGGGGTCAAAGAGATGGTCTTGTGGGATAAGGAAATTATTTCTTTAAGGAAATATCTCCATCTTGTGGGCATTTAGGACTCATGTTTAGCACCATATACAATGTTTTGCATTTTTACAATTTGATTCAAAAAAGCATTGGCTTGAATGTAAAATTCTGTGAGGGGATACAAAAATAAGTAATCTACTAATCCTATTTTATGGATATTCACAATCTGAGGTTAGAGAGACACACACATGTATCTAATAAAAGAGTGTGTGCTGACACAGGACACAAGGTTTTAGGCAAGTACGGTAGGGTTAGAGAGATGAATTTTGACTACAAGTATCTAGGAAGTCCTGCATCAAGTGAGAGTTACAGTGGACTCTGATGTCTATCTGATTTTAGTAAGTCAATGGGAAGAAGAAGCTTACCTTCAACACAATGATCAGCTTGAGTATAAACACGAAGGTGGGTATGTTAGTTTCCCATTGCTGCCGTAACAAATTATTTACTACTAGCATAGTGGGTAAAAACACAAATTCACTACCTTACAGTTCTGTAGAAGTCTGACATGGGTCTCACTATGCTACCTCAAAGTGTGATGCCCCTTTCTGGAGACCCTAGGGAAGAATCCTATTTCTTTGCCCTTTACGACTTCTGGAAGCTACTCACATGCCTTGGCTCAGGGCATCTTCTTCCATCTTGAAAGCTAGCCACAGCAGATGGAGTTCATCTCACATGTCATCATGCATATCTTCTTCTGAAGTCCAACCCCACCAGTCTCTCCCTTCTGCCCTTTTCTTCTACTTTTAAGGACAGCTTTTGATTACACTGGTCCCACCTGAGTAATCCACGATCCTCTCCCTATTTTAAGGTCAGTTGATTGGTATCCTCAAGCCAGCTTCATTAATTCCCCTTTTCCAGGTATCCTAACATCTTCCCAGGTTCTAGGGATGAGAACAGGGGTGGGGGATTTTATTCTGCCTATCACGATGGGAGAAGACCACAGTAAGAGATGGTGAGTAGAGAGGGTTTTGTGTAAAGAAACAAAGGCATATGGGAAGGACGTTAGGGGAGATAAAGTTGGAAATGAGAGATTTGAGACTACCCACTGGCTTCTGAGCATGGAGAAATGTTATTTGATCTTGTTATGAAGAACACAACTCTGGCTGCACCATAGCAGGCAGGGGAGACCAATGAGATGAGCAGGGATGGTTATGATAAGTGATTGTGTGACTAGCAGATGTGAAAAACACTGCAAAAGAGAGAACAGACATGACTTTGATGATCATCAGGGTTCTGGAGAAGACAATGGAAGATTCTGCCAACACTGGAGTCTCAGATATGAGAAAATACTATTCTGTTAAGAGAGCTTGGGAACATAGGAGATGCTATTCAAGTGTGTGTGGTAGGGGCCCGGGGGGTCATGATTTAGGAGATGCTAAGGAAAAGGGATAAACAGAGTTTTAACCTAAAGCGACAGTATCTGTAAGATCAGCCAAAAAGACTAGATGAAATATGAAAATAAACAGCTGAGAATTGACCTCCAGAGACTGCCTCCATGTAAAAGGAGCACAAAGGAAGAAAACAGGAAAAAGGTGAAGTGAAGGAAGACTTAGAGACAAAATACAGAGAAAAACACATGGTGAAAAATGAAAGCTGCACATATGCTGAGCAGGATAAGAAAGAAGACCTATGAACCCAGGAAATTAAAACTAACCTGGGCACCCGAGGCTGGAATAATTCAGCATTAGCAAGGGTTTTTCTCCAGGTGAGGGAAATCACACAGATCACAGATCAATACAAGTATGAAACTACTGGCCTGGTAATCATCAGGCAACTGCTTCCGGAGAGATCACTGCAAGATTAGAAATCTGCAATGGATGACAGGCAAGTTTTCATCAAAGCATACTCATGGCCAAGTATTTGTTGGAAATTTTCTACATGCCAGTCACTGTTTTAAGAACTTTACTTTTTGTTAAATGAACAAATATACTATCCAGGCACTACTGCAGGTGCCAAGGAGACATCAATCACCAAACAGATGCAACTGCTGGTTTTCAGGAAGCTTCCATTCTCTTGGATTTCTTTTTTTTTTTAATTTTTATTTATTTATGATAGTCACAGAGAGAGAGAGAGAGGCAGAGACACAGGCAGAGGGAGAAGCAGGCTCCATGCACCGGGAGCCCGACGTGGGATTCGATCCCGGGTCTCCAGGATTGCGCCCTGGGCCAAAGGCAGGCGCCAAACCGCTGCGCCACCCAGGGATCCCCTCTCTTGGATTTCATACACTCAACAGTCCTTTGAGGCAGGTCTTGCTACTACTGTTTTCTGGATGAGGTACCTGAAATAGGTATGATCAACACAGCCATGAGACACAAAGCTAGGGGCCAAGCCAGGTGGTGTGGCTTCAGAGTAACCATACAGGTACTGCTTCTTGGGATATAATTAGTCCCCAATGGGAGAAAGTGATACCTAACATACTTTTAAAAATAGTTGCATTTCACATTAGCATTAGTGACTTTCCAGATTTGCATAAATGCTTCTATTTGCCTTCTCACTTTTTCTCTTGTAACTAATATTAAAACCCAGAGCTCTATCAATAAAAGAAACATATCCCAGGCTTCAGCAAGCAACTGCAAAGTGGGGGATATGCTATGTGGGAGAAATGGGACATGGCTTCAGTCTGTGGGAACACATTCAGGCAATGCTGTGACATATGCAAATCCAACTGGAAATGCTTTTAATATCTACCTAAACAAGTTGTAGTTCTGCCAGGAAGAAAATATTTGTTGAGAATACAGATTCAACATGTATCCAATCCAAACAGGTATTAGAAGTCTTACACAAGGATGTGATGCTCCAGAGGGGAAGACATCTCATGTCTTAAGAGAGTACGAAGAATGAAAGATCCACCTGTGTTAGCTACATGCCTAGGGATGGTTACAACTTTATAAGGAGAGCATTAAGTTCTGACATTACTTAAACACATCATTAGGGCAATGTCTTTGGCAAAAACCAAGTTATTTGTTTCACCCTACTATTTTGGGTCTGTAACTCACCTATGCTAGGACAAAGACCCCATATCCCCTTGGTATGACATTCTTTTCTTCTTGGTCAGTGCAAGTGTCATTTAACACAGGGAAATTTAGAAAAAAAAGTATAAAAATTATTAAGACAACCAGTCCCAGCCTATTATTATCTTTATTAAATTTGAGAATATCCCATGTAGGGGATCCCTGGGTGCCTTAGTGGTTTAGCTCCTGCCTTCGGCCCAGGGTGTGATCATGGAGTCCCAGGATCGAGTTCCACATCAGGCTCCCTGCACAGAGCCTGCTTCTCCATCTGCCTGTGTCTCTGCCTCTCTCTCTCTCTCTCTCTCTGTGTCTCTCATGAAAAAATAAATAAAATCTTTTTAAAAAAGCATATCCCGTGTATAATTGATATTTTAAATGCATTACTTGTATTGTTTAAGAGAATTCAATGTTGAATATTTAAGAAATTACCTTTACCAGTTCAAGTTTTAAATGAGGCATACTTGAATAACTTTTGTCTTTCTTTTTTAAGTAGGTGCCATATCCAACATGGGGTTGAACTCTTGATCATTGTGAATCACATGTTCTGCTGACTGAGTCAGTCAAGCGTCCCTAACTTTGAAAAACTGTAAATTTAAATTGATAGCTATAAGAAAAATTTCCTAAAGTTGTAAGTAATCTTGTAACATGCAGAAGAATTAAAATCCACTATATTGGGATCCCTGGGTGGCACAGCGGTTTGGCGCCTGCCTTTGGCCCAGGGTGTGATCCTTGAGACCCAGGATCGGATCCCACGTCGGGCTCCCAGTGCATGGAGCCTGCTTCTCCCTCTGCCTGTATCTCTGCCTCTCTCTCTCTCTCTATGTCTCTCTCTATCTCTCTGTGTGACCATAAATAAATTAAAAAAATAAATAAATAAAATAAATAAAATAAATAAAATCCACTATATTTACAACCTGAATTTATGAGATTTACAAGTGTTATTGGAGCACGTGAGAAAGTTTATTTGTTAGACAATTCAAGTACTTAAAAAGAAAATAAAGTATCTTAAATTTATAAGTGCAGTTTAAAATATTTAAGTGATTTAATTAACTAGGTCATAAAAAAAAAAGCTCTTTAAAAGTGATTGCTAAAGTTGCCAGATTTAGTAAAATAATTAGATTTGTAAATTGAACTTAAGGCTTAAGAAAGAACTGTTTTTGAATTTATAATTTTAATAAAGTGAATATTAATATTCAAAATGAAAGTAGCCCTTCAATAATCTTTGTAAGGATTAAAATATTTAAGAATACCAAAAAGCTCACACAGATACCGTGTATCTGTTGCCTCATTGATTCTGAAAGGCCTGGGTCAAAGAGCCTCTAACATCCCAGCCAACTCCTTATAAAGAGCTGAAGGTCTTGTATCTGGCCTGCTGGGTAGTTTGTTATTCATTGTTGGTCACATTTACAGTCTTCTCCAAAGGGTCACAGGGTATAGTTCAGTTCTTATCCCAGAACCACGGTTCAGACCTTAAGTGAGTTGTTTCCCACCCTCACGCACAAGAAGTGGACTTCCCAGCCCCTGCTCACTGGGCTGCCATGAGAACTAAGGAAGCAGTGTTTATTCTTTCATGTAGAGGCTACATCTTACCAAGACGTGGTTATAACAACTTTCTGTTCTCCTGTTTGTCCCTACAATGCTAAAAGGTGTAGGTGAACAATATTCAGAGTGGGATGAATGTACCTCTTCTCCAGCTGGAATGGAATCCCTATTATTGTGTTAGGATCCACTAATGGTTGTGTGTATTGGATTTTTTCACCCCCTCCAGGTGATGGATGGGCTCTCCACCACCTCGCACGGCTCCACTTTGCTTCTGCTCATGGAATCTTTCCAGATACAACCCTGAGCATTTCTCTTTTCATCAGAATATAGCACAGAAGTAGGAGCTTCGGAACGTAAGCAATGCAGAAGCGTGAGATATAAACCCAGAAATAACTCTGAACTGAAAGGCCCCAACCCACCTACAGAAACAATGGAACATAGATCTGTCAACAAATATCATTCAATGTCCCTTCTCTACCCAACCCCCTGTTGCCTCTCCTGTCAAAGAGTACCTTGCCCTGTAACTTTCTCCTAATTATCCAGGTTAACTACCTCATCATGCCAACTCCACCTAGGTGACTTTGCTCTCAGAATCACCCCATCTGATACTCAAAGAGTGTCACATCCAGCAATCCCAAGCCCTGGGACCGAGTCTGCTTCATTTGCCTAAATGCACAAGAGGGATAATATAAGGTAAGGATTTGCTCATGAGCCAATAATGGGAATCATCCTGACCACACTTCCTGTTTTGCTTTCCAAAGAAACAGACCACTGGATGGACAAAGTCTGAAAAATATAAATAGAATGAATCACTGCTGCTGGTGTCGAGATCAAGCAAGCCTTCTAAATTCGCTGAATGAAAGAACAGGGTGATCCAAATTAGCCTGAAGGGCATATGCACAGAACAGAGCAAGAAACAGAGAAAAACAGCTAGGAAAAGACCAATAAGGAAAACTGTCTCCAACATGTGAGCAAGGGCTTCAAGGGGCTTGAAAAACTTTAAAGGCCTCTGCATCACTCCAAACAAAGAGCAGGAAAGATGGGGACATGATAAATAAAACATACCCTCAAAAATCAATGAATAAAAATTAATTGGCTTTGCAGTTTAGCACTATAGTCACTGCATTTCCTTGGCTGTAACCCTATCTACCCAGGGGATTTTGAATAAGTTGATGAAACCATGTGTGTTTCAGAGGTTTTGTGGTCCTGGTATAATTTCCGGTTAACAAGTTCAGACTTTGCATTTCATGTTATAGCATCTGGACCATTTCCTGATGTGGAGTTCATTTTAACCTCCATTTCCATGAGGTATCTTGAGATGCTCCACTCTGGTGTCACTCAAGCCGTCAAGGCCATCCCCCTGGGGAGATTTTAAGCTTTTTTAGGGAAGGCAAGCCTCAGGAATGTTTTGAAGAAGGGACTACTTCTCTTTTTTTTTTAATTTTTATTTATCTATGATAGCCACAGAGAGAGAGAGAGAGAGAGAGAGAGAGAGAGAGAGAGAGGCAGAGACATAGGCAGAGGGAGAAGGAGGCTCCATGCACCGGGAACCCGACGTGGGATTCGATCCCGGGTCTCCAGGATTGCGCCCTGGGCCAAAGGCAGGCGCTAAACCGCTGCGCCACCCAGGGATCCCAGGGACTACTTCTCAATTCTGTTGCTCAGAAAGCAGCAGGGCCAGCATTTGCCATCCTGACTGCCCGGTGCACAGTCTTTTAATGTTCTGGGAGTAAATACATTTTGATAATCCCAGTTTTCTAAACTGATGCCAAAATGAGCTTATCTTTCCTTTCCTTTCATTCCAAACTTCCATACCATTTGGGGACTGGCTCTCCTGCTCAGAGGAGCTGGCTGGCCCTCACTAGTTGCTCTCACCCCTTCCAGCATTCATGAAGCTGAATCCTCCAGGATAGATCTCTCCAGTTCAGTTACATTCTGTAAAGGCCACAGCAGATCTAAAAATACTTAATGAGCCATGTTCATGCAAATGTTTGCCAGTTATAGAAGGACTGTCCAATGGCATAAAATCAACCTAAAAATATATGCAATAACATGTTAGAAATCAAAGCAGAAGGCTCATTAGTGTAACAGGAAGGGTCTACATTTGAAATAAGATACTTTTGGATTTGACAGTATCAGTGGAGTTCATCCACCCCCATAACTAAGCCCTGTCTAAAAAAAAAAAAAAAAAAAAAAAGTAGTGTTTCCTTCACCTAATCTGATAAATAATGCATTGGTGATGGTGACAGGTTTGTAAAGACTGTGCAAGAGATCATGGGGGCTATGTATCTTCTTAATTCTTCCCTGTCTAATACACACCACGACCTTCAGCTTTGTGATTTGAACATTTGGCCTCAAATGTCAAAAGGCTTATGCAGTGAGCCGGTGAATTCAGCTATGTGTGATTGGATTCACCACAAATTCCAGAATTAATGTGTGTTCAACAAGCAGTTATACTTCAATAACATTTCAGCATGAAAGAAAAATGGGGCCAAGATGTAAAAATTGAAATGTTATTAGCCTGCTTCTCCTTGTTATTGGCAATACTATCATTTCTAGTTAAAGGCTTAGCATTGCTGCTTGAAATTCTCCAGCTTGACCTAACTGACTAAGACACGCCGCCGGATGAATGAATACAGCAGTCTCTTGTCCGCACCAGGGCAACAGAGGCTATCATCAACAGGGACCCGGCACTACTTGTGAAATCAGATGAATTAGCCTTTCCGATATTACCCTTCTTCTCCTCATACCACACCTGAATAAGAGCTAGGGAAAATTAAGTATTAATATATCAATCAGTGACTTCCACCGAGATATCTACTGGTTCATGGACCTTCTGAAATTTTTTGACCACACATGCATGGCCATGGAGATCAAAAGAGGAAAAAAAAAAAGGAGGGGATGGGGATGGGGAAGAAGGGGAGGGAGAGAGAGAGGGGGGGGAGAGAGAAGTGGTTTATATACTTAAGATAATTATAATGCTACCTATTTGGATAAAAATAAGAAAGAATAGGAAAACCTCTCAAATCTGAAGCTTGCCTAAGGTTATGTTGGCCTTAAAAAGGCTACTTGTAATGTTTTATTTCATTGTTTTCCTTCTGAAGCATGCCTCTGACCCTGAACGTGTATCAACAATTTCCAGTGTCCCTGGGGTCTCCTCTCGGTGCACCTGTTTTCATCCATCTGGAAGCGTCTTGTTATTTAAGATCAGCGTCTTGGTTTTCCTTAGTGGCATAAGTGAGGGCTTTCCATGCCAGCATTGTTCTTTTATTTGTTTTCCTTTAGATGCTATTAATTAAAGATTCCTTGTTGGAGTGAAGAGGGGCTGAATCCCATGGCCAACAGGTCAGTGCTGGTGGCCTCGGAAAATGGTAGCACCAATCATGGTGAGCCCTCAGCAGCAAGCTACTGACAAGGTCAATAACCAGCATTAGCAGCGCTTCTCTGTGGAATGTATCCTGATGACCATTTGTACTAAATTACAGAACTCATTTCTGGGTTCATTACAAGGTAGGCAAAGGTACTGGTAGGCATTTCTGTGCCAGAAAACACAAACTCCCCACAAGGGACAGTGAGTTTCCTGCTTTGTGCAAGGAATCGGACTGCCCTGGGCAATCTCCAAGAAATGGCTCTAACATTCTGTCCTGTACAAGTGGGGACGGTCCCACAGCCCCATTATTAAGGCACAAAGCAGTCCACCAAAGAGCTGAAAACTAACACATTTCATAAGGTCTTAATACGATGTTCCATGCTTTACTGCCAATTTGAATAGCCTTTTAAAAAGTTGCTTGCCAACCTTTCATGAGATCCTTGCATGACTTGGGATTGTGTAGAAATTCTTCTACTACTAAGCTCTTTTATTCAAAAACTGTGATTGAGCCCATACTGTGTGGACACTGCGCCAAGCAGTAGGAATAAGAGAGTAAACAAGACCCAGTGTCCTCAAGCAGATTCTTCCCGTTAGGTTCCGGAGGGACTGAGGGAATAAGTGGCCTGGAAAATTAGTAAAACAGCAGAGAACTGCCTTCAGATATGTCCCTTCTTCATGGATTTGGGGCATTCGACACCATTCTAGCCTTTCTCACCCACTTAGAGTGAGGCTGATACCCCTGCCTGCAGGTAGCACCCAAGCCAAAAGTATCAAAGTGTAACAACATACTCAAACTCACCACCTTGGGGATGATAAATAGTATGGTACAAATGAATCAGCTGGAGACAGTCAGACCCTGGCCGTGGCCATCCTGTTCAGAAGCAGAAGGTAAGACAATAAAGGGAGCAGGTGGTCAGAATTTGAAGCTCACCAGTCTTTAACTGGAAGACCTCCCCCATCTGAGTCTTAAAGAACACAGAAACATCATGAGACCAGAAATTCTTTCCAATTATGTCTGAAATCAGGAGATTTCAATTAATTTTTAAAATTTTTAGTATTAAGCAAATGACATAAAAAGAAAGGGAAAGAATTAAGTATTTATTACGTGCCAGTCATTTCACAGGCTATACGATTTAATCTTCGAAGTAAACCTAATTAAGGCTAGGTGGTATTATCCCCTTAGCAGAGGCGGAAATGTGGCCCAGTTGGAAACAATAAGAATATGCGCTCGAGGGCATACATTAATACATTTCTGAGCCAAGACAAAAATCTTGTCTAAATGCACTATAAGTATAGGCAGTGGCATGTGTATTACCTATGTATTACATAGACCACAGCTGCTAAGAAAGTTAAGCATGAGACACATGTTGAGTGTGATCTCTTAAGACCTGAGAGAATGTATACATAAACCACATCTTGTTTATCCATTCATCTTTCGATGGACACCGAGGCTCCTTCCACAGTTTGGCTGATACCCAACCCCTAGATTGTGTTTCCCATTGTCCTTTCTTAACAAGCCAGAGAACATTACTAAAAAGTGCAGCATTAAGACCCAGATTCCCATGTAATGAAGTGAAGCACTATTGGATTGAACAACTCTTGACTTTTAACAAATATTCTGACAGATAAGGTCAATTACATCAATAACTCTTTCTCCCGTGGCCCTTTGTGGTCAGGCAGGTCCTGCGTCACCAAACACATTTCTACTTTTAAGCACCGTGATGCTGTGACAAGCCACAATGAAACAAAAGCCTTCTTTTTGCGGGGGGGGGGGGGGCGAGCATCACCACCCCATTCTCACAGTGCATTAAGGACACAATACTAAATGTTGGTTACATATGACGATCTGCAACTGTCTGATGAACATCCATAAAGGGGAAAGGTTAATCTCGCCCAAACTTCTCTAATTTTTGTGAACTGTTGTGTCCTTGAGTAGCGGGTGTCAAGTTGTGTTTGCATTACCAACAACATCAGCAGCACCTACAAATGCAGATTCTGGGCCCCATCTCAGACCTGCAGAACCAAAATCTGAAGTTAACCAATTTTTAACCTGGGAGGGCCTCCAACCTGAGGTTTGAAAAAATTAAATCCAACCCTGGGGATGAAACTCAACCAATCTGTGTTTTCACTTACAACAAGCCTTCTAGGTGACTTAAATAGTCATTCCAGTTTCGAACAACTGGCCTAAAGAGAATAGCAGCCTAGTAATCTGGGTTCTAAATAAGAGGGAAGGGGGTGCTTGGGTGGTTTAGTCTGCTGAGTGTCAGACTTGGTTTTGGCTCAGGTCAAGATCTCCAGGTCATGAGGTCAGAGTCCCGTGGTAGGCTCCGAGCTCAGTGTGGAATCTGCTCGTGAGTCACTCTCTCTCTACCCCTCCCCCTGCGTGTGCACATGCTTGCAACATTCTCTCTCAAAATAAATAAATAAAATCTAAATAAGAGGGATCCCTGGGTGGCGCAGCGGTTTAGCGCCTGCCTTTGGCCCGGGGCGCGATCCTGGAGACCCGGGATTGAATCCCACGTCAGGCTCCTGGTGCATGGAGCCTGCTTCTCCCTCTGCCTATGTCTCTGCCTCTCTCTCTCTCTCACTGTGTGCGTATCATAAATAAATAAAATTTTTAAAAAAATCTAAATAAGAGGGAAAGAATCCAAAGCTCCAACCAATTATAATGCTAGGTAATATTCTAATGAAATCCCTTACAGAATGTGGAATCGGAAATACGCTTGCCTATTTTGATAAATGGATGCTCTTCCTTAAATAAAAATTAAAATCTGAATTATGCAGGCCATTAAGTTTACCTTAACTGCTAGAGTACAGTCTCTAAATTCTTGGCTGTTCTGTATATTTATTTCACAACCATCATCTGTGATTTTTATTATATTAGAATATCCATTTCTAATTTTAATTTTTTTAATTAATATTTTTAGAATTTTAAAACTTTATTTTATGATAGGAAGGTGAAACATTTATTACTACTATATAAAATACAGTTTATATCTGAAAGCACAATGATATAAATAGATGGAATGAAAGACGGATGGGTGATTAATAAATAAATGATAGATTGATAGATAGCATGGTACCTTCCATCTATATGGTAATTTTCACTGGAGCAAATCTAAAGTCTCCACGGGGCCTCAAAAATTGTCTCTGCTAGATTATCAACCACATGAGAGCAAGAAATAAGCCTTACTAATTAAAGTGCTTAATAAATATTTGAGTTATAAACAAGCTCTAGAGATGTTTTTTCTGAGTCCAGAAAGAGAAACTGCCAAACAAGAAGCAGTTCTTCACCAGCACTGGGGGGGATAAACTTCCTCTGCACTCTCAAGGCGTGTCACTGAGGTTGGTGAATCAAACTGATAAAAAGCCAGACTAACAGGAAAAAAGGCAGATACATCCTAGCGATGTTTTTAATTTTTATGAGTTTGGGGGATTCACAGAAACAAGCGAAAAATCAATTAAATCATAGGCTTGAGGATTTATGTACCCTTTTAATAAAGGGAGATAAATTGTAGAGAAGTGACCAGACAAATGAAAAGGGTTTGAGCCTCTACGAACAGTAAACCAAGAAAGTGAAGATGCTCAGAAACTAATGAAATATAAGGATTATTTTAGTAATGTTAGTTTGCACGGACGTGTCTCAGGACAAACTTTCCTTCTCTGGTGCTTACAGTTGTTCTCTTCCTCCTGGTAGATGAGAAGAGACGAGGGTACATTCACAAAGAAAAGGTGATGCCCTGCTTTTGGGGCAAAGAAGGGGAAAGCAGAGATCCCTTCCTAGATTTGCTTCTTCTCAAGTGTCTTTGTCTCAAAATAATCCCTGTGATAAAGTGGCATATTCTGAGGTGGCATATTCTGATCCCCTTCACCAGTAATTCCTGAATCTCTGAGTCAGTGAAGAAAAATGCCTCTGCTTGCTGGTTCTCTTCTTTGGTATGTTCGTGTGTGTGTGTGTGTGTGTGTGTGTGTGTGTGTGTGTGTGACCTCCTCTAAGCTCTGGACCCCTATCCATCTGGGCAAAGAAGTTTAAGAATCACTACTGCGACAGTGATGGCCACGGGCTATTTTTCCCTTTCCACTGGTTTCTATGTAACAGGAAGACACTCAGGCAAGAGAGGGAAGGGAAGGTTGATCAGGGCGGCAGATCATAGGTGGGTCATAAACCCAAGATCCAAGTATCCTGGGCCATTTCATAGGCTATGCAATGCAAACAGCCCAGTATTATTATCTTTTGTTCTTAATGCTTTCCTCTATTTCTCTGATTTCGTATTTTTCTGCCATTAAGAGAAACAGGTTGGGGGGATGGGGGAGGGAAGTGATGGCTTAACAAAAAACAAAGCCAGCCCCTTCTACTGAGTGTGGGCAGGAGGCTAATTTTACACCCCAGCTAAAGCAAGATGAGGAATGTCCTGGTAGGCAGGAGAGTGGGAGTGGCAGATGTCTCACTCTGCCTTTTAGAAACCCACGTTTGAAAGTGGAGTCCTGAATATGCTACCCCCTTGAGATGCAAAGCAGCCAAGAGCCCTGCAAGGAGGGAACACAGACAAAAAAAAAAAGAACTAGGCCAAACAGCAATTAGGAAGAGACATTAACCAGGAAAATGCCAGAGGATTTTATCCTCTCTTTTCTCTGTTCTCCTAGTACAAACCTAAAACTGTTAAAGGAACAGAATTATCCTCTTATTTTATTTGCTTTACTCTTCAACTGCTCAATGTCCCTGGGTAAATACAAATAGAGATTGCTTTGTTTATTTTATAGGGTTTTCTGTTTTAGAGAGAGAATTATGTTACACATGTTTCTGTTGTAAATAAATAAAACCTTTTCCTGTCCTTGCAAGATCCAAAAAAAAAAAAGGACTCTGTCTTCAGGAAGACCCTGAACATCTCTCAAATTATAATCATTGAGATTCATGTGACCAGGAGTTTCCAGAAATTTGAACTTGCAGGGGTAATGCTACCCACTTCCAAGTTACCTTTGCCTTAGGTATCCTTCTGAATTCATCCATTTCTCTCTCTTTTTTTAAAAGATTTTATTTATTTATTCATGGGGGGGGGGGGGAGAATGGAGACAGAGACACAGGCAGAGGGAGAGGTAGGCTCCATGCAGGGAGCCTGATGTGGGACTCAATCCCAGGACTCCAGGATCATGCCCTGGGCCAAAGGCAGGTGCTAAACTGCTGAGCCACCCAGGCATCCCATGAATTCACCCATTTCTCAAGGCTGTCAAACTACAATACATTCACTTTATAAATCTCCAATCTCCATTTTGATGGAGATGGTGCACAGAATGGGTATTAACTAGTAACAACTACCAAAAAATTCCAGAATTTGAGGATAATAATTCATTGTTCTCTGTGTCATCAAATGCTACTGGAGACAGGAGCAGAAATTCAAACATGGAAGTGCAACTTCAGCCTCATGCTGTTCATCTGAGGTCAGTAATTAAAAAGATTTCCTCACATTCCAATGAAGACATTTCTGACATTCCAAAAAGAGGCTGTGGGTATTCTACTGATTTTGCATAAGTGTGAGAGCCAGAAGCCTGCAGGACAAATGCATTATTTAATTTTCTACTATCACACACTAAACAGCTTCTTTGGACTCTAGACATCAATTTGTTCCAATACTAAAGGCCCCAGTGGTAAAAAGATATGAAAATATTCAAAGTAAACTAATGCCTGCAAAACTCTTGGATCAGAATACTAATGCCTCCATCTGAAGAGGCCTTTAGTCTGTTATCTTTCCATTAGAAACCTTTCACATAAGTCCATTTGGACAATAAATACCTGCGGCTCATGGAGCAGTAGTCAGTAATATCCATTTATTTTCCTATGTAATGCCTTTCTTTGTCTGCATGCCTTGTGCAAATTTATCAGCTACACTGTTTTTGTGCTTTAAATCCTCAAGAATTTAAAAAAAAAAAAAAGGCCTCTCCTAAGCCTCTTTTTTAGCTACCTTTGAGTGGCAACAAGGATAGCATCATGTGGCTTTGGTGCTGGATAACATTTGTTAATGAAAGATATTAGAATTCTCTTCTCTACACACACACACACACACACACACATACACACACGCACACCCTGAAGCTCTAAGCAATTAAGTTAACAAATTTGTATGGTGCGCTTGTGACTCACAACATTAATTCACATGCTAACTCATTAAGAATTTGTTAAGTGGTTGCTATGTGCCAGGCACTGAGCACGGCATGTTGAATTGGACAGATAACACTTGTCCATGAAGAACTTACCAAATGCAGAGAAGGAATGCATGCAACTCTTTCACTAAATAAATGTGTCAAAGGACTGCTCATTGCTGGGTGGGAGTGGAGAGTGAGGACAGGGGGTTCATAGGAAGTGTTGGGGCTTCACAAGAGAAAGCTCTAGTTCTGGTTTCTTCTTCAACAGAATGAGGCTCTTCCTTACCAAAGGAACTTCATATTTCTTCCCTTCATATCACAGCGTGGAGAACAAAATGAACTTAAAGACAGCATTGCACCATCAATCAGAAAGGCCCAGGGCAAAATCCTCAGTGTAGAGCTTATGGACTTTCAGCAACAAGTGCAGACTACAAATGACCTACGTTCAGTAATAAGAAGGCCCACACACATGCTCTGTGACACATGGACAAGAATATGGAAGAGCACTTCATTTAAGATCATGAGAAGATGAAAACTCCAGAACATTTTCTTCTGCAGTTGAAACCTTACCTCAGTCACCTATGTGACCTTGGCTGAGCACACCTTATCTCTCCATCTCTTTCTATACCTCTCTGTCCCTGTTTCTTCATTTGTAAAATTAAGATAGGAATGGTTCCAACCATGTTGGACCAGGGTGAGGACTCCATGTCTTAACCTATATAAAAAGCTTAAAATCATACTGGTACCTAGTAAAGTGTTTTATAAGGATTTGCTAGCTAATGAATGACTCAATTAGTCACATAGGTTATAAAAAAAATAGCACTCTCGGTTCTTATTGAGTGAGAGGCAGATTGCTTTCAGGAAGTACTGTAGTTAATCTTCATTTGCAAGTATACTTTATAAAGAATACCTAGCTTCCCCTATATAATATAGATAATAGTCCCTGTGGTCATAAGGTGTCGCATGAATTATTACTTCATCATTAGACAAATTCAAAAGTGCTTTTGTCTTCCTTCCTAAGTCCTAAAGTAAAGAACTAATCTACATATTATTATAGACCTCAATGTTATTAATAAATAAGAGTGGGCCAGAATAGGAAAACCCAGGGAAACATATGGCTGGCTCTTTTACTTGAGGATATTGTCTTTACTGGTAGAGGAGACCAATAAGCTCCCCTGGACAAGGCACAGGGCATGTGAACTAATGGTCACTAGAAGTGACAAGGATGGAATTTTAGTAAGCCATTAGAGTGCATTAGCATGCATTTCATCAATCCAAATTTATTCGGCACTCCTGGACATGACATCTTACTAAGTGCTAAACAGGTTACATTTGCATTTTTGGCCTTAGAGGAGTTTAAATTTTAGCTGAGGTATCATGTCTAGTATAATATAAACTTAACAAAAATGTGTCACGAAAAAGTTCCAGAAAAATCCAGGGTAGGGTTATTTTATAAGAAATCATTATGGGTCAAAATGGTCTCAAAAGGCTTTGCGGAAAAGGAAGATAAATGAGAAGACTCTGGGACCAGTTTCGATGCCTGCAGGTGTCCTCTCACACCACCAAGCAATTCCCACACAGGAGCTGGATGTCTTACAGTTCAGCTCAATCCCAACTCTATCTACCTTCAGGGCTCAGTCCCACAAAACCATTCCCACTTCAAATACCAATCAAAAGTCCAGGTTGTTACCTGGATTTCTGACTAATGAGCTATAAATCAGAGGTACCTAACCTATAATCATCATCTTAGGTTTAATCAATTTGTTAGAGAGGCTCACAGAACTCCAGAAATTAGCTTACTCCTTAGATTAGCAATTCATTACGAAGGATATTAAAGGATAGGAATCAACAGCCAGATGCAGAGTTACGTAAGGTGAAGCAATGAGCAAAGGACCTTCTGATCTGGTAATCCTCAGCCTAGCACAGTGTACAAGGAAGCATGTTCACCAGCCTAGAAGCTCCCTGAATCCTATCCTTTTGGGTTTTTTATGGAGGCTTCATTACTAAAGCAGGACTGATTTAAAAATTTGCTCATTAGCAATTGTAGTCAACCCTCAGCCCCTCTTGTGGCGGAAGGAACCTGAAAGTTCCAACCCTCCAATCACAGGATGGGTTCTCCAGGCAACCAACCCCCATCCCCAGGTGCTTGCTAAAAGTCACCTCATTAACACAACAAAAGACCTCAGTTATTGCTCTCCTCTCTTAAAATTCCAAGGGTTTTAGGAGTCCAGATGCCAGAAAAGAGGTCAAAGATTAAATATATGTTATTTATTATAAATCACAATACCACACATGGGAAGCGATTCTTGAAAGACAGAAATGCATAAAAGTTACAAAGGTCATGCTGAATAGATCAACATTGTAGGCAAAAGGTCAAAGACTGGCAATTGCAATGCATAGTGGTCAATGTTAGTGTGAGTTTAGTTATAATACAGAAACGTCCTTAATAGAACTAGAATATAGTGAACAACTACGGTGTATAAACAATAGGCAGGGTGCAGAGGTAGCAAGCCAAAAGAGAGGCACATGATCTAATGGAGCTTTCCATACAGTTGAATACATTAAAAAAAGGAAAAATACTGACAACATGATGTGAAATCAGTTAAATTACGTAAGAAAGATTCCAGTTCCCAAACACAGAAAATATAAACTTCATGAAGAAAGGAACCAAATCTATTTTCTTACTATTTTGGCAAAGTAGATGCTTAGTAAATATTTGTTTAATGGAGAAACATCAAAGAGATTTAAAATATTCTAGACAAATTAGGGTACAGGCCAATATTATAGAGGGGGGCACTGAGAGGAAATGTATGGGCTGCCATGTGCACTGAGTCATGGACAATGGGCATATTTCCATGAGAGAGCAGAATGGAGATGTAATGTGCCAGGGAAAAGGCTCAATGAGGAGGACCTGAGGGTGGGGTGGGGAGCAGGAACTTGAGTTTGGTCCAGTAATGATCATGTCCAGTAATGATGACAGTTATCACCAATGTGGAAATAGAAAGTTTTGAGTTTCCATACTAATGGACACTAATCACTAGAATTTGAAAGGAAACAGAATGTCACCCCAAAATAGGCCACTTTGGCATATCAATTATCTTGAGTTAAAGGTATTTAATAGCTGTGTGAGAAGGAACCTCTGACCTTCCTTGTTTGCCATGGAAATAAACCTCCCATGTGAAAGGTACCTTCCATGTACCAGTCATATACAAAAACTGTTGCTAAAACCAACATCCAAGAGCTTATTGCCTATATTTTCTCCTAGGAGCTTTACAGTTTCGAGTTTTGCATTCAAGTCTTTGAAGCATTTTGAGTTAATTTTTGTGAAAATTTTATAGGGATCTAATTTTATTCTTGTGTATGTGAATATTCAGTTTTCCCACCACTATTTATTGAAAAGACTATCCTTTCTCCATTGAGTATTCTTGGTCCCCTTGTCAAATATTAGTTGATTGTATATGTATGGATTTACTTTTTCTGGCCTCCCAATTTTTTCGATTGGTTGATGTGTCTATATTTATGCTAGCAC
This sequence comes from Vulpes lagopus, assembly GCF_018345385.1. Lineage (NCBI taxonomy): Eukaryota > Metazoa > Chordata > Mammalia > Carnivora > Canidae > Vulpes > Vulpes lagopus. The sequence goes on along the minus strand of NC_054827.1, from coordinate 30,008,108 downwards.
TATACTGATTAGGAACTATAGACTGGTAGTATAGTTTGAACCTAGAAGTGTGATACTTTCAACTATGTTCTTTCTCAAGATTGCTTTGGCTATTCAGGATCTGTTTGTGGTTCCATTTGAATTTTAGGATCATTTGTTCTATCTCTGTGAAAAACGCTGTTGGAATTTTGATAGGGATTGCAACCAATCTTTGGATGGCTTTGAGTGGTAGAGACATTTTAATAATATTAACTCTTCTGATGCATGAACATAAAATATCTTTCCTCTTATTGTATCTTTAACTTCTTTCATCAAAGTCAGTTTTCAATGTACAGATCTTTCACCTCCTTGGTTAAATTTATCTCTAAATATTTTATTGTTTTGGGTGCTATTGTAAGTTAGTTTTCTTTATTTCTTTTTCAGATATTTCACTGTTCATGTATAGAAATGCAATTGATTTTTCTACGTCAGTTTGGTATCTTGCAACTTTGCTGAATTTGTTTACTAGTTCTCAGGATTTAAATTTCTAATAGCTTCCAGGTGCTGCTGCTGCCACCTGCCCTCCTTTCACATTGGAAGTGGCACTGATCTAGATGGTATGAACTTAGCAAGGACTTTGGGTCAAGTGAAGTATAGCTAGGAAAGTAATTTGGGCTGGGGGGAAAATATTTATTAAGGAACAATAAGACGTTATTTTTCAGCTTTCCAAACATCCCATCATCACCACCCCCATCATCACCATCATATTTAAAGCAAATGAATTAATCCTTCACTTCAATCCTTCCCTCAAGACAATCTTTAAAATATTCTTTTAATAGTCTTAAAAATACAATCACAAAACTCCAGTGGTCAAAAAGCATATGGAACAACACCAGCCTAATCTGATGGGGGCAGAATGGAATGGAATTTCTGTTTACCAATGGCCTTTGCTTTTCTTCCTTCTTCCCTTCCTTTCCTTTCCTTCCTTCCTTCCTTCCTTCCTTCCTTCCTTCCTTCCTTTCCCCACCTCCTTTCTTCTTTCCTTCCTTCTTTCTTTATTCTAGGCCAGCATGTTTATTAAAAGATATTAATTTCAAATTGATGACAAAATGTGTCACTGCTGCAGCTGAAAATCCTAAGAAGCAAGAGGGAGGTGGAGGGAAGGGGAGACTCTGGAAAATGCTGGAAAAGAGCCTCAAAAAACAGGAGGAGTTTTAGGAGGGAAAATTCCAGAAACTTTCAGACAGAGGAGTATTATTTCCTGAAAGAATACTGTTGAATTTTCAGACCCTCTCAAGTTTTACTGCAACTGGTTTAAGACGATGATTATAGCAGCAGACTCTGGAGAAGAAGATGCATAGTAAAGACTTGGAACTAGATTTTCTGAAACTCTCCATTCCAGATGGGGTGGAGGGGATGAATAGTAAGTCCTCCAAGGTAATGCTTCTTCTCCATGCAACTACAGTACCCTATGGCATGCACAAGTTAGCTCACCCAAACTATCTTGTTTTCACTGCAACTGTCCAATTATTGGCACTACTGCCTAAGAGACACATTTTTAAATACTTTAAATGTCATTTAAGTCTCACAATATCTCCTAGAAAAAACAGTAGTATTTTCTCTACTTTTACAGATGAGGTAACAGGCCCAGAAAGGCTAAATGACTTGAAGGTCAAAAATCATACATATTAGTAGAAGGATTCAAACAGTTTCGAAGCCTGGACTCTCCACACCTGTGTTCTCCTAGGCCCATTCTTTCATGCAGCTGATGAGAAGTGTGTAATCACAACCTCCCAGATGTAATGAGAACCGTCTGCAGCTCGCCACCAAACAGCCGGTGATTTGTCCTTGGTCAAATAACCTGCCCTCTCAGAATGTCATATTCTTCCTATATAAAGTGGAATGTCATCAAGTCAGTAAGATTTAGTAGATATTTAGTAGGTTTTGTGATAAGTGTTTACCAGTAAACACCCAACTATTTCACTTCTCGGCCACATAACCTTAGCCAGCTTTCTTCTTCTCTCTGCCATGGTGAAAAATAAGAGTATTTACTTCCCAGAGTTTTTATACAAATTAAATAAGCTATTCCACAGAGACCACTTAGAATAGCCTGGCTGGTACAAAGTAATCATGGTAATGATGATGATTGTGATGACTATGCTACTTTTATCAATACCTGTCCACAAACCTCCCATTCTCCATGTAAAGGTAAAAGAAATTAACGTTCTGGAAAGCATAACGCATAAGGCATCACAGTACACAGATATTAGTTCCCAAAGAGTCATTCAGAAACTTAAAAAATTGTGTTTACTGGAGGCCGGGTAGTGGATGGGAAGAAAAGCCATCCGAGTCCAGACTTAACAGAGTGCTGGAGGGTGGCCTATGGATAGGGAGCTGGGGAGCTATACTCTGAAGCCAATGGCAGAAATGGATAAGGGTTGATATATACATCACCTGGTCAGGTGAGATATTTTACATTTAAATGATACAATTTGACCCCAGGATAAAAACATCGCCCATAGCCAGAGTGATTCTGGGAATTCTCATCCAAAGTAAGACACTGTAAATGTGAACAGAGGGAGGTAATACTAATTATTACAATGGACCAAAAAGTATAAATGAGACTTCTAGCCACAATCACCCTCTTCTCTTGATATCAAAATTACTAAATTGAAATTATTCTTTTCCTAGAGTCAACAAAGATCATTCTTATCAGATCTGGATTACATTGGGGACTTGGGATTCAGATACAGTTCTAGAGGAAAGCTTGATATAATTGAAAGAATAGAAATCTGGAACACAAAGTGACCTAGATTCAAGATGGTGGTCCAGGCCAGAAATATCTATCCTATAATTTCTGCTGCTATTGATTCTCCTAAGATTAGAATCACTTAAGACAATAATTTTTCCAGCTCTGGTATGATTTTATCACATGAATGGATTTGGGAAAACTTGTGTGTGTGTTTGCGTGTGTATGTTGTGTTCATTATCACATACACATGCATTACACACACACACACACACACACACACACAGACTTATTCTATGAGTTACATCAAAGGGGAAAAGAAAATCAATCAGGTCCTTCCACAAAGACCGAGAAAAATCTGCAACAGACTGATTACTTTCCAGGAGGTGAGCATTCTCTAAACATTCCAAGTAATATCAGATGGAATATACTTCCAAACTGAAATCAGCCAAGTCCCCCAAAGAGTTTATCACTTGGCTTAGGAGGAAGAGCTAGCAGAATGTACAAAGGTATAAAGTGAAGCATAAAAGCACTAACACATACACATACACTGCCCTTCAACAGAGCAGAAAGAATAGGAAACTTGATATTTGTTCCCCTGATGCCTACACACTCAGTCACCTTCTATCAGGAGAATGAACATACAGAGATAAGGTTAAGAGAAGATCCCTCTCTAGGAGTGTGGTTATCATGTGCCGTGATGAGCAGTTCATAATGTTTTTTTTTAATATTTTATTTATTTATTCATGATAGACATAAAGAGAGAGAGAGAGAGAGAGAGAGAGAGAGAGGCAGAGACACAGGCAGAAGGAGAAGCAGGCTCCATGTCGGGAGCCCCACGCAGGACATGATCCCGGGACTCTAGGCTCATGCCCTGGGCCAAAGGCAGGCGCTAAACCACTGAGCCACCCAGGGATCCCCGAGCAGTTCATAATGTATATGTAATTGTTGAGTCGCTATGCTATAAGCCTGAAACTAATAAAACATCAGATAAATTTCAATTAAAAATAAAAACAAAAACAAAAACAAAAAAAAACAAATTTACACATAGCAAAAAAAAACAAAAAAAAAAAAAAAAAAACAAAACAGAAGTCCCTTCAAATGCCTTTGAACAGTTGGTAGAAATATCAAATTACTTTATTAGGCTATATCAAATAATTTCATTTTTTCAACAAAAATACATTTTTAAAAATGAGTCAGAAAAAGTACATACAAAAATAAATTATCATCAGCTTCCATATTAGAAGCAGTGAAGAAACTGGCCCTGTCTTATGTATGTATGTAACTCTTCTAAGAGGATCAATACAGAACTTAACAACTCTGTTTCTGTTCCCATGATGAAAGGTGATCAGCTACTTCTACCTAATATATCACCTTCAGATACATTAACATACAGACTTCCATATGTAAATCTAATGCTATATTACATCCCCGGTGTTAAATTTATGGCAACAATCAGACCTCAAGGGAATGACTTCAGAAAGCACCGCTTCATTAAAAAGAAATCTTACGCTTTTAACCACAGTTTGTTAGAAAAAAGAATTCTCTCTAGTGTGAAGCTAAAACCATCAGCAGGAAAGGATCTGGAGCAGAAATAATACAGTGCCTTTCTTCTTGATTAGAACAAGACATTTGTCACATTTTCATTGGAATCCATAATCTATCTTTTGAGAACCACCAAAGAATTAAACACCATTTTCCCCAAGCTGCATCAAGATGGAATCAGAACATGCCTCTTGTAATCAGTATCTGGCTAGGAGCTTTTCCCCATTTATTCCCATCTGAGCATACCGGCTTCTGTGGCTTACTTCCCCTTGCCAGTAGTAACTGAGTGATCTGTGGAGATTAACTCCTGCTGAGTCATCTCCATGCTCCTCCTCTGGATACTGTACTTCATTGTCATACACAGCAAATTGATTCACTAGTATAGAAGTTGCTATGCTCCAAGAAAGAAATTGCAATAGGTACATAGAAGTTGCTATGCTCCAAGAAAGAAATTGCAATAGGTACATACTTTACATGAGTCCTTAGCATTTTCCTTCTTGGCACAACCTAATGTTAACCGTGTTAGCCGTGGTAACATTGGTAACCTAATGTTAGCCGTGTGGTCTCGTGTGGATTCCGTAGTAAGACCAAGTGTTTTTGTCACTGAGGTGTTCTGAGCTGTACCTTGATGTGTAAAAGAAGAAATACTGGTTAAAACAACTTTCACCTTCTAGGATCTACTTCTTAAATCTTCTGTCCCTTGTAGTTCTCAACTGCATGTACCAGGCCTCTAGAAACTAGTAGTGAAACTGAACCAACTGGATGGGAGTAGCCACGGATAGGGCTTGTTTTCCAAAGAGCGTTGTTTAGAGTAGCTAAATTCTAAGCCTCCTTAGGCATGTTGTAAAGCTGTTCAAGACGTAACTCCACAAGTTTTGTGAGTGGAAATGTGTAGTGCTCAAGTCACATTCTGCTTTAAGAGGTTGTAACAAATACAAACAAATAAAAAAAAAAAAAAAAAAGGAGTACATCATGCTTAGTCAAATAAACAGGGTTATTTGGTTTTTAGCACCCACAGATAGAATAAGCTCAGAAAGTATGGTATGGTGTAAAGACCATGTATAAATATGTAGTCTAACACTGTGTGGGTCAACTCTCTCTTCCTAGTTACTAGTTTTAAATTTAGAGGCAAGCTAATTAACCTCTCTGGGTCTAATGGTCCTCCTTATAAAATGGTGTTGTGATGTCTATAATCAATGTTAACATAAAGTATAGTGGGGTGTGTGTGTGTGTGTGTGTGTGTGTGTGTGTGTGTATTGTGTGTGTGTTAATATGTGATAAACAGAGCTTTAATTTACAACCAAGGGTAGTTATTTCTCTGAATTCGGTTAGTTCTCATATAATCTAAGGGATACAGCAGCTATTAAAACCCTCCACTTATCTTTATCTCTGATCAACAAAAGAGATTTTTATTAAAAAGCTTAAAAGATTTTTGAAATGGTGTTTCATTGACAAATTTTGTAGTGTAATTTCAAATTGTGTGGATAGGCTAGATATGTTACACATTTCCCCGCATGAACTTGTTATACAAAGCCTGTACCTTTGAAAGAGACCTGAGATTTGGTTTTTAAAAGGACTTGAATCTCTCCACTATTACAGAAGATTCTGATTATGAAGGCCAATTATTCTAGTAAATAATTCTTGCCTCTAGAAAAACTGTTGTTTGCTACAGTCAATTTTTTTTTTTTTTGTATACCCTGTGGGTAGAACTCTTAAGAGAACATACCACTGGATGTTGCTGTTCAGCTACCATGATTATGACTAATTTCACACTTTCATTCCAATAAATACTTATATTTATAGCAAGGTTTGGATGCAAATATAATTTGGCATATAACAGTAAAGTTATCAAGGAAGATACATGTAACTCTCCCTACCTCCAAGGACTATTCATTAAAAAACAAAGCAAAACAACAATAAAATAGCACCAAAAATACTTAAGGATTAGGAAAACCAAATTTGGTTCCATCAATTTATAAAACATAGAAAAATAAGTACAAATAATAACTTTGCATTTTACTAGGATCCACAGGATCCACAGGACAGATAGGCCTTGGTAAGGATGACAGGTGATGTTATGTATCTGGTACTCAAGACAACACGAAAAAGTTAGTATGTTATCATCGTGAAAATGAAATAGGTTCCAGAATCAGAATTTCATTGGCACATGGCTGGATCCTTAATTGAAGAATCTTGCCTTCTTGTTGTTTGTTCCCTTAGTAATGTTAGATGAATGATAATGATACATGATGAAAAAACTGGATTCTGCTGAATATGGTACTAATTCTCCTTTACCTTTCACAGGTAATACCCAGTATTGAATGTTCAGTCAGCTTCTCTTATTAACCTATTCTGTTGCCCTACACTGGCTGAAATAGCTGCCCTACTTTATATCTTAGTATAAAACATGCTAAAATGTGAAAATTTGTAAATTGCAGCCATATAAAAAAGATGTAAATTGTGGAATCAATAACATAAAATGTGAGAAAGTAGAGTAAAAGTATGGAGTATTTACATATGAATGGGTTAGTTGTCACATTAAAACAGACTGTTATAACTACAAAATATTTTATGTAAATCTCATGATAATTGCAAAGAAAAAAACCTGTAGTAGATTTATAAAACAGAAATAAAAAAAAACAGAACCAACTGCCACAAAAATATTAACAAATCTTTATTCAACACAGTACTAGTAGTAATAGTGATAAGCAATCAAACAAGAAAAGGAGATAAAAGGCACCCAAATTGGTAAAAATGAAATAAATCTGTTACTATTTGTAGATGACAGGATACTACACATGGAAAACCCTGAAGACTCTATGAAAAAACTATTAGAACTAAAGAATGAATTCAGTAAATTTGTATAATACAAAATTAATACGGAGAAATCTGTTGTTTCTATACACTAATGATGAATTATCAGAAAGAGAAATTAAAAAACAATCCCATTTATGACTGTAACAAAAAGAATAAAATACCTAGGAATAAATTTAACAAAGGAAGTGGAAAAGCTGTACTCTGAAAACTATCAAACACTGATGAAAGAAACTGAAGATGACACAAACAGAAAGATAGATCTTGCTTATGGATTAGAAAAAATATTGTTAAAATGCCCATATTAGCCAAAGCAATTTACAGATCCAATGCATTCCTTATCAAAATACCAATGACTTTATAGAACTAGAACAAATAATCTTAAAATATATATAGAATAACAAATACCCCAAATATTCAAAGCAATCTTAAGAAAGAACAAAGATGGAGTATGTTCTCCAGATGGTATGTTCTCAGATTTCAAACTATACTACAAAGCCATAGTAATTAAAACAATATGGCACCAACACAAAAAGATACAAACAAATCAAGAGAGTAGAAAAGAGAACTAAGAAATAAACTCATGCTTAAATAATTAATCTATGACAAAGGAGGCAGGAATCTACAATGAAAAAAAGATAGCCTCTTCAATAATTGATATTAGAAAAACTGGACAGCTACAATAAAGGATGAGATTGGACCACTTTCTAAAACCATATACAAAAATAAACTTAAAATAGAGTAGAGAACTAAATGTAAGACTTGAAACCATAAAACTCCTAAAAGAAAACGTAGGTAGAAAACATTTGGACAAAAGTTTTAGGGGATCCCTGGGTGGTTCAGCGATTTAGCAAACATTTGGACAAAGTTTTAGGGGATCCCTGGGTGGCTCAGTGATTTAGCGCCTGCCTTCAGCCCAGGGCATGATCCTGGAGTCCCAGGATTGGGTCCCACATCGGGCTCCCTGCATGGAGCCTGCTTCTCCCTCTGCCTGTATCTCTGCGCCTCTCTCTCTCTCTCTCTCTCTCTCTCTCTCTCTCTGTCTCTCATTAATAAATAAATGTTTTTTTAAAAAAGTTTTAGCAATATGTTTTTGGGTCTGTCTCTGTAGGCAAGGGCAACAACAGCAAAAATAAACAACTGGGATTGCATCAAACTAAAACAGCTTTTACACAAGAAGGAAATCATCAACAAAAAATGCAATTTACTGAATGTAAGGAGATATTTGTAAATGATACATCCAATAATACTATCCAAATATATAAAGAATAACTCATTCAACTCAACAGCAAAAAAAAAACTAAAAAATCTGATTAAAAAATGGACAGAAGACCTAAATAGACATTTTTCCAAAGACATCCAGATGGCCAGCAGACACATGAAAAGATGCTCAACATCACTAATCATCAGGGAAATGCAAATCAAAACCATAATGAGATATCACCTAACAACTGTCAGAATAGCTAGTATCAAAAAGACAAGAAATAATAAATGTTGGCAAGAATGTGGAGAAAAGTAAACCCTTGTGCGCTGTTAGTGGAAATGTAAATTGGTATAGCCACTATGGAAAATAGTAGGAAGTTACCCAAAAAATTAAAAATGTAAGTATCATATACTCAAGCAATTTCACTTCTGGGTATTTATTCAAAGAAAACAAAACTACTAACTGAAAGGATATATGAACCTCTATATTCACTGCAGTATTATTTACAATGGTCAAGATAAGAAAGTAACCTAAGGGCCCATAACTAGATGAATGGATAAAAATGCATGAAAATACATGCACACACACACAAAAAATACATATGCATAGACATACATACATACATTGGAATGTTACTCAGCCATAAAAAAGAATGAAATGGTTTATTTTGCAGCAACATGGGTGGATCTAGAAAAGGTATCATACAAAGTAAAATAAGTCAGACTGAGAAAGGCAAGTATCCTTATATGTAGATTCTAAAAACTAAATCAAATTTAAAAAATGGAAACACACTCATAAGTACAGAGAACTGGTGGTTGCCAGAGGGAAGTGGGTTGGAAAATGGGTGAAACAGGTGAAGGCGGTTGAGAGGTACAAACATCCACTCATAAAACAAATAAATGATGGGGATATAAAATACAGTACAGGGAGTAAAGGCAACAATATTGTAGTAACTTTGTAGGGTGACAGATGATGACTAGTTGTATCTGGTGATCATTTTGTAATGTATAAAAATGTCAAATCACTAGATTGTACATCTGAACAAGCCTTCAATATCCCATTTTCCATGATGGACAGATAATCCAGACAGAAATTAATAAGAGCAGACTTATCACTATTGATGACCAAATGGATGCAACAGATATACATAGAACAATCCTTTAAAATATATACACATATATATAATTTATTTGAGAGAAAGAGAGTGTGGGGGGAGGAACAGAGGGAGAGTGAAAAGCAGACTCCCTTCTGAACAGATAGCCCAACATGGGGCCCAATCCCAAGACCCCAGGATCATGACCTGAGCTGAAGGCAGACACCTAAACTTACCCAGGTGCACCAGAACATTCCTTCAAATAGCAGCAAAATACATTTTTTTCTAAAGTGCAAAAGGAATATTCTCTGGAATGTATCATACGTTAGGAAACAATAAAGTCTTAAATTTAAAAGGTCAAAATTATATCAAATATCTTTTTCCAACCACAATGGTATTAAAGTTGAAACCAAAATAGGAGGAAAAATTGGAAAATTCATAAAGATGTATAAATTAAACAATACACTCCTAAACAACCAACAGACCCAATAAGAAATCAAAAAGGAAATCAAAAAATATCTTGATGCAAACAAGAATGGAAAAACATACCAAAACACATACGATGCAGCAAAAGTAATGCTGAAGGAAATTTATAGTGATAGACAACTACATTAATATTAAAGAATGATCTCCAAAACTCTAACTCTATACCTCGAAGAACTAGAAATAAAAGAATAAACAAAAACAAATTTAGCAAATGAAAGAATATAGATCAAAACAGAAATAAAATAGAGATAAGAAAAGTAACAAAACATTAAGAAATCTAAGAGTTGCTTTTTTAAAAGAACAAACAAAATTTATAAACTCAATTACACTAAGAAAATGAGAATAAAAAATAAAGTTATTAGTGAAAGAGGAGATATTACAACAGATACCACAAATATAGTTAGATAACTTAGAAGAAATGGATAAATTACTAGAAATATAAAACTTACCAAGACTGAATCATGACATATTAGAAAATCCAAACAGATCAATAATGAGGAAGGAGATTGAATCCATAATCTAAAATCTCCCCACAAAGTGCAAACAAACAAACAAAAAACAAGAGCAGATGGTTTCACAAATCTATTCTACCGAACATTGAAAGAAGAATGAATGCCAATCTTGCTCAAACTTTTTCAAAAATTGAAGAGGAATGACTCATTCAAACTCATGCTATTAAGTCAGCATTATTCTGGTACCAAAGTTATACAAAGACATTGCAAGAAAAAAAAAAATATAGGTCTATTTCCCTAACTAAGATAGATGTAAACACCCTCAACAAAATGCTAGGGCACAAAGTTCAAAAGCTCATTAAAAGGATTACACAAATTATCAATTGACTTTTATCCCTGGAATGCTAGAATGGTTCAACATACACAAATCCATAAATGTGATATGCCACAGTAATAGGATGAAAAAGAAAAACCATTTGATTACATCAATAGATACAAAAAAAAAATCATTGAACAAAATAAAACGTCTTTTCATAATAAAAACTCTCAACAACTTAGATACAGAAGGAATGTACTCAAATATAATAAAGGTTATAATGACAAGCCCATAGATAATATCCTCAAAAAGCTAAAAGTTTCTCCTATAAAATCAAGAACAAGACAATGCCCACTCTCACCACTTCTATTCAACATAGTGGAATTAGGCAAAAATAAGAAATAAAATACACTCAAATAAGAAGGAAGTCTTTTTTTAACAAATGACATGATTTTTTAATATAGAAAACCCTGAAGACTCCATCAAAAAGAGTTTTGGGCTAATAAATGCATTCAGTAAAGTTGTGGGATACAGAATCAACATAAAAAAATCAGTTGTAATTTTATACACGAACGATGAACAATTTGAAAAAGAAATTAAGAAGATAATCCTGTTTATAATGCAATTGAAAAAAAAATAAAATACTTAGGCATAAATTTAGCCAAAGAAGTGAAAGATCTACACAACGAAAACCCAAAACATCGGTGAAAGAAAGTGAACAAGACACAAATAAGTTGAAAGATATCCCATATACAAAAATTTGAAAAATTAGTATTGTTAACATGTCCATACTATTCAAAGTATTCTACAGATTCAAGAAAATTCCTATCAAAATTTCAATGGCATTTTTCATAGCAAGAGAAAAACACGATCCTACAAGAACACAAATATCCAAAGCAATCCTGAGCAAGAAGAAACAAAGTTGAGGCATCATGTTACCTGAGTTCAAATTATATTACAAAGCTATAAGATACACTTCAGAGATATTGCAGGCTCAGTTCTGGACCATGGCAATAAAATGAATCTGGCAATAAAGTGAGTCAAATGAATTTTCTGGTGTCCTAGTGCACATAAAATTTATATGTATACTATACTGTAGGTCTACTAAGTATGTGAAAACATTATTTCTAAAAAAATGATATACCTTAATTAAAAACAGTTTATTGTGAAAAAATGTTAACCATCATCTGAGCTTTCAGCAAGTCATAATCACTCATTATAGGTCATCATAATAAATATAATAACAAATTTTTAAAATATGTGAGAATTACCAAAATGTCACACAGAGAGACAAAGTGATCAAGGGCTATTGGAAAAATGGTGCTGACAGACTTGTTCAATGCAAGGTTGCCAGAGACCTTCAGTTTGTAAAAGTGCAGTCTCTGAAGCATAATAAAAAAAAAAGTACACGGCAGCCCAGGTGGCTCAGTGGTTTGGCGCCACCTTCAGCCCAGGGCCCAATCCTGGAGATCCAGGATCAAGTCTCACGTCGGGCTCCCTGTATGGAGCCTGCTTCTCCCTTTGCCTGTGTCTCTGTGTCTCTGCCTCTCTCTCTCTCTCTCTCTCTCTCTCTCTCTCTGTGTGTGTGTGTGTGTGTGTGTGTGTCTCATGAATAAATAAATAAAATCTTTTAAAAAAAGGAAAAACTTTATAAAAAAGTACAGTAAAAAGAGGCTTGCCTATAGTAATGCAAACAGTATAATACCAGAATAACAATAGACATATCAACTAGTAAAACCCATGCTTTCCTGGTCAACTGGTTTTGTTAAAGATTCCAAACACATACAATGAAGAAAGGACTATCTCTTGGGATGCCTGGGTGGCTCAGCAATTGAGCATCTGCTTTCAGCTCAGGGCATGATTCCAGGTCCAGGGATTGAGCCCTGCATCAGGCTCCCTGCTCAGCGGGGAACCAGCTTCTTCCTCTCCCTCTGCCTCTGCCCCAACTCCCCCCACAACAGCTCGTGCTCTCTCTCACTCTCTCAAAAATAAATAAATAAAATCTTTAAAAAATATGTAATTGAGAAAACTAGATATCCACATGCAAAAGAATGAAGTCGGACTCCTATTTTACACCATACACAAAAATTGACTCAAAGTGTATTAAAGACTTAATATAAGGCTTGAAACTCTAAAACTTCTAGAGAAAAATATAAAGAAAAAGTTCCTTGACATTGGACTTGGCAATGATTTTTTGGATATAACACCCAAAGCACAGACAACAAACACAAAAATAAACAAGTGGCACTACACCAAGCTAAAAAACTTCTTCCTAGCAAAGGAAATAATAAAATAAAAAGTCAACCAATAGAATGGGAGAAAATATGTGCAAGCCATATATCTGATAAGAGGTTAATATCCAAAATATATAAGGAACTCATACAACTTAATAGCAAAAAAAAAAGAAGAAAAATAAAGAAAGAAGAGAAAGAAGAAAGAAAGAAAGAAAGAAAGAAAGAAAGAAAGAAAGAAAGAAAGAAAGAAAGACAAAGAGAATCTAGTTCTCCAAAGAAGACATCTAAATGGCCATCAGGTATATGAAAGGATGTTCAACATCATTAATCATCAGGAAAATGCAATTCAAACCATAATGAGATATCACCTCATATCTATTAGAATGGCTATTATTAAAAATCGAGGGATGCCTGGGTGGTTCAGCAGTTTAGTGCCTGCCTTTGGTCCAGTGTGATCCTGGGGTTCCTACATCAGGCTCCCTGCATGGAGCCTGCTTCTCCCTCTGCCTATGTCTCTGCCTCTCTCTCTTTCTCTCTCCCTCTCTCTCTCTCTCTCTCTCTGTGTGTGTGTCTCTCATGAATAAATAAAATCTTTAAAAATAAAAATCTAAACATATCAAGTATGGGCAAGTATATGGAGAAAAGTACATCCTGTATACTGTTGGTAAGAATGTTAAATTAGTTCAGCTATTACAGAAATCAGTATGGTGATTACTCAACAGAAACTAAAATATGATTCAGCCATCTCCCTTTTGATTATTTACCCAAAGGAATTTAAATCAGGATCTGAAAGACAAGTCTGCACTTCTAGGCCTGTTGCTGTTATTAACAATAGCCAAGATCAGCCTATATGTCCACTGAAGGATGAAGGGATAAAGAAAATGTGATATATACATACAATGGAATATTATTCACCTCTAAAAAAGAAGAAAATCCTGCCACTTGCAACAAAGTGAATGGACACGGAGGACCTTACACTATATGAAATAAGCCAGCCATAAAAAGACAAATACTGTATGATCTTATGTATATGTGAGATCTAAAATAGTCAAACTTTTGGCAGCAGTTTTACCAGTTGCTGAGAGGAAGAGAAACTAGGGAAATGATGGTCAAAGGGCACAAATTTTCAGTTATGCAAGATAAATAACACCATTATATAGCACAATGCCTATGTCTAACAATACTGTCTTGTATACTTAAAATCTGCAAAGTGGGTAGTTGTTATGCTCAATGGGGCGCCTGGATGGCTCAGTGGGTTAAGCGTCTGACTCTCTCAGTTTAGACTCAGGTCATGATCCCAAGGGCCTGGGATAGACCCCTGCATCAGGTTCCCCACTCAGCAGGGAGCCTGCTAGAGACTCTCTCTCTGCTCCTCCCCTCCCAAACAAATAAGTCTTAAAAAAGAAAATATGCACATTCAAACATATATAATATATTAATAATAATGAAAGAATGCAAGGAAACAGTAGTGATGAATATGTCTGTGGCCTTGCAGTTAGAGTTGGTTTCATGGGTTGGTTTCATCATCAGTGAGGATACTTATCCCCATACACATCAGGTTTATACTTTAAATACACACAGCTCCCCCCCCCTTTTTTTAAACGTTAATCACACCTCAATAAGGTGGTAGAAAAAATAAAGATCTCTCAGTACAAGAAACCCCAATGTCATGGCAAAGAATGGGGAGTTGGATACACCAACAGGAAATTGCATGCCCTGAGGACCTGCAAATCTTCCACCAGGCAACATTTTAGAAAACACCTAAACAGCAGATCTTTATTAAACATAGTTAAGGGAAAAGATAATATCTGTTTCTTTCCTTCATCTTAGAACATTAATAGTCTGGTCATGGAGATAAGATCACCATGTATGAATCACTGAACAATGTATTTGAAAACACATGAATCAGGGACAGTATTCAGAAGACAAAAATAGCACTCATTAATCAAAGAATATATACAAATTAATTTATGACAAATGTTTTATGTGGCAGAGTCTTTTAGGGAAGATAAAAATTGGCAACAGCAACTAACATTTGCATAGCACTTCCACGTGCATTAATATTCCTTGTCTTTAATCAAGACAAGAGCAGCCAAGGAAGGCTGTGCGGAAAAAGTAAAATTCTAAGAGCTCTGAGGTTCAGTGTGGTCCAAGTTTAGTAGAGGGCCTGAATGCATCAGAAAGCCCCAAGAGAAGTAGTCACTAAGCAATGTGTCTATCTGGACACAAGCGCAAATTAAAACACACACAAACCAGAAATACAAAAATCTTAAAATTCACATTTAAAAAAAAAATTCACATTTTAATTTTTTTTTTTTTCATATAAGGCATGCTTCATGAAAAGCTGCCAGAAATGGATGTATTTTCTGAGAGACACAGGCTGACTGAGTTTGGAAGAATGCACTCTCTAACAGTGATTTGTGTTCCTGTGATATGCTCCAATGATGCACTGGGGATTCTAAAATGAGACCATCAACACACAATCAGAGGGCTTTTAGGATCTTAGATAAGCCCAGATGGCAATGCTTAGTTTCTTACCTATGAAGAAACATTTCTCCAAAACAAAAGGATGGAGTTAGTTAGAGCCGCCAGGGGCCTATCGCTACAGCTCAGCAATACAGGTCACCAGAGTGATAAAGGTGAACTTGAGGACAATTGTGGAAATGGAGGATCAGTGAGCATGCGGGGCAAGGGCAATGTACCAAGTCTGAAAGTACCTGCCTTGTGACCTTAGATCTCTATATAGTACAACTGAATACATCTTCTTATAACTGCAAATAATTTTTTTTATCTCCTTTCATTTACCTTTAAAACATAAATTATGCCAGCCGGAGAGACTCTTTGCTACTTTGATACAGGCAGGAGTTCAGTAAAGGATGCGGATTATTCCTCTCTTCAGCAGAGCAAAGTGTCCTAAGGAAAGATATTCTCCATAACTAGGAAACCCTTCCTGGGAATGACAGCGAATTCAGTATATATAGTTTTGTTCAAACACTCCCTTATACATAGCAAAAGGGAAGCCTGAGAAATTAGGAGGTTGTTGTTATGTGGCCTCAAGAGACTTCTGCTAAAACAAGCATTCATTACAGCAGAGACACAGCGTTCCAAACCAGACGTTGGTTCCTAAACTTGCCCAAGTAGTGAAACACTTGGAATTTGTTGATTTGGGAAGAACAGCATGAAATGTTGATACTGTTCATTCATTTGTTTTGTCATCTGTTGCCGCCCACTGGCAGACAAGGAGCAGTCAACACCAAAGGGTGAAAACATCGATCTCGGAGAAGCTGTCAGTTAAGAACATCCCAACCACACTCAGGTTTCCTGCAAATTAAGAAAAGGCTATTCTCACGCTATTTTATTAATAGTGGCACACACTGGATCTGCTTGCAGAATGCAGCCACTGCACTGGGGCTCAATGATAATTACTATTTACTCAGAGCCTCTCGGGCAGCTGACACAATTGTAAGCACTTTTCAAATCTTTCAAACAGCCTGTGAGGTGGGTATTATTATCGACATTATAAGATCGAGAAAGAGGGCTTACATAATTTTAAAAACTTGCCTATACTCACTTGGCTTGGCAAAATGAATATTTGGACCAGAGCTGTCTAATTCACTAGGCAGATTTCCAGCCTCTGTATCCCCTTCTCCCTCCATAGAGGTCCCTTTATCCGCATTTCCCGTTTTATCCCTGTTGTCTTGGAAGCCAGATCTGTACCTGACATTTCCCTATAATCTCATGCCCTAATTATGGTAAAGAGGCTTCTCATGACTGTTCCCTGTTCTTGGATAAGCTGACATTCGAAATTCTTTACTGCCGCTGTTGTACCTTGCAGTTCTTGATCATTCATTAACTGGAGTTTTAACCTAAGCTTCAACCTTTATATGCTAGTACTTGCAACTTGCTGCAGATTTTGCCAAAGCAAATTATGTGAATGCCAGGATCAAAGCAAACCTTCCATTAAAGGTGGTTTGTTTGTCTTATGTTAAATAGTCTTTGATACACACACACACACACACACACACGCACGCGCGTACATATACCTATCTATATATACATACATATTTACACATATCACCATATATAGGGATCCTTGAAAGCATATGTGAATATAAAGGTACTTATAGTTTCCTATATACAAGGTGACCACACATCATTGCCAAGACCAGACCTGATTTCATGGTGATTGTCTCGTATAATTAGGGATATGCCCGCCATTTAACTCTCAAAGCAGTCTGTTTGAATGACAAACTTTAAGGCCATCCTAACCTATGTGCACTATTGAGACGTTGTGAAGGCACTACTCAAACTCAATCTAACTTTCCACGTGAATTTGAAAATGTAGCTAACCTTATTCCCATTATATAAATGAGTTAAATGAAAATTAGCCAAGATATCTGAATCAAAGACACATGATTAACTAAATGGAGGTTAAATTCATACCCAAGTCTGTCTGAAGTGAGGTTCCAGGTAGCCCTCTTCCACTAGTATGCTGCTTTCCAGCAGGTCTTTCCTAAGAGACCCTAGAACACCTGTTTGTCTGCCTATCCAACAGTCCATGTATTTTTTTTTTTGCCTTTTCCAATATAGATGTAAAGTGGCTGACAATTACACATAAAATATACCAAGATAACATAAATCTGAAGTGGAAATAAAAATACTAGAAAACAGAGTCTTAAAATGGAGCCAGGTATAACTATAATCTCAAATTATTTAACATATGACTCAATATTCTGGCTTCATGGGAGAGAAAGCTAACCAGTTTGTAAACCAAGTATCAATAAGAACAGGGAAAAAAAAATCAAATGATGTAAAGAAACCTGTTGCTGGTACTAAGTCCAGAGAGTAGCAGACCAACTCACCTAAGAAGCACTCATAAAAGGGACATTGTATCTAAGTAACAAAAAAATCACAACAAAATCTTTATAATAAACCTAAAAATGTTTTAAAGGTCTCTTTGCTATAGTGTCCTCTGATATTGGCTAATGGCACCACTGTAAAGGATAATTCAGGAGAAGATAGACCGATTTTATATGAAGCTAATAAAATACAATTCAGGTAGGTGAATATTATAGCTGGGCTTAATTCTGGAATAGATATTAGCACATTTAACAGGTATTCGTCAGGCAATCGTCTATAGATGTTGTTTCATTCAGCTTAATATTGACAGATACATGGGGAAATGTCCATGTATTGCCAAAAGAAATTTGCTGGCCATTATATACAGATCAAAGAGCTACATATATTTTTTCATTATAGCTTTATATTACATATGTATCATCTATTCATTCCATGCTATAGAGAAAATTCAATACATTAAGAAATGAAGAAGTCAATGATATGGGCAAATTTTGATGGTTTTCAAGGAAATACTTACTAGTCATACCATGTGTTTAGGTTTTTCTAACAAAAATGATAAATGCAGTACCTATCCTAAGAACATTAGAGCACACTTTGTCCCTCAGAATAGCCAAAATGGATGCTTTAATGAAGTTTCATTATAGCAGTGAATTGAGCATCCCAGTATTGCTATGAAACATACATTTGAAATAGTTTGTAAATATTTTCCTTTATTCCCCAATGTCAAACCATATACCAATTAGCACTAAGTGTTTCATTTTTTAAAAGGCTCTAAAAAAAAAAAAAGCCTAGAGCCTGTGCAAACTGGACTAAAGTAGAGATTCTGACTCTGAGTAGTTATTCCTTTCAAATTATAGTCCCTAATGAGTTCAAGAGTTACCAGAAGACTTTGACTCCTGATCAAGTGAATACATTCTGATTCTATCTTATTGTGAATTTTTTATTGTGAGTCTTAAATGGAGTTTTTATTAGTATTTATAAGGTAAAATGCAATGTTAGTTCCAAAGGCTTCTAATTGGGTTCATCGCTTAACAAATCTGAATGCCAATTGCTGAAAATACCAGAAAGTTCCTTAGCTAAATATATGGGTTTTGGTGTCCTCAAGAGTAGTTTTTGAGTACAGAGAAGTATACTCAGAGCTTTTCTTTAGTTTCTATCATAAAATCCAATTTTTAAAAAATGCATAAGCTCAAAATCTTTCTTAAATTTTTAAACTAAATGAATGAATTTGCTATTTACAAATCTAATAAACTTATTTTAAGGGTGCTTTGAATAATGTTTGCTTTAGTTATAAATTTAAACACTTCAAACATTTGAAACTGAATTTATACATTTAAAATTTTGTGATATAGGCCTTAGTGAGTAATTAAATTACTGTTAGAATCAATGTATTTAAACTATAATGTGAAGAAATGCAAAATTTATGAATTAAGTGTTCTAATAATGTTTACAAGCTTACTAAGACTCAATTTAAAATCATGGTTCTAAATTAATTTTTCAAATTATAAATTTGAATAATTATTATATTACTATAATAATATATTAGTAATTATTATAAATTTGAATAGTTAAGTTAGAATTGGAGTTACAGGCTAATCTATTTTTCTAATAGTTCAAATATTTTTAAATATTTTAAGTTTTTATAAACTGCTTTTTGTATAAATATTAATACAATGAAATCAATGCTTCCCTTACTTCATTTTAAACTTCATGTTTCTCTTAATCTCCAAAAAGTTTTTTCTCTTATATGGATTTTTGCACTGTTTCATATGCTTAGAAACATTATAATAATATATCTATTTGAATTATGATTAACACATGGCTCTGTTGTACTATTTGGTTAAAGCTTTCATGGTCATTCTACCTATAATCTACAGTTCTCAGAAAGGAGAGAATTTTTTTTTTTTAAGATTTTATTTATTTATTCATGAGAGACACGGGGAGAGGCAGGGACACAGGCAGAAGGAGAAACAGGCTCCATGCAGGGAGCCCAATGTGGGACTCGATCCAGGAACTCCAGGATCATGCTCTGAGCCGAAGGCAGACGTTCAACCATTGAGCCACCCACACATCCGGAAAGGAGAAGATTTCTGTATTATGAAGTCACTCACATTTTAGGATGGCAATTCATTTTTTCCAGTTTTCCCCAGAAATGACTGGAAGAATTTAAGAATGAAGACAGAGAATGTTTTCATGCAATGATAAAGTTATACTGTAGCTTCTCCTCTTATTCCTGAAGTGAAATGCAATCCTTAATATCTGCATTAGTATGTAGGTCATATTTAATTCTTCATAAGTATTCCTTTTGTTGTTGTTGTTGTTGTTGTTTTGTTTTGTTTTTCATAAGTATTCCTGAATTTATTTGTTTATCATGTTAGGACATTCCAAAACAAAACTGCAGTCATATGTGAAATAGAGATGAAATGATTTGGAGAAACTCCCATATAACCAGGTAAAAGATCATTGTTCTCAACCCCCTTTGAATCATTGAACAACCCCTTTCAGAAAAACCATATTGGTCTTATAGGTTGCTAATATATATATTTTTTTAATTAGCACTAGCTAATGTAAAAATCTCTCTCTCTCTCTCTCACACACACACACACACACACACACACACACCTCTAACAATAACAGACCAAGGGCTGATTCCCATCCTTTCATTAATAATCAACAGAATCATTACTCTGGGTCTATAGCCAGAGAATATATTTTAACCGTTACAATATAAATTACAGTTGTTGTTTTGGTTTCTTTAAATGAAACTTTATCTAGCAAAGAACTTTCATGACAGTTTTCAGGAAACTAACTTGCTTTTAAATTCTGGTATATACTTAGAAATACAATTTTCCGAATGAATGGTATACGAGCCATTTCTAAGTTAAATGTAGCACTGTAGTAATCACTCAGGATTCATAGTAAGTGAATAACAAATATGCAAGGAGGAAGAGGAGGGAGAAATGAAGAGGAAGAAGAGAAATGCTAATTTTTACTTCTAGGAAACAGTTTCTTAGCAAAAAAGTTAATATTGTGTATAAAACTTGAAAGCCAGTGTCCTACATTTCAATATCAGAAGTGAAAAAGAGATTGTCTGTTGTTACACAGCTATTACTTAAAATCAAAATAAAACCATTCCCTCTTTCAACATCCCCCTAATAAAACAAATTTTCACCTCAGACAAATTCTAAGGCAACAATTAATACTTCTTAAAATCTAAAATTCAACCACTGGTTCTTATTAGAACTTATTATATTTCCACTAAAATGTTACCAAATTGATTTCTGTATTTCAGTATTATGGATGAGCTAATATACAAAAATCCATATGAAATTGATTAGATTTAATTTAATGTCAAGTCCCTCATAAGATTTCATAAAATTCACCACACTTTTCAATAAAGGCTAAAATTTTTACTTTCCTCAATCAAGGAATAGATTTTAGTGCTTTATCCCAAGACTTATCATGTTACATATTCTGACTCCTTCTTGAAAAAAATGTTACTTTAAAAACTAAGTTACATTCTAAACAAAGTGATAATAATAAAACATACTGCAAGCATATGTTGCAAAATAAACTAGGAATCAGAAAAAGGTACCTTGGTAATGACTGAACTGATAAAGTTTCATTGATATAAATTAGAACATAAGGTCATTATCAGTGAAAATGGTCCTCTTCATCAACATGAAGCTAAGAATTATTTTACATACAATATTTACAAAAGTACTTTCTCTTCATTCTTATGCCCTCTGAGTTTGAGTTTTATAAACCAATTAAAAAGATATTAAAAATATAAATATACTGCCTATATTCTTTCATTTATGTTCATTTTCAACACCAGTAAAATATACCACTATTTTCAAAAGTAGTCTTTCAAAACAGAATTAAGTAAACTTTTATGATTATGTTTTTGTTGGCTGCAGGGGCGAGGGGGCAGGGGTTGATAAAAATTAGTCCATTTAAACTCTATAAACTACTATTGCTTCCTTTAGGAGTTAGTGAGTTTTCTTCTTGTATATTATATCCACTATTAAACTAAGAAAGAAATTTTAGAAAATTTAGATAGATAATATTCTACATAATTTCAAATTCAATATTATAGTCTTAGTAAATGGACCAAGGAAATAAAGATTTTGAGATGCAAAGGGAGATTCCAAGGTACCTGTGAATATTACAGACCGGGTGGATCCATATCATCCTAGGCCCTAACCACTGCATTTGATTATCCATCCTATAATTTGATTCTTGCTATTTTTAGAGAGAGCTGGCAAACCAATGAAATTTATCATCTAAGTCTTCATGCAAAACATGATAGTCCGTGAAGATAAATTTTAGCTTTCAGACTCAGCCTTGGAAATCAGGTAAGTATTCAATTCAATTACATAAGAATTTATGTACCTAATATGTATCAACACCATTAGCTGTCAAGGACATAATGTTGTATATGACATAGACCTTGACCTCCAGAAATCTCACAAATATTTATGAATATCCTGTTTGCTTAACTACACATTCACTGTTTACCTGTGTAACTAAATAAAACACTCTTCATTAGAGTCCTAAGAAATTAATTATTCAAAAAAAAAAAGAAATTAATTGTTCCTGGCATTAGACAAAGTTCCCTTGGCCTTGAAAGTGATTGCAGATCAAAAGTATTCAGGCAGGACAGCCAACTATTTGGCGAATTGAATTGAGAAATTGGAAACCTTTACTCTTATGCAAATATGAAAAATACACAAAATGTGATTTCAGTGCAAGCAAGATAAGGGATAGTTTCTTATTTAACTGAAGAGCAATCCACTTTCCCAAGTCTTTCCATCATCAAACACTTTTCTCCTGCTTTTCCACCACCGAGCAGACAACATTAATTTCATAGGATTTTGCACTAACCTTGATGATCTAACCTGAGTGATTCTAGTTAGAATTAAAATATTCAGTATAAAGGGTAATAGTAACAGTAAAAGTAGATGGGTCTTTTCAGCACTTTGGACAGTACCACAGAGCCAGAAAGGGAGGGAGTATTTCATAAAGCAAGACAATGGAAATTGGAGATCTTTCAACTGAGCATTTCCAAAGTTTTTCTGATTCATTGAACTGTGTCATAATAATATGTTATATTTTCAAAACTTGGAGGATTAAAAAACTATTTTGAGGAGGAATAGTAACAATAATAGAGGTCTATGTGCCTGATACAATTTTAAATATTTTCTGTGGCTAAGCTGGTTAATCCTCCCAATTAACACTATGATGTAGTTTGGCATTACTTCCCCTGTTTTATAAATAATTACACTGAGATTAAATAACTTTCCCAAGGTCACACAACTAGTACCTTATCAAACCAGGATTCCAAGACAAATATCTTGACCCTAGAACCCATGTTCTTAGTCATTTTTCTGTGACATAATAAAGAAGAAAATTTATGTTTTTAAATATTATAACACAAAGTTCCTGGTAATACTCTACTTAAAATTAATCATAACTTTTACGCAGAAAATTGTTTACTTCCTTCCATTGAAAAAGAGGCCATGCTATTTAATTTATTTCAAGAATAATTTATTGTTACTATTATTACTTGAGACAAAGCAATATTTATACATTATTTTTAATTTAATATTACATTATATTAAATTTGG
Organism: Vulpes lagopus; assembly: GCF_018345385.1. Classification (NCBI taxonomy): domain Eukaryota; kingdom Metazoa; phylum Chordata; class Mammalia; order Carnivora; family Canidae; genus Vulpes; species Vulpes lagopus. The sequence goes on along the minus strand of NC_054827.1, from coordinate 29,984,767 downwards.
AAAACAAACCCACACTATGATAAAGCAGAGTGAAAAATGTAGAGTGATTTGGTATCAAAACTGTATAAAACATCTTTCATTATCTGATGCTTTCAGTTTTTAGAATTTATTCATAAAAAAAACATTTGGTATAAATATATTTGTGTTTTATTACTAAGTGATGACATAACAAATCTTTATAGCCTCCCAAATGAAAAACCAACCTGAATATAATTTTTACTTCCTTTTTTCATTTTATGATTGTTTGCAAAAGCAAAAAAACTAGGTGGTAAAATTTTAAAAGGGAGTTCCATGGCAAATTCAAACAAAATATTAAAATCTACAGAGACAAAAATATATAAAATCAGTAGTTGTCATAGGCTGGGTACTGGGGCAGTGACAGACCACAAGGGGATATTAAAAAAACTTTCAGAAGTGATGGAAATGTTTGGTATCTTAATTAGGATGGTGTCAAAACTCATCAAAATGTACCTGTAAAGTGGATATAGTTTATTACACATAAATTGTACTGTTGATGACATTGATAAAATGGGGAGAACATTATTTTATATCTTGTAGAGTACCCTTACAAAACTCACTTGCCCAAGGGAATATTTTCAACATGAAAGGTTAAATAATAACAGTAATATAAAACACACTGAAAATAAAATCTTCAAAGAGAATATGGATTAGTGGCGCCTGGGTGGCTCAGTTAGTTAAGCATCTGCCTTCGGTTCAGGTCATGCTCAGGGTCCTGGAACTGAGCCCTGCATCAGGCTCTCTGCTCAGCACAGGGCCTGTTTCTCCCTCTGCCTCTCCTTGCTTGTTATCTCTCTCTCTCTCTTTCTCTCTTAAATAAATAAAATAAATAATCTTAGGGAAAAAAGGAACATGGATTCAAGACATTAGAAAGATTACAACATACATATCTAGAGTTTTGAGTTCGACACCATAAATAAACAGATGTGGTTGAACATGCCAACCTTGGTTTCCACCAGAGATAAAACACTAAGTTAGTGAAATTCATATGGGGAAACAGGTCACAGGGTACAAAATCTAATCAATTGCTTAATTGACAACCCCAGTTTCTTTCTATCTCTATGAAAAATCAACAGTTCAAAATCACTTCCACAACACTCTTTGACCTTTTAAAGAGACTGACCCCCACTGTACCTCAAACTGTTATCAAAAAAGTAAGGGATCAAAAGGGGACAAATACAGCTCTTGAAAAGCACAGTCCATATTCATGATGACAATCAACTATGATGTGTTTTATACAATGTAAATGAAGCATAAAATAGCCAACAGATTTCACTTTCATTGGTACCATATTTTCCATTTAACTAGCAAATTGGGGCAAAGAGATGGATTTACTCCAATTTAGCATTATCTCTCATTCTCTCAATGACTAATTAATTACCATATTAAATTTCTTTGTAAATTGCCTACTTTTTCAGTGATTATTTACTGTTTATTTGAAGGCTGTAAAGCCTTTGACAAAAAACAAGAAATGGTCAGGAGAGCAAACACTCTCCCTCCTCACACCTGAGCGTCGGTTTGCTCTTTTTCATTAGCAAGCTATCTCTTCCTCACTATCACAGAACTTTTTTTCCCAAGTTAAGCTATGATAGAAAATTCTGATACATGAGTTCTTGCTGCCGGTCAAGGATTCAATACTAATTTGCTAATTAATCTCGGGTATTCATTAAGATACATGGATATCCAACAAGAATTATAGTGTGTGTGTTTGTGTGTGTATGTTTATGTTCTATGTGATTGTGTGTCAGTTTCTGAACACAAGCATAGTGGCCTTATGTTGCACAAGGCAAATGCATCATAAATGGGGCCGAAGAGAGCCAGGAAGGAGCACCACCCATTATTTTGCAAGAAGTAGGGTTAAAAATACGATGTGACATACCACGGAGTCCCTCAGACTCATGTCAGTGGATGAAGAAAAGGCCACACAAGCAAGGCTCTCTGTCTATCAGTGCCTTATGATTCTGGACTCTGCATCCTCGGTTCAACCTAAGACTATGTCATTTATTTATATCAAATATTGGGCTTCCAGAAAAGATTTAGTTTTGAAAAAAAATTAACTGTTGAAAGCATTTGTAAAATACAACTTTATAACACTCATCAGACCCACTGCATCAATGAGTTTAGATTCATTGGCTCTGACATGTCCTGACACAGAATACCTTGCTATTTCATTAGCATAAAATGGCAAATATGTCCCAGATGCTTGTGACATATAAATGAGCATTCCAGAGAAAACTTAAATCTGATCAGGTTGACAACATCCTGGAGATTATCAGTGACAGCAAAATTGTCCAAGAGAACCAAAAATAACTTAGTCCAGCCCGGTTAGTGTACAAAAAAAGGGACAGGAATTAAAAGCTACTGTCTCAGAATCGTAGAGCAGAAACTATTCTAACTGAAATAACCCATGATCAACAATTTCTCCCTACTTCATGCAAGCTCCATCACCACTATATCTAAATCTATCCTTACCCATTCTTCAAAAAGCAGCATGTGTCTCAAGGCTGATGGTAGACAAAGATATCAAGCTCTGTTTGGCATCCATCCTGCTAAAACACATGAAAAATTCTCTGATCACAGAAGCAGTTCAGCAAGTAGAATTTCATATAGCAGTAGTGTGAAAATTCTATGGACTTCTCATTCTGTTTTCCTATCTGGATGGATACTGCCCTAGGTAGCCACAGGTGGAATTTTGAAGGTCTGTGTTCACTTGTGCGTGCGAGTGTGAGTGTATGTGTGTGTGTGAATATCAGTATAAGAAGAGAAAGAAGGGCCTCAGGTAAGCAGTGGTTAGAATAGGCACCAAATCCCAGGCATGTCTCCATCTCTTTATGGGTGATTTCAGCTAACAGGCTTGACAGAATAATTCAAAAGGAAAACAAAACAAAACAAAACTCTGAATTCTACATACAGTATCCAGTTAGAGCTGGATATCCTCCAATTCTACGAAAAGCTGTTTTGTCAACGCAAGAGGAATAAATCAAGGAAGATGTATTTCACCTTTAGTGGAGCCAAGTGATTGCAAGAATCAACTCGTTCATCATCTTCCATCAGTGAGAAATTTAGTAAATAGTAGCAGAATAGGAGTCGATAAATGTGCTTAAATAATACCTTCGCTGTTACTTGCTGTGCTTTTAATTTGGTAAATAAATGCCTTCCACTGGGCGCACACCCTAGAGTCCAGGCAATGACGTGGATTAAGTACTCTGTTAGTTCTGCAAAGCTGAATGCATCTCAGAGGTCTAGCTAACTATAATGGTCCTGGAACATTCCGCCTAAATCTCCCTGCTGTTTAATTTCAAACACTAAAAAGGGGCATATGGGGGCAACAAACTCTGAAGTTAAAAATACCACCTTTTTAATAGTTTTAAGTCTGTCAACTGTAGAAGAGATGAATGCTATCAAGTTAAGAAATACTAGAATATAGATGCCTCTATAAGATCATCACGAGATATTTCACTAATTATATTAAGTTAACCTCAAAACAACCCTCCTAATATAATACTAGAAAGGAATACTTAGCAAAGGAAAGACGCCCACTGTCCTCCTACTTGGTTTCACAAAAGTAATGCAAGAAGTGGAATGCACCATTATTTTCTAAATGGTGAATTCTATGATTATCCAGAAGAGAAAAGAAAACCTTCACATACGTTTCTGTTGCTCCTTTCTTTTCCTTATTTCTTCCATCTTTTATGAATCTGTGTTTGTCAGATTATATTTAAAGCACAACATTAAAGACATAGTCCTGTAAATCCACTGAGAGGAGAATAAGGAAACTTGGAACCATGTTTTACGAGTAAGACTTGAAAGAACTCAGAATTAATCCACCCAAAGAGAGAAAGGCAGATAGAAACATTGATGGAGAGTCGAGGAATCATAGCCAAGATCCTTATTTTCAAATATTTGAAGAGTTGTCGTGTTTAGGTGTCCTACCCAGCTTCAAAGGAAAGAAGTTACAGGAATAAATAGTTCAGTTGAATTAAAGGGGAAAATGAGCTGCTCATACATGACCTGGGCTGCCTTAGAAGGTGGTGAACTTCCTGTCATTGGGGTTGTTAAAAAATAAATTTGGAGGAGAAAATGTCAGGATTTTAGGATGTTAAAAAATCACATAAGGGGTTAAACTAGCTAGTTTTTAGGTTTCTTCCAACCCTTGAGAGGGTTAGAAAACAGGTCATTGTCACCAAAAAGCAAACCTTCAGAAATTCAAAGCCTGCCAATCCACCCCTTTGAAGTGGGGAGCAGAGGCAGGGCAACTAGAGAAGCCAGAGGGCTTGAGCAGCAAATAGGAAGAATCAGAGCCTTTGAGAAATGTATTGTCCTTGAGCAACTCAATCTGACCTTCTAAAGTACAGCTTTGTTCAAATTTCTATAAACACTCACTTAACTTACGGGCATGCTGTGTAGCTTACCATAATCCTAAAGTGACACGGTATACTGAGCACAGCAGTGTTTTAACCTGGGGGTCTCCGAGGGCTTATACATCAGCATTTACCACATTTTGTGGCTGGATAAACAGAAGCATCAAGAAGCTAAAAGGGTAGCTAAAAGAATAATGCATTTAGCCAGGGGCTGAAACAGAACCTTCCCAGATTTCTGCCTTTACACTGACTCTGTTTCTACACAGAGCATTAACAAGTAATGGGCTTCAAGGCAACTTCCCCAGGAAGGACTCACCTTTGCCAGAAGAAGGATAGTTTCAACTCTATACTTACTTGCTCATTCACATTAACAAATAGCCCTACAACTATCCCACAACCAAGGGTTAAAGAAAGAGAGAAGGTTAACATTCAGATTCACTATTTGAGTATGAGCATCCAATGAGTCAATCCCTTGCTTACTTAAGGACAAATTTGTTATATGCTGAGTTACCTTTTGCAAAGCAGAGCCATTAGAATTGAAAAGAGGCCTAAGGCCTGAGTCCACCCTAAGGAGGTTGGTGTCAGGAACTGAACTTCAGAGTCCCTTGAAATCACCCAAAGGGCATCAGCAACAGATGTAGAGGTCTCACTCCAGACTTACCAAATCAAAACCTCTATGAAAAGGGTCTAGGAAAAAAAAAAAAAAAAGAAAGAAAAGGGTCTAGGATGTCTTATTTTTTTAAAGCTTTATAGAGAATTTTGCAACCCACAGAAGGACCATAGGGTTTGTGGATAATTCCTACACTGCTACCCCAGATCTGCCCTGTCTAATATGGGAGCCACATAAATTGCTAAGCACTTGAAACATGTTTAATCCAAAATGAGATATAAAGACACAACCAGATTCCTAAACTCAGTACTAAAGAGATGTTATAAAATACGGATTACATTTCAAATGATAATACTCTGGATATATCATATTCAATAAGATTGATCATTAAAATTATTTCCTCTTGTTCCTTTTTCTTTTTTTAATGTGGTAAATAGAATGTTAAAAGTCATATATATGATCTATAGGCACTGCATTAATTACATCTTTCATTTCTACATTTGTATAGATTGTCGTATTTTCAAAGCATATGCTGCCCCAAACACTGTTTCATACAAATGCTCTACAGAAGGTAACCACTCAAACTCACTCAGAACTATACTCTATTAACATCTTTCAGAGACACCTGGGTGACTCAGCGGTTAAGCATCTGTGTCTGGCTCAGGTCGTGATCCCGGGATCTGGGATCAAGTCCTCCATCAGGCTCCCCGCAAGGCCCCTGCTTCTCTCTCTGCCTATGTCTCTACCTCTCTCTCTCGGTTTCAAATAAACAAACAAACTAACTAACTAACTAAAAAAAAAAAAAAAAACTTTCACTTTACAAACCCATTACTGCTATGTTGATCCCTTTGGTTTCAATTAATGTCAGCAGTAGTCACCCTTTATACCTCTATAGAAATGATGCTGTTCTTAGTTTTACATCCTTCAGGATATATTTTTCCAATGACATTATCTTCAAAACTTGGCACCTATCCAAAATTATAGCCCTACGACATATTTGGTGATCAGTGGTTACTTGCCAAAATAGTAATGGTTCAAGTATTTGTCACTTTCCTATTATTGAACACAATCACTGAAAAATTGAGTAAATTTCTATGTCCCTGTGTTTATTAATCAACTGGGGGGTTGTAAAATAAGGTATATGGCTTTTAACTTGAAGGAAATTCGTCTCATCAGGGAATAAGCTTACAACTGCACTGTGTGTCCATCACCTGTTCCAGGAGTTGGCAGGGAGAGACATTTCAGAGAAGAGAAACATCATGAGTGAAGGTCTGAAGACTGCCATAAGGATGGCATCTGTAGGACACAACATG